>NC_138870.1:70918761-71338984 GCF_965194805.1 Balaenoptera borealis | reverse complement strand
CATGCCACGGAGAAACTGGGCCCGTGAGCCACAACTGTTGAGCCTGTGCTCTAGAGCCCAAAGGCCACAACTACTGAGCCCGCATGCTGCAACTACTGAAGCCCGTGTACCCCCGCGGGCCACAACTACTGAGCCCATGTGCCACAACTACTGAAGCCTGCACGCCTGGAGCCTGTGCTCCGCAGCAGGAGAGGCCACTGCAATGAGAAGCACGCGCACTGCAATGAAGAGTAGCCCCTGCCCGCCACAGCTAGGGAAAGCCCACGTGCAGCAACGAACACCCAATGCAGCCAAATAAATAAATAAATAAATATAGAATAAAAGCACAGAAAATGCTATGTTACCCTGACATTCAGAATCGTAACCTCTTTAATTATGGATATATGTTATTTTGTTCAACTTTTATATGTTTTTAATTCCTGAATTACTATATTCAATTTTTGCTTTAATTATTAAAATTGTTCTGCAATTATTACTTAAAATTTTCCCTTTCATTCTAGTCTATTTTTTGTGAGAATCTTATCAAATACACATTAAAATGTTTTGTTACTTTTTTCAATTTCACTTTTTTGGTATTTTCTATCTTTCTGTCACTCTATGCTGAGTGTGTTCTTTGGATACATCTTCTAGTTCTTTATTTCTCTTTTCCGTTGTATCATTTTTGCTCTTTCATCCGTCTGTTGACCTTTACATTTTTAAAAAATTATGTTTTATTTCTAGAACTACATTTTTAAAAAATTTTCTTGAAAATCTTATACAGGTATTTGGCTTCCTAATATAGTGTTTCTGGCAATTTCAATAACTTACATCCTAGCAGATAATTAAAATCATTTTTTTCACACGTAAGTACTTGTGTGCTTGATGATATTTATTATAAGACCATTGCCATGTTGTCATCTGGCAGATCCTTGTGAGACTAAACTGGCATAATGTTTGTCCAAAATGGATTCATATCTTTTTTTTTTTTTAACATCTTTACTGGAGTATAATTGCTTTACAATGTTGTGTTAGTTTCTGCTGCATGACAAAGTGAATCAGCTATACATATACATATATCCTTATATCCCCTCCCTCTTGCGTTTCCCTCCCACCCTCCCTATCCTACCCCTCTAGGTGGTCACAAAGCACCGAGCTGATTTCCCTGTGCTATGCGGCTGCTTCCCACTATCTATTTTACATTTGGTAGTGTATAATATGTCAATGCCACTCTCTCACTTTGTCCCAGCTTACCCTTCCCCCTCCCCATGTCCTCAGTCCATTCTCTACATCTGCGTCTTTATTCCTGTCCTGCCCCTAGGTTCTTCAGAACCTTTTTTTTCTTTCCTTAGATTCCATATATATGTGTTGGCATACGGTATTTGTTTTTCTCTTTCCGACTTACTTCACTCTGTATGACAGACTCTAGGTCCATCCACCTCACTACAAATAACTCAATTTCATTTCTTTTTATGGCTAAGTAATATTCCATTGTATATATGTACCACATCTTCTTTATCCATTCCTCTGTAGATGGACACTTAGGTTGCTTCCATGTCCTGGCTACTATAAATAGTGCTGCAATGAACACTGTGGTGATTTGTATCTTTTTACAACGAGATGTATCTGATATGAGCATATTTCAGCTCTCCTCAAATTTCTTGTCTCAATATAAGACTATGAGGCTCAGAAACTGGCCCAAAGCTCACTAACCCAATATCAGTGATTGTCTGCTTAACCAATTCCTGTAATACTTCCAGAAATATGTAACCGGGTTTCTTCTAGATCTGGCACCAATTTGTTTTTGTTTTTGTTTTTATTCTAGGAGGAGTGCTCTTGAAGAAATTTCCTAATGCTTAATATACCAGCAATGCCTCAAAAAATGTGTCTTTCAGCATTCAGTGGTTCTGCAGTGAGTGTTCCCTTAAAGTTTTCCTTGCACCCCATGGTTTAGGATCAAACTCTGGAATATATATTTTCATAAGTCCACCCATCGGTGATTCTGTGGCAGTTGGATCACTGAAGAGCCTCTGAGAAATACTGTTGTTAATATGTATCAAATTTATTTCAAAAACCATTTAAAGGGTATTCAGGATATCAAGGACAGGTTAAAGTATTACATTTCAGAATGCTCACTTCAGTATCACTCTATAGAGTGAAGGGAAGAGATGGACTGGAGGGAAACAAAACTGAGTCCAAGATCAGAGAAAGAAATAAGAAGGACTGAGCTAAGGTAATCACAGCAAAGAGAGATGGAATTAAGGAGATTTAAGACTAAGAAGTATAATTGATGAGCTTTAAGGACTGTTAAGTGGTGAGAGGTTAGTAGATAGAAGAATCACATTTGAACATTTATTTTCTTATCTTGGTGGATGCTGGTTACATTACTTAAAATAGGGAAAGTGAAATTTTTCATAAATTTCTTTGGGGGTTAGAGATGGAATAGGATGACTTTAGCTTTGGGTACTCTGAAATTGGTGTGAAACTATAGGGATAGTCAGGAGGTAGTTGTTTACAGATTTGAGAGTCAAGATAAGATATGAATTTGTTCCATACATTTTGAAGCTATCAGCATATATATGGTATCTGAAACCATAGAGAGTTGTGTGATCCAGGGAGATTGTAAAGACGGAGATGGGACAAAGAATCATAGGGTATACCAGTATTGAAAACTGACAGAGAAGTGGAACTAGTGAGTATTGCCATGATACCTATTTATCCAAATACAAATAAACCATCGTAAGACAATATTCTGTATTTGGTTTTATTTGTCATTTTTGGTGATCTGGACACTAGACTCTGAGTCTAGATAATAATTTACACCAGCAGATATCAGCCATTATTATGTGTCATAATAACTTGTGGAGGTTTCAGAGATAGACATTCTTGGGCCTTATCCCTCAAAACTTTCAATGAGAAAATTTTTTATATACTGCCAGTTTTATAAATCACAGCTTCATACTTATCCAAGTAATTTTACATGGAGTTAAAAATTAAAGGTTTAACTGATAATGGCTTAATCTGTGCTAATATATTAAAAAGATGTTATATATTACCATAAATTCTGTATATACTTTGCGATTTAGTTATTTTAATTATCTTTATATGCAGCTATTTATAACTAATTGTGCCAAGTATTTACCTATAGTCTCTGAGATTCAATTCAAACATTCTACACCTATAAAAAACTTAAAGAGAAACTTCTAAGACATACACTGTCTTCTCTTTCTGTTCCAGTTTAATGCTTTTAAATGTTTAATGCTTTATATCTCAAGGTAACATACAGAAATATATATATATTTCTCTTCTCTACAGAAGGAAGAGAAGTCACATTAGACGGCCAAGTCAAGTGCCAGCTATGCACTGGGGAAGTGGTTATATATGTACATATACATGTGTGTATATATATATACAGAGAGAGAGAGTCCAGTGTTAACATACAGGAAGATTGGATTAACATTCTTTTTGCCTATGTTTCGTATTATACGTTAGTTATACTCAGGGGACTTTTTTCACTCAGAACTCCACTAGGTGGCATTACAAACTGTACTGTTTTAATAATTCATTGATTAAACACTTAATAAAATTGTGTAATAAAGACACCTCATAATTTCTTTCAAATAATCTGAGTTAGTTCTTCTACCTTTATTTTCAATATTAATAATGTAAGGCTTTTATTAAAATTAGGATTCATCAAAAATTTTATTGAAAATCTACAAAGTTGTTTAAGTATTTATAATTATGGAGGGCCTAGTTTGGAGACATTATTATAATGTTGTATTCTTATTCTCCTGAGACACTTTTAAAATCTCATAGGGTTTATATTTCAGAATCCCACCTGTTTAATGAATATTGCCTGAAAAAGGAAATAAAAACAATGGAAATAGCTTAGGTAGCAAAACTTGGAGAACATTTTTTAATGAAAGTTGGCATGGTTAACTTGAGACTGATCTGATCCAGGAAAACAGTTTTATTCCCATTTCTACTTAAAACTGTCAGACCTTCAGACTGTGTCTGCCTGAAACCATAAGACTAAACGTTTGAATCACCTGAGGAATAATTTTATTCAGATATCCAATTGAAATAATTCCCTGTCCCTGATAGCACTGAATTTTGGTTTAGGATTTCCGTAGACAGATTATCTGTATAATACTCCCCAGTCTGGGTAATGAATGTGCAGTTTGTTGGAAATGATTACAAAAAGAGAGAAGAGAATTTTGGGAAGAGACACTAGAGGTAAAATGGATAGAAATGTGGGGACATATGTTGTGATATATGGCCTTTTGAGAAATAATGGAGGCTGCAGAATAGTGTTTCCATGCCTTGTAGCTGAATTTCTGCATCTGTGAAGGAAGTGGAAATGGAAATGAGGGAAGGCTCACTGAATGGCCAAGTCAAGTGCCAGCTACACATGCCGGCAAGAGGTTAACAGGAAAAGAGCTGAATCGAAACTAGCTAGTGTTTTGGGGAAGTGGTTTTAGAAATGCCACAGGGTATATAGGAAAACGTTCTCCTTAGTGATGCCAAACTATGTAAGTTATAAGTGCTACCTAAATTTTTCATGTCTCATAGGGTCAGGAAATCTGTATTTACTGAGTAAGGAAAAGAGTATGAGGCTGGAGTTAATCCTGTGTTTAAAGCAATTGCCTTCACACAGTAAAACTAATCAACTTACTCCGAGTTTAATACTGTTCTCCTGGATCCAAGTGGAACATGGGAAACTGAAAGAGACTGTTTGGATGTGTGGATTAGTTCTAGATGAAAAATAAAAGTTTTGCTAAGGAGTGTGATAGAAAAGATAGATGATAGTTGGGTAAACGTGGTTAAACCATACCAAAAAAAAAGTAGTAGTCAGGAGATTCACTTAATGGTATAAAATAAGAAATGTCATGCATCTGTTTCTCAATGATGAGGTGAATTCATTTCAATTTAGATCAAAATGTGAATATTAACTCTTCTGGATAAAATATGCTAAAAGAGGGGAAAAGTAACAGGTCAAAACGCAGTGTAAAAACAATTTTAAGATCAAGAAGCACTCATGTCCCGGAAAAAAAATTTGGTTATCATGTGGACAGGGAGACAAAAATTATTCCCAAAAGAAAAAAATGCATTTTTGTAGAATGTATTCATTGGGATACAAATCTGGTATATACTTTTTGTAACTAAATTCCTAATCTAACCGCCATCATGATCACCAAACTTGCTCCCCCAAGCAGTGTCCTCGTCCCAGCTAACTCTCACATTCTTTTCGCTCAGGCGCAAAACCCTGGTTTAATCTTTACTTGCTCTCACACCACACATCCAACCTGTCTATAATGTTTGATTCTGTCTTCAAATTATATTTAGACTCCAACCCCATCTTATCAAGATGGGGTTCGAGTCTAAATATAATTTAGACTCCAGTAAATTCACTGCTACCAGTAAGGTTACAGCACCCAATATCTCATGTGATGATAGCAGCTATTTCCTCCTAACAATATTCTTGTTTCCACCATTGCCACCTCCTCAGTCTACAAGAGGGCAGCTTGAGCGAACTTGATAAAGACTCTTCTGAAGCCTTCACTGGCTCCCTGTTTCCCTCAGAGTAAAAACCGAAGTCACCTGAATAGCCTGAAAAATGATTTAGTCCTCCACCATTCCCACACCTCTCTCCATCCCTGTCTTCTAATATAATGCTTCTTGTTCTAATAAAATGAACAGATCTTTGGTAACATTCATTGGAAAAAAAAAGAAAAGGCATTCATTTCAGAATACAAAAATATTATGATTAAAAAAAGTACACAGTCAATTTTATTAAAAAATTAGTTGAAAACTGAGAGGAAATGGGTAA
This sequence comes from Balaenoptera borealis, assembly GCF_965194805.1. NCBI lineage: Eukaryota > Metazoa > Chordata > Mammalia > Artiodactyla > Balaenopteridae > Balaenoptera > Balaenoptera borealis. The sequence continues at coordinate 71,333,178 of NC_138870.1, read as the reverse complement.
ATCTCTCATAAAATCCAACATATCAAAATTTACTTAAGACATTATGTGTCCAGTCGGGCATGTAAGGATTTTGAAAGTTGGTAATCCATTCTAATAATAAATAAAAAGTTGAACAAACTGAAAAATCAATGACTCTTCTTAAATCCTTCAGAGAATTGAGGCCACAGGGCAAACCATTGCCCCCCAACATAGGAGACACACAAATAGATACAGACAATGACAACTTACTGAAGCAGAAACCAACTAGCAAAAACATCCCTGCGAATCAATACTGGAATAGGAAAACCTATACTGTAACTGATGAGTTGCTGAAGGCTCAGTGTAGATAAGATTGAGAGTTAAAAGGAGACCCCCACCATTTTGTGAGTTTTACCTCTTGTAGCTCTACCTGGTTCTCACATAAAATTCAGAGAAAAATCCCCTTAGACTTCTGGCAAGGAGAGGGGAAAATTAACGATTTTGAAATAGCCAGAACTTTTCTATACTTCTTTAGAAGGCCTGCCCTCAAGAGAAATTATTTTAATAGAATGTAATCTATTGAGGTTATATCAGAGACTGACCTAGGGGAAGGGAAACATCCCACTCCGGGCCCCTCCAGCCATCATGTCTCTCCTAAGGTTGGGGCAAAAAAATGAGAGGTAGTTGTGAAGTTCACAGCCCAGGGGCACAGGGTAACTGAAAGATTGAGACCTAATCATAGAACTATAGAATATACACCTTGCCCATACCTTACCACCACATCACTAAAGGCCTTTTTGCCATAGCTCCTGTTACTCAGTACATCATATCTGGCTTTCAACAAAAAATTGTAAGACATACTAAGAGGAAAACACACACATACATCGTTTGAAGAGACGGAACGAGCATTAGAACAAAATTTAGATGTGACAGGGATGTAGGAATTATCAGACTCTGAATTTAAAACAGCTGTGGTTAATATGGTAGCACTCTAAAGGAAAAGGTAGACAACATGCAAGAACATATCGGTAATATAAGCAGAGACATAGATATTTTAAGAACAAATTTTAAAAATTCCAGGGCTCAAAATAACAGTAGGAGAAATGAGGAATGCCTTTGTCGGGCATACTAGTAGACTAGACACAACTGAGGAAAGAATCTTTGAACTTGAGATTCTTTCAATAGACACTTCCAAAACTGAAAAGCAAATAGAGAAAAAAAAAAAAAGCCTGAAAAAATTGAACAGAATATCCAAAAACTATGGGATAACTGTGAAAACTGTAGGACATACATAATGGGAACACCAGAAGTAGAAGAAAGTGAGAAAGAAACAAAAGCAATATTTGGAGCAATAATGATTGAGAATTTCTCCAAATTAATGTCAGACACCAAAAACACAGATCCAGAAAATTCAGAGTACAGCAAGTAAGATAAATGCAAAAAAAATTACACCTAATGATATCAGTTTCAAACTACAGAAAATCAAAGATAAAGAAAAAAATCTTAAAAGATGCCAAGGTAAAAAAGAAATCACCTAACCTGTAGAAGAGTAAGGATAAAAATTATATCTGCTTTCTCAGAAACGATTCAAGCAAGAGAGTGAAGTGAAATATTTTAAAAGTTGAGAGAAAATACCTACCAACTTAGAATTCTGTAACCTGTGAAATCATCCTTCAAAAGAGAATATGAAATAAAACTATCTCAGCAAACTAAAATTAAATGAATTTGTGTCCAATAGACCTGAACTGCAAGAAATATTAAAAGGAGTTATTCAAAGAGAAGGAAATGATATACATCAGAAACTTGGATCCACATAAAGAAAGAAATAATATTGGAAAAGAAATAAGTGAAGATAAAATAAACACTTTTATTTTTCTTATTCTCAATTGATCTAACACGTAACAATTTGTTTGAAATAATAAATGCAACAATGAATACAATTATGTATGCTTATGTATATACACATCCTTATGTATGCTTATGTATAAATGAAAAGAAAGTCAGCAATGACACAACAGATGAGAAAAAGGAATTAGGATTATTTTTTTATTTATTATAAAGTACTGGCACTGCCTGTGAAGTAGTATAGCATTACTGGAAACTGGACTTGGATAAGTTGTAAATGTATATTGCGAACTCTAGGGTAACCACCAAAAAAGTAACTAAAAACAAGAATAACCTATATGCTAAGAAAGGAGAGAAAATGAAATCATTTAAATTGCTCAAAATGCAAAAGCAAAATGCAAGAAAACTGGATGAGAAAAATAGGGTCAAAGAAAAAGGGCAACAGTGAAAAATAGTAAAAAAATATAATAGATATTACTCCAGCTATATCAATAACCACTGTGAAAGAAATGGTCTAAATACACCAATAAAAAACAAAGATTGGAGCAGTTTCAGGGGCTCACTAGAGTTGGGCCCTGGGTACCAGTTGTGCAGGGAGCTACTGACCAAGAAGCAGATGGCCCGGTGGGATCTGCTGGCTGGCAGCCCTGATGAAATGTGGATCCTCTAGCAACAGGAGGTGTGAAGAGAGAGGACCTTCAAGATGGCAGAGGAGTAAGACGTGGAGATCACCTTCCTCCCCACAAATACATCAAAAATACATCTTCATGGGGAACAACTCCTACAGAACACTTAGTGAATGCTGTCAGAAGACCTCAAACTTCCCAAAAGCCGTGTGGCTGACAGGGTCTTGGTGCTCCAGCCAGGTGTGAGGCCTGAGCTTCTGAGGTGGGAGAGTCGAGTTCAGGACATTGGACCACCAGAGACCTCCGAGCCCCACGTACTAACAATCGGCGAGAGCTCTCCCAGAGATCTCCATCTCAATCTCACGACCCAGCTCCACTCAATGACCAGCAAGCTCCACTGCTGGACACCCCATGCCAAACAACAAACAAGACAGGAAGACAACCCCACCCATTAGCAGAGAGGCTGCCTAAAATCATAATAAGTTCACAGAAACCTCAAAACACACCACAGGATGCAGTTCTGCTCACCAGAAACACAAGATCCAGCCTCACCCACCAGAACACAGGCACCAGTCCCCTCCAACTGAAAGCCTATAAAACCCACTGAGCCAACCTTACCCACTGGAGGCAGACACCAAAAACAGTGGGAACTATGACCCTGAAGCCTGCATAAAAGAGACCCCCAAACACAGTAAGTTAAGCAAAATGAGAAGACAGAGAAACACACAGCAGATGAAGGAGCAAGGTAAAAATCCACCAGACCAAACAAATGAAGAGGAAATAGACAGTTTAACTGAAAAAGAATTCAGAGTAATGATAGTAAAGATGATCCAAAATCTTAGAAGTAGAATGGAGAAAACACAGGAAATGTTTAATAAGGACCTAGAAGAACTAAAGAGCAAACAAACAATGATGAACAACACAATAAGTGAAATTAAAAATTCTCTAGAAGGAATCAATAGCAGAATAATGGAGGCAGAAGAACGAATAAGTGACCTGGAAGATAAAATATTGGAAATAACTACTGCAAAGCAGAATAAAGAAAAAAGAATGAAAAGAATTGAGGACAGTCTCAGAGACCTATGGGACAACATTAAACACACAAACATTCGAATTATAGGGGTCCCAGAAGAAGAAGAGAAAAAGAAAGGGACTGAAAAAATATTTGAAGAGATTATAGTTGAAAACTTCCCTAATATGGGAAAGGAAATAGTTGATCAAGTTCAGGAAATGCAGAGAGTCCCATACAGAATAAATCCAAGGAAAAACACACCAAGACACATATTAATCAAACTATCAAAACTTAAATACAAAGAAAAAATATTGAAAGTAGCAAGGGAAAAGCAACAAATAACATACAAGGGAACTCCCATAAAGTTAAAAGCTGATATTTCAGCAGAATCCCTGCAAGCCAGAAGGGAGTGGCAGGACATATTTAAAGTGATGAAAGGGAAAAACCTACAACCAAGATTACTCTACCCAGCAAGGATCTCCTTCAGATTCGACAGAGAAATTAAAACCTTTACAGACAAGCAAAGGCAAAGAGAATTCAGCACCACCAAACCAGCTTTTCAACAAATGCTAAAGGAACTTCTCTAGGCAGGAAACACAAGAGAAGGAAATGACCTACAATAACAAACCCAAAACAATTAAGAAAATGGTAATAGGAACATACATATTGATAATTACCTTAAATATAAATGGATTACATGCTCCAACCAAAAGACATAGACTGGCTGAATGGTTATAAAACAAGACCTGTATATATGCTGTCTACAAGACAGCCACTTCATACCTAGGGACACATGCAGACTGAAAGTGAGGGGAAGGAAAAAGATATTCCATGCAAATGGAAATCAAAAGAAAGCTGGAGTAGCAATTCTCATTTCAGACAAAATGACCTTAAGGTAAAGACTATTACAAGAGACAAAAAAGGACACTACATAATGATCAAGGGATCAATCCACGAAGATATAACAATTGTAAATATTTATGCATCCAACACAGGGGCACCTCAATACATAAGGCAAATGCTAACAGCAAGAAAAGGGGAAATCGACAGTAACACAAAAATAGTAGGGATTTTAGCACACTTCTTTCACCAATGGACAGATGAACCAAAATGAAAATGAGTAAGGAAACACAAGCTTTAAATGACACATGAAACAAGGCAGATTTAATTGATATTTATAGGATATTCCATCCAAAAACAACAGAATACACTTTCTTCTCAAGTGCTTATGGAACATTCTCCAGGATAGATCACATTTTGGGTCACAAGTCAAGCCTTCGTAAATTTAAGAAAACTGAAATCATATCAAGTATCTTGTCTGACCACAATGCTATGAGACTAGAAGTCAATTACAGGAAGAAATCTGTAAAAAATACAAACAGATGGAGGCTAAAAATACACTACTAAATAACCAAGAGATCACTGAAGAAATCAAAGAGAAAATCAAAAAATACCTAGAAACAAATGACAATGACAAATAAGCATATGAAAAGATGTTCCACATCGTACGTCAGTGGATTAAAACATATGCAGGTTAAAACAACAATGGGATGCCACTTAACACCTATTAGAATAATCCAAACCCAGAACACTGGCAACATCAAATGCTGGTGAAGATGTGGAGCAACAGGAACTCTCATTCATTTTTGGTGGAGATACAAAATGGTACAGTCACTTTGGAAGACAGTTTGTCAGTTTTTTACAAAAGTAAACATACTCAGACTATATGATTCAGCAATCACACTCCTTGGTGTTCATCAGAATGAGCTGAAAACTATATCCACAAAAAAACCTACAGATGATGTTGATAGCAGTTTTATTTTCAATTGCCAAAACTTAGAAGCAACTAAGATTTTCTCAGTAGGTGAATGGATAAATAACTGTGATACATCCAGACAATGGAATATTATCCATATCCAAAAAGCCATGAAAAGACAGAGAAATTTATATTACTAAGTGAAAGAAGATAACCTGAAAAGGTTACATACTGTATGATTCGAACTATACGACATTCTGGAAAAGGCAAAACTATGGCGACAGAAAAAGATCAGTGATTGTCAGGGAGAGGGAAAGAGGAACGAACAGCAGGAGAACAGAATATTTTTAGGGCAGTGAAACAATTCTTGATGAATCTATAATGCTGGATACTTGTCATTATACATTTTTGAAAACACATAGAATGTAACATCTAGAATGAAGCTTAATGTAAAGCATGGACTTCGGTTGTTAATGATATTTCATTGTAGGTTCATCAGTTGTAACGAATGTACCACTCTGGTGTGGGATGTTGACAGTAGGGGAGACTGTGTTTGTGAGGAGTAAGGAATACATTAGAATTCTCTTCTTCCTGCTCAATTCTGCTGTGAATCTAAAAGTGCTCTAAAACATATTTAAAAGGAGGAAAAGAACCAACTTAAGAAAAACCATCTTCATCTGAGTTTTAAGAAGAAATTTAACAGTGAATATCTCATAATAATTTTTAAGTTATTTTATAACTGAAAATCTTACCCCGCTCAAAAAACCACCTGCTCCAAAAGTCATTTCCATAAGCATTTAAGGAACAGAATATTAGAATCATTCACAAACACTTTCAGAGAACAGAACAATAGGGATCATTTCCCAACTCATTTATGAGACTAGGATCGCTATTACCAAAAGATGATAATAATAACGCATGAAAAATAAATTTCAATCTAATCATATTTATAATTATACATGTCAAAACCATAAACAAAATGTTAACAAACTAAATCCAGGAAAATATTAAATAAGGTAATCACTCATGGTCCTTTTGACCTTATCTCAGAAACTCCAGGAATAAAAGGTTTATTTAATAAGAAAAGTGATTAATAAAATCCACTGTATTAACAGGAAAACAACTATATGATAGTGTTAATCAATGAAAAAATACATATTTGATAATGCTCACCATCCATTTAGGATTAAAAAAATATCAACCAGAAATAGTGAGCAATTTACTTAAGATTTTTAAGGGCACTGAAATCTCTACACCTCTCATTAGTATCTGTTAACTTGAATAAATCAACAAATCTTTTCTTAAGGATTTTGTAATACATTATATTTTATGAGGCAGTTTAAATATACACTATATCACTTTACTTTATCCTTAAAATAACATAATGGATTATACAAAATAAATTAAGGCTGGGACAGAGAGATATTACAATGAATGTCAAATAGTGAAGTTGGAATGTGGCAAAACTTTGTTTAGAATTTATATATGATGACTTCAAGTTAAGAGCTCTTTTGAGAACTCTAATCTCATCTAATCTCATTTACAACCATGGATTTTTGTGAGTAGCCAAAAGTCATTTCTATACGTATGATTTAATGTGAAAAGGAGCAGCTACGTTTCATCCTTTGCATTTCATCCTTTGTATTGAGTCCTCATTCTCCTCATGCCTTGTCCACACATTGTCACTGCCTGTAGCAGTGCATCTTTTAGGTGGTGACTGTGTGAAGGAAGGCTTGTGAAAGATAAAATAATGGAAATTTATACTGACAAAATTGAGGTGACTGGTCCAAATTCTCCAGCTCCTTTAGGCAAAAGATGCAAATATCAACGAAGTAAGAAACATGTAGAATTTGACCGTTTCTTGGAAAAATGAAATGCCATAGTCAAATTAAAGCCCAGGAAATTCAGAAAACTAGGGAGGATTTATCCCCCTTTGGACTTCAGTGTGCATTTTAATCACTTGAGATCAGGTAAGACTGTTTAGACGATTATGTATGATAGGCTAGATGTAAAGATATTCCAAAGTTGTTCTTAAAAACAAGTAAACAGCTTTTACATATTGTTTGCTGGTCAAGAACTTGAAAAAAATATCTGAAAATTTTGTGGAAATTGATATTTAGAAAAGTAATTCTCAGTTTGTGCCCTGAAGTTTTAGTGATACTAAAAGTATAATGATTATTTTTCACATATTTATACAAATATAATTAGACACATACACACAACTGAAAGTGATCAATTCATCAATGTTAAATCATTCTCTAATTAGCCACTCACCTGAAACACATTCTAAGGAAATTATATGACATCCATGTTTACTCACCTGACATTTAAACTTAAACCAAATAATGGTTTGCTTACATATATCAAATACACAAAATAATTCTTGATTAGTATTTAATGATTTTTTAAAAATTGATCACTTTAATAGTTTATGACATTAAACTTATTTCTCTGAAACAATATTTTGTTTGTTTTGAAAATGCAAAGATATCATTTTGTGAATGCTCAGGAAAAAATCCCATTTTTATTTGGATCATCCTTGATCCAACAATTTCTTTTCCCAGCTCAATAAGAAATTATTTTACATTTATTTCAGAAATCAAGCAAAACTACTTCCTTTCATTTACATGCCAAAATTATAAAACAGCTAATATTTTCTGCTGTCAATTTGTATAGGAGTGATAGCTGTATATCATTACTTAAGACTAAAGAAAAAATATTATGAAAGAGATACAAAACATTATATTTAATAAATTAATTATAGGCCTAATTACATATAATGTATATTTGGCTATAAAGCTTTTCAATAGAAATTTTATCATCAAACTTGTATGTATATTTAAAGATACAAATATATATATAATATGAAAATATGAAATATATCTGTAAAAATAACCTGAGTCTAAAGATATATAGTGAAACTAAATTCAAGGAACTGGAAGTGAAGGATATTCTGGAATATATATTCAAATGATATATTCCTCTAATTTCTAGAGACCTGGCACATGCAGTCAATAACTACAGGCAATGGAAGGTTTAAAAAGTAAATCCCAGAAGATGAAAGTTGCTTTAACAAGTATTTTTCTTTTAAACATCAAGGTATATACTTCAGAACACTTCAGTGACAGATAACTTGCTACTAAAGAATCCACTTGATAGCTAAACACTTCAGACCATGAAGTTAACATAGGTTACCTACACCTTACAACAAACGCTACTTCCGTCTGTTAAAATAAGCCAACATGAAACTAGAAAAGAAAAACTAGCTCTGCTTTTAGTGCCTAAAGTTTTGTTCAACAGAATATGTCATCTTTTGTTATTTATGTATAATCTTTTCCCCACTTTGCCTACAAAGTTTTACATTATCTTCAGTTTGCACAGATACAGTCCTGACACTAAGACTTCTGCTCATTTCCTGTTGGTTACATTTTGTCATTCATAGACATATATGGTTTAATCTTTCATAATATGAATGAATATACCACAAGCAACATAAGAACTTTTTATTTCCTGGCACTGCAATAAATACTTCCTGTTTATCATCTTATATAATCTGCACAATAACCACACAAGAGGGCTATTTTTGCTACCTCTCTTTTTCTTGATGAGGAGACTAAGTTCTAGAAGGGCTAGAGAACTTGCTCAAAGTTATACAAATTTTAAATGCATGACAAAATATCCTGTTACCTTTTCTTATATGTGAAAATATAATGTGGCAATTTTCAGAAGTCCACTTGAGAATAATTATCAAAAATAATGGTTATAGCTGAAAAAAATAGGAAAATCATATTTCTTACTTCCTGCTACTAAAGTACAGATTATAAAAGAGAGACTAGACGTTAAAGCAGGTAAAAAACAAGGAGACTCTATCAGAGCTTCTTTCTGCTTCTCCATAGCTGATTACTTGCTCCAAAGTCACAAGGATAAGAGACCACAAGGTAAGTTTCATTTATTTTCCTGCTTTACAGGTTTTTCATCGTGTTTCAGAGAAAAGAGTATTGTGTTTACAAATTAATTTTTATCTTTTTCATTTGCTCTCAATTGCCAGCTGGGTCTATATAGTTTAGAGAGTGTAAAAGTATATGGATACGATGCCAAATTTGCCAAAATGTGGAACCTCCCAAGTGATTAAAACATCTGAGAAATAACTATTGAATTAAAACAAAATGACAGAGGTGAAAAGTTGAAAGATTTAATTTGGCAGAACTATAGATTTAGCCAAGATTATACAAGCGGGCATTAGTGAGAAGGATGTCACTTGGCCTTGGTTGTTTTCTTTAATAATCCTATTCCATTCTTCCAAATATTGTGATAAAGTTATCTTATTATATATTTATGAGGGGACACATTTCTCAGCTAAATGTTCTTAATGGAATTTTAGAAATTCTGTGCAATATGGATCTTTATGAATTGATAATGTTAATTTTCCTTGAGCTAGAAAGTCAGATAACTGACATTGTTAGGTATTATATGGGAAGTAATGGCCATTAAAGTTTTGAAAACGACCTAATATAGGATTTGTCAAAATTTCTTTCTAGGGCCTTCTATATCAAACTGTAGAATATCAGTAGTTCTTAATGAAGATATAGATTCTGGTTCCTACTCTAGATTTACTGAGTTTGGTGAAGCTTACAATATTTAAGCTCCTTAAGCTATTCTTATGTACATCAAATTTGAAAACTCCTGACCCAAGAAATACAATACTTTAATGCATGTGTTCTTATAATATTTTTGACCACACTTTTCAATTTAGAATTGAGTCCCCAAAAGCTGAGAGTACCAGAAGCCATAGTTACATTAGTTCTTTCATTTAATATTCTATCCTCAATTCAACAAACATCCATTCAGCACTTACTATGTACTGATTGAGGAGCTTCACTTGGCACTGCGGATATAATGATGACCAGCATACTATTCTTACTTTTAAGATACAAACTAACAGAAGACATAGGCATGCAAATCACTACATATAACCCATTTTGATACCCTTTTCTTAATTTGGACTCATGTTTTATCTAATACACATTCTTTGTCAAATAATATTTAGATAAATATTGTTGGCCTTTAATTAATATATGACTTTATATGGTAATATACAGTATTTTACATTTTATTTACTGCTATAAATAATACATCTTTGTAATCAAAGAGTTTAAAGCATATTAAAGTGACAAAAAATGCTTTTTTTCCCAAGAAAATACATGTATTTGTCCTAATGTGTGTCTTTCTTTGTACATGCTTTATTGCTTTCATTGAACAGTTTACGCAAACATCTAAAATTTATCTGCACATTTTCTAGTCTAACATTTTACCCTGAACAGAGACAGGTTCCTTTGAATGACAAATCCTTTAGCTGTTCACATTTATGAAAATGGTAATTCTTTGATGTTAGTTGTCTGGATGATTTTTCCCCTATTTGCAGATGAAAATCAAACAAGATAAGCACAATAATTATGTTTTGACCAATGGGAAAGTGAGCATCTCACAATGAAAGTATGAATTACTCATCTTAGCATATTCTTTCTTTGCCTGACTGTTTTGTCATTTATTTCTAAGAAGATCAAAATTCTCAATAATTATATTCATATATTAATTAATTTCTACATCAAACATTTATTGAGTAATTTGTATGTACCAGGTACTCCTGTAACTGCTATTGATGCCCTCGCACAATTTATATGCTGGTAGTAGGAACAAGAAATCAACAGATTAACAATAAGTGTATTATATGATATACTGGAAAGTAGTGCTAAGTGCCTGAAGAAAAATGAAGCCAGATAAAAGGGGAGAAAATGGTAGATGGGAAGTAGGCTTAATTGGTCAAGTCATCTTAAGAGATAATGAAAATGAGTCATGCTATTATCTTGGGGAATATATTTCCAGGCAGAAGAAACAGCATACAAAACATGCTGGTATGTTTGAGTGATGGCAAGAAACTTATTGTGGTTGAAATATATTGAAAGAGAAAGAGAGTGATAGAAAGTGACTGCCAAAGGCCAAATTATGTAGGGCTTCCTAAGCAAATAGTTTATTTTTTATCCCAAGGTGATGAAAGTTTGCTGGAGAATTAAATTTAGAAATTTAAGATTTATTTTCTGCAGAATTTTATATCAAATGCTATTAGAGTGGGTTGACTGGTGTACCATAGAGACGCCAAAAAAAATTTTTTTTTTGTATTTATTCATATAAACAGCTCCAGGTGTTTGTATATGAAGTGGTAATATGAGGGTAGCTCCTATACAGTCATTCAGGGACTCAAACTTATGAAGACTATGCCATATTCAAACATATCTTCCAAAATTGCTAGAGTATTTTCATCCAGTTAGCAAAAGAAGAAAGAACTAGAGGATCTCATATACAGGTGCTTTTCAGGAACCAGGCCTGGAACTGGTAAATATCAGTGCTTTCACAGTATAATAGTCAAATAGCTAGAACTCATTCACATGGTCATGCCTAACTAAGTGATGAGAAATATAGTCTAGTTATGTGCCCAAATGAAGAAAAAAACACACGGGAAGGTAGACATTTCTGCCATATCAATATTTTAGATTTCATAGCATCATGAACACTATTTTCTGTGTATCAACCAATATTTTGTTGGATTTCAAAACTGTATTAATTTGATTGAGGTATAGTTATATGCAATGAAATGTACTCATTTAAAATATATAGTATGAAGAGTTTTGAGAAATGTATACTTCATATCCATGCAACCACCATCTCAAAGAACATTTCTGTTATTGCCAAAATCTCCCTGCCAGTGTTTTTTAGCTACTCATCTCCACCCCCAAATATAGGCAATCATCTGGTTTCTGTACTAATATAAATTAATTCAATCATTTTTAGAATTTCACATAAATGGCTTCATCCAATATGCAGTCATTTGTATCTGACTTCTTTCAGCACAATATTTTTGAGATCATCCAAGTTGTTGCATGTTTCACTAATTTGTCCCTTTTTGTACTTAATAATATTCCACCGTATACACCAACCAGTTTAATGGACACCTGGCTTATTTTCAGTATTTTAGTATTATGAACTATGCTATTATAAACCTTCATGTGTAAGTGTTTGTATGAAAATATATTTTAATTTGTATTAGGTAAATACTTAAGGGCTACCTAGGTAATATTTTCTTTCTAACATTTGGTGCTGGCAAGTTGTTTGTTTGTTTTTAATTTTAAATATTCTAGAGGGTGTGCAATAGTACCTCTGCAGTTCTAATTTGCATTTTTCTGATGGTTAAAGGCATTTTATTAATTTCCTTCATGTAAATCAATTATCTAGGTTTTCTTATTAGATGTTTCATATTTTCTAATATATGCATTCAATGCTATAAATTTCCCTGAGTACTGCTTTATTTACAATACACAAATTATAATATTATTATGTTTTCATTTTCCTTTATGTCAAATAGCATATGATTTATATCATATGTTTTACTGTTACCTACATTTTACCTTATACATATATATAAGCGTAAACTCCTTTCTCTCTTTCTATCATATACATACATATATATACACACATATACACACACATACATATATATAGTGGTCTGATGAATTAATCATTTATTTAAGCTGTTTTCCATTATTTTCATTTTAATTTCTTTTTTAAAAAAATACTGGATATGATCTACTCTATTGATTTCATGACCTGCTAAGGATTACTACATGCATTCTGTGACAGAATGGAATTGTGAAGAAAAAGAAAGCTTTGGACATGGAGTAAAATGCTAAGTTCACAGGTATTATTTCTGCCATGTATCAGTCAGGAAAGGCAAAATTATGGTTCTACAAAAGCTCCAAAATATTATTTAATAATATTTCTTACTTGCTCATGCCTTCTCTTCACTGCAAGTAGGCAAGGGATTTCTGCTCCTAATCGTAGGTCAGGGGCCCAAGCTGATGATGAAGCAGCATCACTGGACCTTAAACATCACTGGAGGAAAAGGAAAATTCTAGTGTATGGATCTTACCTATGCCTAGAATGGTGAATAATAGAAATATTTTGCAAAAAGCACTAATGATTATTGCATTAATTTACTAGTTGCCTCTTATTAGAAACTTTAGCAACAACAATTTAATTTTTATTTTAATTTCTTGCTAATATTAACAAATATTAAAAATGGCCTTATAAATATATCTCATAAATACAGCTTGTCTATGGCTTGACCACAGGCTCTGGAATATGTCTAATTACTTATGTTCCCACAGCTGGCTTCATATCTTGGACTTACATAATTAGCGTTTCATCTTTTTTGATTTTGCAATGTTTTAGAAACTTCTCCTAGAAAAGACAATTCCTGAGATTTTTATTTCACGGAAGGGATTGCATTTTTTTTACAATCAAATTTATCAATAATAAAATCTTCTATAATCTGGTTAGTTTCTTTCTTGGTATGGAGGATGGATTAGAAAATTAATAATTATACATAGTGCAACTGAATTTTTTAAATAAAACTGGCAGTAAGAAATTGATATTTCTTTCTTTGTGTAATTTACAAATGATTACTTTCTAATCTCAGAAGTAAAGTTAGGTTATGCTTATCGAATTACTTGCTATGATTTAATTTATCATCTGTTGATTTTGCTAAATATTGTGGCAGAACTGATATTTAGCATTCACCATTTGCCACCGAAATGATGAAAGAGAAGGCTGGTACAACTTGCTAAGATTGATCATTTTTGAAATAACAAAGCAATCTGCCTGTACTTTGCTGATGAAATTCTTTCTCCTATCTAGTTGAATTTAGTGACAATAACATAATGTGGTTTACCAGATTATTTTAGGATTAATGTAATAGAAGCTATATTTGCATAAATATAATGTTAGTTGCCAAGTTAAAATTTAAAAAGTCTTGTTATTTTTTGTAATATTTATGCATTAACTTCTGAAGATTAACAAATTTTTACAGACACACTGTTTTTTTCCATGCCTGCTGAAAGATAAGGTTGAAAGAGGGACATCATTGTTTTATCCTTAGGACAAATTTTTAAAAAAATAATTAGTTCTTAAAATGTAAAAATAAATGTTATTTTATTTTGCTAGAGATAACAACAATTAAAGTTGCATCTTAGTTTTAGAAAGGAACAAAAAGAACAAGATGTCTCTAAAAAGAATCATTCGACTTCACATGAAAGTACTATCTTCTCTTGGTAAAGGATTGTTTGAAATTATGCAGGCAATATTGTGACTACAATTTTTAACTGTGTCAAGTCATGTTCCGAAAAGATTAAATCAATTTTTTTTCCTGATTATGGATTCTCTGTTATACCTGTGAAGTTGTTTCAGTGGAGGAGCCTTCACTTTTCACTGTTAAAAACATATTAGTAATAAAAATATGACCAAATATCTTATGATTGTTGAGCAATCATTATATAAGTATGAGCATTATGTGTAATTACACAAAGGTTACTAGTTTTATAGACAATGAAATAATGAACTTAGTGTAATTTTTCCTCCAAAATTTAAATAATAATTTTGAAAACTATTAATTACTTTTTCTCAATTCTTTCTTTAACTGTAAGCCTATAAATTACATAAGAATGATATACTCTCCTCTTGGCATTCTTTGAAAAATAATCTTTCATATTAACAGTGTACTAGAGAGGGAAAAGTGTTTCTTGATATTGTGTATATTTTTAAATATATATTTGTCCCCAATAAAATAATTGTATTATTTTATAATGCCATATTTTCTACTATAATATGCAAACTTTAGGTAGCATTTTTATAATGTATAAAATATCATAATTCCATCAGTAATTACTAGAGAGTAGTTTCACTGTGTGGGTGTGAGGTTGTTAGAAAGAGATGGTCACAAGAATACCAATAAATCAATCCAATTTACGGCAGGCATTTTCAAGATGACTTCATCTTCTGTTTTTGCATTTATTTTATGAGCATAATAATTATGACTTAGTGGTATAAAATGAAAGAAAACATCAATGAAGCAGCTCAAGTAAAAGTTGTTTTAGTAATGTCAGAAAAAAATTCATTATTTATCTGTTCACAAAACTAATTGCTAGTGGGCCTAAGAAGGGCTGAAAGAGTGTGGTAGTACCTAGGCAACTGGCTTTGTGAGGGTTAGCATCTGACCTCTTGAGGAAACACAGCAGATCACTGAAATGAGCAAATATTAGCAATGATATTATAAAGGCTTCTTCAGGGCAGCTAACTTGTTTGCAGACACTGTGACACAGATATATGTTACAGCTGCATTTCAAATGAGTCCTCTCTTCATTCTGTAGTTTAATTGGGGCTGGAAAGTTTCCAGATGATTACAATTAAAACTGTTTCACCTAACTTTTTTTTTTTAATTAAGTAATAGCATCTATTCATTTTAGGAGTATCACTTGGTAGGGTTGTACCAGGAAACATGCTTTCTATGTCCAAAGTAAATAAAGCTTAGATTATAACTGCAGAATTCTATTTGACTTTAAGTTATGAATTGTATCTACTTAAAGAAGTAATAATTTATTCAAAAGTGAACATGCTTAAAGTAATTACATACCGGTTTATACAATTATTCAAACACATGAGCTAAGTGTCTGTTATATACCGGACAATTCAAGTTTGTGGTTGTGAAGATGAATTAACAAGTCAGTTTGTTTTATCAAAGTAATACAATACAGCTCATCAAAGAAATGCAGGCATAGAAATAAAGGCAAAATGGCATTACAGGCTACAATGTGGTGCTGAACAGTGCAATCAGTTCTTTCCAGCAAAGGTGACTGGTAGCACACAAAGCTTCATTGTCATGGTTTTGTAAAAATCATGTCCTGAAAGATGAGTATCCGTTTTCTAGGATATTGCTTTTAAATGTTTTTGAACATGCACCAGAGTTACAAATACAACCTACACTGCAAAACAGCCTATACCTCAGACACACACACACATATGAACACATAGACACACACTCATAATAATTACAGAAACTACAGTTTCATGAAATCATACGTATCCCTATTGTGTTTGATGCACTCATATTTTCAATCCTATTTTATTCAATTCTAACCCCTAAATTGATTTCACAACCCCACTAATGGGTTATGATCCTCTAATCCATTATCTCAGTTTCAAAAACACTGCACTAGAAGTGATAATCCTGGTAACTGGGGGTAGTGGAACGATTTTAAGCATAGGAATTATAGGAGCAAGAAAGAAAATTTTATGTTTACAATGGAAAGGTGAGTGGGGTGAGAAGCCAGAAAAGGAGTCATTTTTTGTGTGTGTTTTCTCCCTTATCTTTTTTTTGTTTATGGCTTCTGATAAATCCTTTTAAATCAATAATTTGAGATATGGGTGAGTCTCACTTTAACCTAAGCATAGGAGAGATATACCTGGTTGAATCTGTTAATCATATAGTCTGGTAGAAAAAGAATAATAACAAAGTTATGTGCACAGCTAAATAGTACTCATAGAATAAGAGCTATATACTTTCAGCTTAGCCTTTGTAAGTTCAGAATCTCATCACTTCAAAGCAGGTTTAGTAAACGTGTGGTAAGTGTGGAAATTAAATAAGTCAATTCCCATATAATCTGAAGAAGTCACTTTAGAATTGGTAATAGTCAATGAAAAGTTGTCCATTAAATTATCAAACAAATAGCTGCTATTAATATAATTTCCCAGAATTGTGCCTTGGGAACATTCATTTTAAATTATGGTTACAAAAGAAATTCTCTAGAAATCCTCTTATGTAACTATCCTTAAGACATTGTCAAATGGTGAAACAATCTTCTCAATCTCAGAAGATTTTACAATGTCTTCTCTGGTTCTGCTGTTTAAATTTTCAGAAATAATTCTGTCAACCACTGGGTACCTAGAAGAGCCAGAGGTCATAATGCTTTCAAACGTAGTCCAGATATATAAACAATCTGCATGCATTTTGTAGAAAGATATAAACACCAGGGCATAATATATTAGTATTAATGAAAGTTAAATTAAATTAAGGAAATAAGTCTTTATTACATGAGTATGGTTGCTTAACCAAGCAAAAGAGGTCAACTTTGCCACTACTCACTTCCTTTCCCTTTTTCACTCCTTATAATGTGACAAATAAAGAACCACAGAAATAAGTTTCTTATTTTTCCAAATCCAAACTCTTGAAAGTAAAAAATACAACTGTTAGAAATACTTTATCACCATTCTAACACATTTTGGAAGAAAAAATTTGATGCTTGGAAATTTTACTCCAAGGAAAATGTCCTAGAGCAGTGAAAAGCAGAGAAAGCCACATGCAAAACGTGATATGATTTGACACAAGCTGCAAATCCTGATGTGCCAGCCCAGGCTTCTCTGCCTATCACTGTGCCCACTTCAAGGGCTCTATGGGAAAGGAACAAGTGCCGGATAAACTCTATTATTTGCTCTCAGCCACCTGGTGTGATGACTTACTCTGACCGCACCACAGCCATCAGACCTGTGGAGAAGGCATTTACTTAGTTCTCAGCATTCAGTGTGACACCGGGGACCAATGTGTTTTAATATATAGCCTCTCATCAGTCAATAACGTTCACCATGAGGGTTATACCATTCCCCTAACTTCATACCTAAAACGATAATATTATCTAAACCTTGATTGATTATCTATAGACACATAATACTGTAAGCTTCTTCTCCAGTGACTTAAATTGACACTTTCTCCCCTCTTTCAACTTTTCCCGTTGTGTCCTCTGAAACTCCAGTCATTCCATGATTGATAATCTCGCTATCTCCTGCCCTTAGCCTCCAGTACAGTATCCTTTGAGAATAACCACTTCCTATAGCACACACATTATCTCACCTCAACCCTGAAGCAGCTTCAAGGAAATGGCTTTTCCTTGAATAAAACCCCTGCTTCTTTGCTTCTTTGAGGCTTATTCCACTGAGTTTGACTACTTTTTACTCCTATATTTCCTCAGGCTATTTAATCTACAGACTCTTCTATTTTCTTCCTTACCAGTACTGTCGTCTGTCAAAGCTTACTTTTCTTCAAGTGCAAGCCCCATTCTTTGAACTGTTGTCTTTCAGATCTTCTAAATACCAATATCCTTTTTCTTTTTCATAATCCTGGAATAAAAAGAAAATCTCTGAATAAATATAAAGTCTGTCTATGTGCTTATAGCATGCTAGTGATCACTGCTAGGAAAAAAATCTTACAACAGAGCATAATAAGTGAGTCTTCAATATTACCTACAACATTTACTACTCTGTTTGGTCTGGCAATCTTGACGATGCTTTCTTCCTAAACTTTTATGTCTCTACCCAAACACATCCTCAATAGAAAACATTTCCTCTTAACAGAGATGGATAGTTTAGAAACAGCACAGGATTTCTTTTCTTATGAGTATCTTAATTTTTCGACACAATTTGGCTTATTAATGATAGTCCTGTTCGTGTTGAAAGTAGTGATGGTAGTTTTTGTTCAGAAATAAAGCATTTTATGAAGCACCGGAGAATAAAACTTAAAACACCATGAGAATAAACTTAGATCCAAGCAACTTTCTCTTAGTTCTCATTATCAAAAATAAATAAGTAAATAAATGAGAGAGACGGGGGGAGAGAGAGAGAGAGAGATTCCTGCTAAAAATTATGAAGAAAGGGAGACCTTCAAGACGGCAGAAGAGTAAGACGTGGTGATCACATTCCTCCCCACAAATACATCAAAAATACATCTACGTGGGGAACAACTCCTACAGAACACCTATTGAACGCTGGCAGAAGACCTCAGACTTCCCAAAAAGCAAGAAATTCCCCACGTACCTGGGTAGGGCAAAAGAAGAAAGAAAAAACAGAGACAAAAGAATACGGATGGGACCTGTACCTCGGGAAGGGAGCTGTGAAGGAGGAAAAGTTTCCACACATTAAGAAGCCCCTTCACTGGCAGAGGTGGGGGCTGGCAGGAAAACCTTCAGAGCCACGGAGGAGAGTGCAGCCACAGGGGTGCGGAGGGCAAAGCGGAGAGATTCCTGCACAGAGGATCGGTGCCGACCAGCACTCACCAGCCCGAGAGGCTTGTCTGCTCACCCGCCGGTGTGGGCAGGGGCTGGGAGCTGAGGCTTGGGATTCAGACTGGGGTTGGCTGCGTGAACACAGCCTAAAGGGGGCTAGTGCGCCACAGCTAGCCAGGAGGGAGTCCGGGAAAAACTCTGGACATGCCTAAGAGGCAAGAGACCATTGTTGTGGGGTGCGTGAGGAGAGGGGATTGAGAGCACCGCCTAAACGAGCTCCAGAGACAGGCGTGAGCCACGGCTATCAGCGCGGACCCCAGAGACGGGTATGAGACGCTAAGGATGCTGCTGCAGCCACCAGGAAGCCTGTGTGCGAGCACAGGTCACTCTCCACGCCGCCCCTCCTGGGAGCCCATGCAGCCCACCACTGCCAGGGTCCCGTGATCCAGGGACAACTTCCCCGGGAGAATGCACGGCGCCTCAGGCTGGTGCAACATCACGCCGGCCTCTGCCGCCACAGGCTCACCCCGCATCCCTACCCCTCCCTCCCCCCGGCCTGAGTGAGCCAGAGCCGCCAAATCAGCTGCTCCTTTAACCCCTTCCTGTGTGAGCGAAAAACAGACGCCCTCAGGCGACCTACACGCAGAGGTGGGTCCAAATCCAAAGCTGAACCCCGGGAGCTGTGCGAACAAAGAAGAGAAAGGGAAATCTCTCCCAGCAGCCTCAGGAGAAGCGGATTGAATCTCCACAATCAACTTAATGTACCTTGCATCTATGGAAGACCTGAATAGACAACAAATCATCCCAAAATTGAGGTGGTGGACTTTGGGAGCAACAATATATATATATATTTTTCCCTTTTTCTCTTTTTGTGAGTGTGTATGCGTATGCTTCTTTGGGTGATTTTGTATGTATAGCTTTCCTTTTACCATTTGTCCTAGTGTTCTGTCTGTCCATTTTTTCTTTTCTTCTTTTTTTTTTAAGTATAGTTTTTAGCAATTGTTATCATTGGTGGATTTGTTTTTTGGTTTGGTTGCTCTCTTCCTTCTTTCTGTCCTTTTTTTTTAAATTACTTTTTAATTTTTTAATTTTTAATAATTATTTTTTATTTTAATAACTTTATATTATTTTATTTCCTTCCTTCCTTCCTCCCTCCCTCCCTCCCTCCCTCCCTTCTTTCCTTCCTTTCTCCCTTTTCTTCTGAGCTGTGTGGCTGACAGGGTCTTGGTGCTCCGGCCGGGTGTCAGGCCTGTGCCTCTGAGGTGGGAGAGCCGAGTTCACCACATTGGTCCACCAGAGACCACTCAGCTCCATATACTGTCAAACGGTGAAAGCTCTCTCAGAGATCTCGATCTCAATGCTAAGACCCAGCTCCACTCAATGACCAGCAAGCTGCAGTGCTAGACACACTATTCCAAACAACAAGCAAGACAAGAACACAATGACACCCATTAGCAGAGAGGCTGACTAAAATCATAATAAGGTCAAAGACACCCTGAAACACACCACCAGATGCGAACCTGCCCACCAGAAAGACAAGATCCAGCCTCATCCACCAGAACACAGGCATTAGTCCCCTCCACCAGGAAACCTACACAATCCACTGAACCAAACTTAGCCACAGGGGGCACACACCAAAAAACACAGGAACTACAAACCTGCAGCCTGCAAAAAGGAGACGCCAAACACAGTAAGTTCAGCAAAATGAAAAGACAGAGAAACACACAGCAGATGAAGGAGCAAGGTAAAAACTCACCAGACCAAATAAATGAGGGGGAAATAAGCATTCTACCTGAAAAAGAATTCAGAGTAATGATAGTAAAGATGATACAAAATCTTGTAAATAAAATGGAGAAGATGCAAGAAACACTTAACAAGGACCTAGAAGAACTAAAGAGCAAACAAACAATTAAGAACAACACAATAAATGAAATTAAAAATTCTCTAGAATGAATCAGTAGCAGAATAACTGAGGCAGAAGAACGGATAAGTGACCTGGAAGATAAAATAGAGGAAATAACTACTGCAGAGCAGAATAAAGAAAAAAGAATGAAAAGAATTGAAGACAGTCTCAGAGACCTCTGGGACAACATTAAATGCACCAACATTCGAATTGTAGGAGTGCCAGAAGAAGAAGAAAAAAAGAAAGGAACTGAGAAAATATTTGAAAAGATTATAGCTGAAAACTTCCCTAATATGGGAAAGGAAATAGTTGATCAAGCTAGGAAGCCCAGAGAGTCCCATACAGGATAAATACAAGGAGAAATATGCCCAAGACACGTATTAATCAAACTACCAAAAATTAAATACAAAGAAAAAATAGTAAAAGCAGAAATGGAAAAACAACAAATAACATACAAGAGAACCCCCATAAGGTTAACAGCTGACCTTTCAGCAGAATCGCTGCAAGCCAGAAGGGAGTGGCAGGACATATTTAAAGTGATGAAAGGGAAAAACCTACAACCAAGATTACTCTACATGGCAAGGATCTCATTCAGATTCGACAGAGAAATTAAAACCTTTACAGACAAGCAAAAGCAAAGAGAATTCAGCACCACCAAACCAGCTTTACAACAAATGCTAAAGGAACTTCTCTAGGCAGGAAACACAAGAGAAGGAAAATACCTACAATAACAAACCCAAAACAATTAAGAAAATGGTAATAGGAACATACATATCAATAATTACCTTAAATGTGAATGGATTAAATGCTCCAACCAAAAGACATAGACTGGCTGAATGGATACAAAAACAAGACCCATACATATGCTGTCTACAAGAGACCCACTTCAGACCTAGGGACACCTACAGACTGAAAGTGAGGGGATGGAAAAAGATATTCCATGCAAATGGAAATCAAAAGAAAGGTGGAGTAGCAATTCTCATTTCAGACAAAATAGACTTTAAGGTAAAGACTATTACAAGAGACAAAAAAGAACACTATATAATGATGAACGGATCAATCCAAGAAGAAGATATAATCATTGTAAATATTTATGCATCCAACATAGGAACACCTCAATACATAAGACAAATGCTAACAACCATAAAAGGGGAAATTGACAGTAACACAATCATAGTAGGGGACTTTAACACCCCACTTTCACCAATGGATAGATCATCCAAAATGAAGATAAATAAGGAAACACAAGCTTTAAATGACACATTAAACAAGATGGACTTAATTGATATTTCTAGGATATTCCATCCAAACACAACAGAATACACTTTCTTCTCAAGTGTTCATAGAACATTCTCCAGGATAGAGCATATCTTGGGTCACAAATCAAACTTTGGTAAATTTAATAAAACTGAAGTTGTACCAAGTATCTTTTCTGACCACAACACTATAAGACTAGATAGCAATTACAGGAAAAAAAACTGTAAAGGAAACAAACACATGGAGGCTAAACAATATGCTACTGAATAACCAAGAGATCACTGAAGAAATCAAAGAGGAAATCAAAAAATACCTAGAAACAAATGACAATGAAAACACTACAACCCAAAACCTATGGGATGCAGCAAAAGTAGTTCTAAGAGGGAAGTTTATAGCAATACAATCCTACCTCAGGAAACAAGAAACATCTAAAATAAACAACCTAACCTTAAACCTAAAGCAATTAGAGAAAGAAGAACAAAAATTCCCCAAAGTTAGGTGAAGGAAAGAAATCATAAAGATCAGATCCGAAATAAGTGAAAAAGAAATGAAGGAAACGATAGCTAATATCAATGAAACTAAAAGCTGGTTCTTTGAGAAGATAAACAAAATTGATAAATCATTAGCCAGACTCATCAAGAAAGAAAGGGAGAAGACTCAAATCAATAAATCAATAGAATTAGAAATGAAAAAGGAGAAGTAACAACTGACACTGCAGACATACAAAGGATCATGAGAGATTACTACAAGCAACAATATGCCATTGAAATGGACAACCAGGAAGAAATGGACACATTCTTAGAAAACCACAACTTTCCGAGACTGAACCAGGAAGAAATAGAAAATATAAACAGACCAATCACAGGCACTGAAATTGATACTGTGATTAAAACTCTTCTAACAATCAAAGGCCCAGGACCAGATGGCTTCACAGGCGAATTCTATCAAACATTTTGAGAAGAGCTAACACCTATCCTTCTCAAACTCTTCCAAAATACAGCAGAGGGAAGAACACTTCCAAACTCATTCTAGAAGACCACTATCACCATGATACCAAAACCAGACAAAGATGTCATAAAGGAAGAAAACTACAGGCCAATATCATTGATGAACATAGATGCAAAAATCCTCAACAAAATACTAGCAAACAGAATCCAAAAGCACATTAAAAGAATGATACACCATGAGCAAGTGGGGTTCATTCTAGGAATGCAAGGATTCTTCAATATATGCAAACCAATCACTGTGATACACCAGATTAACAAACTGAAGGATAAAAACCATATGATCATCTCAATAGATGCAGAAAAAGTTTCGACAAAATTCAACACCCATTTATGAAAAAAACCCTCTGGAAAGCAGGCATAGAGGGAACTTACCTCAACATAAAAAAGGCCATATATGACAAACCCAAAGCCAACATCATCCTCAGTGGTGAAAAACTGAAACCATTTTCACTAAGATCAGAAACAAGACAAGGGTGCCCACTCTCACCACTATTATTCAACATAGTTTTGGAAGTTTTAGCTACAGCAATCAGAGAAGAAAAGGAAATAAAAGGAATCCAAATTGGAAAAGAAGAAGTAAAGCTGTCACTGCAGATGACATGATACTATACATAGAGAATCCTAAAGATGCCACCAGAAAACTACTAGAGCTAATCAATGTATTTGGTAAAGTAGCAGGATACAAATTAATGCACAGAAATCTCTTGCATTCCTATACACTAATGACAAAAAATCTGAAAGAGAAATTAAGGAAACAATCCAATTTATCACTGCAACAAAAAGAATAAAATACGTAGGAATAAACCTACCAAAGGAGACAAAAGTCCTGTATGCAGAAAACTATAAGACACTGATGAAAGAAATTAAAGATGATACAAACAGATGGAGAGATATACCATATTCTTGGATTGGAAGAGTCAACATTTTGAAAATGACTATACTACCCGAAGCAATCTACAGATTCAATGCAATCCCTATCAAACTACCACTGGCATTTTTCACAGAACTAGAACAAAAATTTAACAATTTGCATGGAAACACAAAAGACCCCGAATAGCAAAAGCAACCTTGAGAAAGAAAAACGGAGGTGGAGGAATCAGGCTCCCTGACTTCAGACTATATTGCAAAGCTACAGTAATCAAGACAGTACAGTACTGGCACAAAAACAGAAATATAGATCAATGGAACAGGATAGAAACCCAGAGGTAAACCCACGTACATATGGTCATCTTAGTTTTGATAAAGGAGGCAAGATTACACAATGGAGAAAAGACAGCCTCTTCAATAAGTGGTGCTGGGAAAACTGGACAGCTACATGTAAAATAATGAAATTAGAACACTCCCTAACACCATACACAAACATAAACTCAAAATGGATTAAAGACCTAAATGTAAGGCCAGACACTATATAACTCTTAGAGGAAAACAAAGGCAGAACCCTCTATGACATAAATGACAGCAAGAGCCTTTTGGACCCATCTCCTACAGAAATGGAAATAAAAACAAAAATAAACCAATGGGACCTAATGAAACTTAAAAGCTTTTACACAGCAAAGGAAACCATAAACAAGACGAAAAGACAACCCTCAGAAAGGGAGAAAATATTTGCAAATGAAGCAACTAACAAAGGATTAATCTCCAAAATTTACAAGCAGCTCATGCAGCTCAATAACAAAAAAACAAACAACCCAATCCAAAAATGGGCAGAAGACCTAAATAGACATTTCTCCAAAGAAGACATACAGATTGCCAACAAACACATGAAAGAATGCTCAACATCATTAATCATTAGAGAAATGCAAATCAAAACTACAATGAGATATCATCTCGCACCAGTCAGAATGGCCATCATCAAAAAAGCTAGAAACAATAAATGCTGGAGAGGGTGTGGAGAAAAGGGAACACTCTTGCACTGTTGGTGGGAATGTAAATTGATACAGCCAGTATGGAGAACAGTATGGAGGTTCCTTAAAAAACTAAAAATAGAACTACCATACGACCCAGCAATCCCACTACTGGGCATATACCCTGAGAAAACCATAATTCAAAAAGAGTCATGTACCATAATGTTCATTGCAGCTCTATTTACAATAGCCAGGACATGGAAGTAATCTAAGTGTCCATCATCGGATGAATGGATAAAGAAGATGTGGCACATATATACAATGGAATATTACTCAGCCATAAGAAGAAACGAAATTGAGTTATTTGTAGTGAGGTGGATGGAGTTAGAGTCTGTCATACAGAGTGAAGTAAGTCAGAAAGAGAAAAACAAATACAGTATGCTACCACAAATATATGGAATCTAAGGGAAAAAAAAAAAAAGGTCATGAAGAACCAAGAACCTAGTGGCAAGACGGGAATAAAGACACAGACCTACTAGAGAATGGACTTGAGGATATGCGGAGGGGGAAGGGTAAGCTGTGACAAAGTGAGAGAGTGGCATGGACATATATACACTACCAAACGTAAAATAGATAGCTAGTGGGAAGCAACCGCATAGCACAGGGAGATCAGCTCGGTGCTTTGTGACCACCTAGAGAGGTGGGATAGGGAGGGTGGGAGGGAGGGAGACGCAAGAGGGAAGAGATATGGGGACATATGTATATGTATGACTGATCTACTTTGTTATAAAGCAGGAACTAACACACCATTGTAAAGCAATTATACTCCAATAAAGATGTTAAAAAAAAAAAAAAAGAAGATGTGGCACATATATACAATGGAATATTACTCAGGCATAAAAAGAAACGAAATTGAGTTATTTGTAGTGAGGTGGATGGACCTAGAGTCTGTCATACAGAGTGAAGTCAGAAAGAGTAAAACAAATACCGTATGCTAACACACATATATGGAATATAAAAAAAGAAAAGAAAAGTTCTGAAGAATCTAGGGGCAAGACAGGAATAAAGACACAGACCTACTAGAGAATGGACTTGAGGATATGGGGAGGGGGAAGGGTAAGCTGGGACAAAGTGAGAGAGTGGCATGGACATATATACACTACCAAACGTAAAATAGATAGCTAGTGGGAAGCAGCTGCATAGCACAGGGAGATTAGCTCAGTGATTTGTGACTACCTAGAGGGGTGGGATAGGGAGGGTGGGAGGGAGGCGGACGCAAGAGGGAAGAGATATGGGGACATATGTATATGTATAACTGATTCACTTTGTTATAAAGCAGAAACTAACACACCATTGTAAAGCAGTTATACTCCAATAAAGATGTTAATAAATATATAAATAAATAAATGAATGCAAAATAAAGACTCTCAGATAGACAAAAAAAAAAAAAAAAAAAGAGGTAACTGTAAAGTTAAATTCCCCTCTATACAAAGTTATGTTTACTTATACCTACTTCTTTGTGTTTGAAAACATTTTCTCAGTATAGAGCAGGGTTCTCTTAACTATTCATGATTGGCAAATTTATTATCTAAATTATTAATTTCAAATAATCATAAAATAAGTTTATATCCTATAAGAAATTCCCTGGTGATAGAAAAACCTTAGAAGCAAATTAGATAGCAAGGAAAAGTTATGTTTTAATGTAAACTGTTTAGGAAAATCCATATTACAGGTATTATATTTTCTGGCAATCAGAAGTTGACTATACTCAAAACAACAGTGAAATAATGGTTTACATTTAGATGTGTTCATACTTGGTAATAAACAGAGATTTCTATAAACCGGACTTGATTAAATGGTTATAAAGATAATTTCCTATAAAACCAGTCATTGCATTTTAATCACTGTCTGCAAGCTCACTCTGGAGAAAATATTTGAATGTCTATCATCATTCCTTAGCTATTACTTAGAAAATAAATGTAGCTCAGGGATTTAAGTGTCCCAGAAAACACAATTTTTAAAGCACATTAAAAAGCTCATGGCTTTAGAAAAATAAAAGGTTTTTGCATAACTATTTACCAAAAAATAAAAAATAAACTACTACTTTGTGAAATCAAACAATTTCACGTGTAAGCTTTAGTGTCCTTCATTCTGATTTTTAAAAAATCTCTCTTAAAAATATTACAGCATATTTTGGCTGATGTAAAATTTTAAATCTCAAAGGTGTACTTTTTTTCAGATCACTTTTTTATTTATTCAATCACCATGGTTACGCACGTTCAACTCTTCGCACCTGCAGGTGAATCAAAGCCAACTTCTAAGATGTTTTGGCATCTTACTTCTTCATAGGGGAAAAGAGAAAGTCAAACTCTGGTTTTGCTGACCTTAAATTATAGCTTACATGGATATAGCAGCAGATATACATGTCATCTCCCCCTGTTGGTCTGCTTTACTCTCAGTGATTCTTTTCTTCATGAGACTCTGCATGTAAAGATTAGTTGAATATACATATAAAGGGGAATAATTTTGCTGGTGCTTCAGGATGCATTGCCTGATCCAACTGTAATAAATTATGGCATGTCTTTAGGATTACTTATACTAGATGACTGAATAATGTCTCATCATATATTCCTGAACTGTTTAAGTAATCATGTCTGCTATTGTAAGCTTTATCTGAGACTACTGGACTGCACTGTGAGTTGTGAGACCTCAATTCAAGCTCTTGTTATAATATGATACTTAACTTTTTTGCCCCAAAGGTTACATGATATGTTAAGATTATAAAAATATGTGTGCATGAACATGTGACTATTGACTAATAATTCTGGCTTCTTTTCTGATTAAGTAAAGAAAAAAGAAAGCACCTCAACATTAATAATCAAGTTTGTTATTGTTACCCATCCATAAAAGAAAACATTTTTAAGAAAAAAGTATAGTTTAATTGATTGTATAAAATGAAAAGCTTAAAATTTTTGGCATAAATTTATAATTGTATACATATTTATTTATCCAAGTTCTGAAATATTATTCATTCTTTCTTTTGACTCTTTGGTTTTTAGGTGCCAGAGAAAATGGAATTTTTGTTTAATTTCCTGTATTACCCAATTTATTAATGTATGGTTTGAAGCTACAGCATCTTAGGGGACTTAATTTTTTTAACTTTTAAAACCAAGATGGTGTGTTCAAGTAAATGCATTTGTTTTTATTAACTACATAACAAAATGGGTTTAAAAAATGGACAATTAATTTTACTCCCATTAGATATAGTCACCTTGAATAAAGTCTGTAGTGTTTACTATGTCTAACCACTTGAAAGACATTATGCAAAGCTTTTAGACAGTATTTTGTGACAATAAAACCAAAATAGCACAAATCATACCAACAGAGCAAATCAGGAAGGGGGTGGGATGTGCCAACCAAAAATTGCTAAATCTAATGTTATGCTATCCTAAAAGAACAACATATTTCTTATACAGAGAGCTGCAGGTGAAGAGGGTGTAGAGATATTCTTTTTAGAAAAAAATATTGGAAAGATGCTGTAGGAGTAATCACTGAAAAATTCAGGATAATGGCTTTTCTGAATTGTAACTGTTTTAGAAGATATAAAGTCAGGAAGATATTAATAGTGATATAATAAATTTGTTTTTGAGAATGGCTTTCTATATAAAATTTATCACCATAGGAAAATACCAGTTCCAAACAAAAACAAGTTGAATAAATGTGTTAGACATATGTTGGGGATACATTTATCGTGATCTAAAAAAGATATTCCATTTATATATTTTACCATATTTAACGTATTATCTTTTTGATTAATTTCAGTATAAAAGTAATTATATAATATCTTGTAAAGGG
The DNA here is from genome assembly GCF_965194805.1 of Balaenoptera borealis. NCBI lineage: Eukaryota > Metazoa > Chordata > Mammalia > Artiodactyla > Balaenopteridae > Balaenoptera > Balaenoptera borealis. The sequence continues at coordinate 71,304,178 of NC_138870.1, read as the reverse complement.
AAGCTATTCATGTTTTTCTCCTTGTGAGGGCAGAAAAGATATTCTACATATGTGTAATCATGCCTTGAGCACATGATTTTCCACTTTTCCAAGAAGCCTACAAAACATTCTCACATACTTAAATTTATGCTCAACATCACTAATTATTAGAGAAATTCAAATCAAAACTACAATGAGGTATCACCTCACACCTGTCAGGAAGGCCATCATCAAAAAATCCACAAACAAGAAATGCTGGAGAGGGTATGGAGAAAAGGGAACCCTATTGCACTGTTGGTGGGAACGTAAATTGGTACAGCCACTATGGAGAATAGTATGGAGGTTCCTTAAAAAACTAAAAGATAGAGCTACCATATGATCCAGCAATCCCACTCCTGGGCATATATCTGGAGAAAAGCATAAGTCGAAAAGATACATGCACCCCAGTGTTCATTGCAGCATTATTTACAATAGCCAGGACAAGGAAACAACCCAAATGTCCATCAACAGAGGAATGGATAAAGAAGATGTGGTACATATATACAATGGAATATTACTCAGCTATGAAAAAGAATGAAATAATGCCATTTGCAGTGACATGGATGGGCCTAGAGATTGCCATTCTGAGTGAAGTAGGTCAGACAGAGAAAGACAAATATCATATGATATCGCTTATATGTGGAATCTAAAAAATGGTACAAATGAATTTATGTACGAAACAGAAATTGAGTCACAGCTGTAGAAAACAAACTTATGGTTACCAAGGGGGAAGCAGGGGTGGGATAAATTGGGAGAATGGGATTGACATATACACACTACTATTGGGTTGGCCAAAAATTCATTCAGGTTTTTCCGTAACAGCTTATGGAAAAAACCCGAACGAACTTTTTGGCCAAATCAATATATACAAAACAGATAACTAATAAGGGCCTACTGTATAGCACAGGGAACTCTACTCAGTACTCTGCAATGGCTATATGGGAAAAGAATCTAAAAAAGAGTGGATATATGTATATTTATAACTGATTCACTCTGCTGTACAGCAGAAACTAACACAACATTGTAAGCCAATAAAAATAATTGCCTATTTTTTATTTGCCTATATTTTTTATGCACTTGTCATTCAACCTATGCCAAGTGCATAAAATGATTACAAATGTAGATATCTCGTTTAGCAGTAGAACTTAAAAACGTGTCTTAAAAGAATGCATCATCATTCGTGGTGAGGAGAAATTGCAGTAGATCTCTAATGTGAACAATTAGAACTATATTGTAAGCCTGTTTTATACCATACTAGATGCTGTACTAGTAATATTAACTAAATGTCTCTATTAGACTTAAAATTCATTTAATTCTACTAGAACCATGAGTTTTTATTAAATCCACTGAACACTGAGAATACAATCAGTACTCATCAAAACAACTGGTAGAACTTTTGCTTAAAAGTAAGTATGTAAGTATGGTATAGTTGGGGAGGTAAGTCCAATATTTTCTTACAGAGTTGCCCATGACTACCATTGGATTCACTTAAAGCAAGAGTTAAGTAGTCCATGTCCTCAAAAATTAGATGATATATTCTTAAGCTATGTTGAGAACTTATTCACATTTTTTCTCTAATTTGTCACCTGTAACAAAGTAAATAGACTATTGTGGAAATATATTTGAGTTGGATGTAAAAAAATCCATTCAGTTATTAGAAAACTTATGGGAACATATGCTAAATTACATCAAATTCATAAGGAAAATAAAATAGAAACATGTCTCCACAGGATTCTCCACAGGAATAGAAAGAGGAGGAGATTATATATGTGTATGTATATATATATATACATATACACATACATACACATATATATGGGGAGAGAGAGAAACAGAGAGAGAGAGATTGAGATTTATTTCAAGAAGTTGGCTTACCCAGTAATGAGCTAAGCAAGTTGAAATGTGTATGGCTGGCTCACAGGCTAGAAACTCAGACAGTTGACACCGCGGACTTGAGGCAGAATTTCTTCTTCCTCGAAGAAACCTCAGTTTTGCTAAGTTGCCACATAAATCTAACCATCACAAGAACGAATCATTTAGTTTGTGACAACACAGCTGTAGTTACATGAAGAATATGGAATGAAACAGATTTTACATAATACTCTCCTACTAATGCTCAACGTGGCCATTTCTTTAGAGTAGATTTGTAACTCAGGGAGCAGAGCTATTGAAGATATCTGACCATGGTGGGAATCTGGGTCCCTCCATCTCTACAGTAATGAAGCTTAGTTTTCTGTGGGTCTACCAATCACTTAGTTTTCTTAGTTAATTAAAGAGACAGTATTGGTACAGAATGAAAATAACTGCACATTCTTGCTCTCTCCTTGAGTTTTATGGAAGGGATGATTTTCTAATGGGAGTGGTCGAGCAGTCATATTCCGAGACATGGAATCTGCTATATAGCTGACTGACTTTATTACCACTTCCCCCTCCAGACTTTTACATTGATGTTGTCATGCATTTTGGTTCCAAATTTATTTCAAATTACAAAGTCTTTTTAAATACTGTTTTGTATGGACAATATTCATTTATATTTATCCATATTTTCCCCTTTCCACTGTTACTTGTTTTTTCTTGCATCTCCATGTTTACATCTTGAACTTTTCCCTTTTGACTACAGAAATCAATTTTATGTTATTTTTAGTGCAGGTTTATGTAGTGAGAAACTTCCTCAATATTTTTTCTTGTTTTACAATATATCTTTCAAATTTATTTAAAGTTTTTTTCTGGGTATAGAATTCTAGTTTAGAGCTATTTTCTTTCAGCACGTTAAAGATGGTACTCCATAGTCCTTGTCTTTGAATCAGTTTTGTTGAGAAGTCAGGTCTCAGACTTATTACTCTTCTGAAATTAACGTGTCTTCTTTCACTAACTACTTTAAAGACTTTCTATTTGCTTTTGGTTTCATTTATGATATATTTTGTTATAATTTTCTTTATATATGTTCTGCTTGTGATTCATTTCAATATGTGCATTGATGTCTTGCATTAGCTTTGAAAAATTCTTGGCAAGTATTTCTTCAAATATTGCTTCATCTCCATTCCATTCTGTCTCTGGGACTCAAGGCAGACATATATTAGACGTTTCCAGTGCATCTCATGTATATTTTATGCTCTATTTTTCTATTAACATTCTTTGTTTCTCTGTTTCAATTTGACTGTTTTTATTCACCTATGTTCCATTTCACAATGATTAAGTTTTCTGCTCTGTCAAATGTATTGTGAAATCCGTATGCTACATTTTCAATCAGGTATTTGATTTTCCACTTCCTAAACTTCCATTTAATGCTCTCTTATAGATTTCAATTCTCCAATGAATTTTTCCATAATTTCAAATACTTTTTTCTATTTTTTGCATTTTCTGGAACATATTAATTGTTACTTAAACTTTTTTCTATTAATTCTAATGTCTGAATTACCTTTTGGTTTGCCTCTATTGTCTGTTGCCTTCTCTAGGTTATCAGTCTTACTGTCTTATATTTTAACATGTCTAATAATTTTTTACTTTATGTCAATAAATTTGTTAGAAAAAAGTCATAGATGCTCCAGATGATGCTGTATTCCAAGAGAAGGTATCTTCTTTCTTCTGTTAGGTGATAGGACTGAATTAGAGATAGCTGTGTGGGGATGAAATAGTCTTTGGTGACTTCAAATGATTTATTTTTTAAGTTTATCCAGCTTTTTTCTCGTTGTTATCAGCAGAAGTATTGGCTTCCTATTACCTAATGTATTCCACTTGTATTGGAAAGTCACAAGTGGCTATTTTAAATAAAGAATGAATAATTTTCCACAAGATGAGTGGAATGCTTGGAGTAGGAAATGAAAATTTAAGAAAACCCTAATCTAGTTTTGATAATGTTCAAGATTCAATAAGCCTGAATCAAAACTAATATAATAATAAAAATAAGATCATATACTAAAAAATATCTAGATTATTTAGGAAAGAGAGAAATATTTGTTTTTCCCTATGGTGGTACTCAACAAAAATTAACAAAGGAAAAGAGGAAAAAAGAGACCACAGGGATTACTTGAAGAATTTATGCATAATGCTATTGTATTTAGCAATTAATCATGACTCTTTCATCTTCAGTATACATTTTATTTTAACCTGATTTAATGCTATCTTCTTTAATTCTCCCACAATCCCTGCTTTTTTTTTTTTTTTATTAGTAATGTCACACTCTCTTGTTGGTTATATTTTAAAGTTTTCTATATTTCTTTGTTTCACATATTTGACTTGTTAATGCCACTTATTTGGATTTGACTTTTGATGTAATCCCCTAATCTTTCTGTTTTAGTATGTTGGTTTAGTTGATTCATATTAATTATGATAAATTACAAGTTGGGACTTATCTGTCTCACCTAATTTGTGTTTTTCATGTTTCTATGCCAAATTTGTTTTATCTCTTTTCCTCTTTGCTGGATTTTGCTATTTTTGATGAACTTTTATTTTTTCTCAATATATTTAAGATACATATGCTATTTTCATTTTAACCACACATGTAAACTTTCCCTGCTAATAACATCAAAGCAATAAGATGATGCATTTACTTTCTCCTTTTAGCTCCATCATTCATTCAGTTGTTGTGATGATAAAATGTTATTTCAGATACATGTCATTAGTAATTGTAGATTATGTTCATTTAATTTTTATGTCATGATTCTTACAGATGCTTTCATTATCATGGTGGTAATAATTGTTAGTAAACACAAGTTTTCATAGTTTTTCTGATAATTTCTTTCCCTTGTCTCTTTTTTTCTTGATTTCTTTAGAGAATAAAATAATTTATTGATAGATTATGTTTTGACTATATTTTTCAAGAGATTTTATGGATGTTTTATTTCTTCCACCCTTAGACATCTGATACTTTGTGTCTTTTGCACTTACACAAGGATTATAATACACCTGGTTAAAATTCTTCAATTGAAATACTTTTTCCTTAAACAATTATTACTAAATATTTTTATCACTTAGAACTAATGTTAAGCCCCCACGTTATTCTATTATGAAAGTCTGTTTTTGTTTTCCCCTCATATGGCTTAGCCACATTACTTGTTCTCAAAATAAACTTAAAATACCAGGATATTTCTTGAGAGAGGTCAAATTCCATAGATTTTGCTTGTTAATCAGTGAGACATTAGGGGAATTATCTTCTGTCTCTTCTTTGATTATTGTCTATTCCATTATAACCTGTTCTCTAATTCTAGAATATTAATTTGTCAGTGTTCCTTCTTTATTCTGTTTTCCATTATTTATATTTTCTGTGAGTCATTTTATACTTGGATAAGTGACAACAATCCTAATATTACATGAAGTGATTGGATGTTATTATAATGATACATGTATATGTGAAAAAGACATTTATTTTACATATAAATATACTTAATAAAAACTGAACAACTCTGATAAAATGCTTGGATCTGGAGACCATAGAAAGAAGCAACACAGCGCAGTAGATAAAAGCACTGTCACTAGAATCAGTCAACCTATGAACCTGTGGCACTCTTTAGAAGTTATCTGACCTCAGACAAGTTACTTAAGCTTTCTGTATCTCTGCTTATTCAACTATAAATGGAGATAATACAATTGCCTACCAAATGGATAAAAATACCTCAGGTTAACCCTTCTGGAATACATAGGAAGAAAAGTATAAGTTCTCCCAATAAGAAGCTGTATATTTCTTATTGAATAATTCTTATTTACACTCTGTCATATTCATATTCTTATTGAATGATGTAATAATCTTTTGAATATTCTATATCAATACTACATATTGGAATACCTTGCTTGCTAGATTTATTTTTCCTGAATAAAATCCCCAACCAGATTACACTTACTATAGACTGTTTTTTTTTTTTTTTGCAGTCTAAAAGTAGTGATACTCAAAGTATAAAGGAAACCTCCTCCTTATTTAATTCAATAAGAAATTTATATTAAGTTCCTTTATAATTAAATTTATTCAAGATAATTAAAAATAATTGCAGAAGCCATAAAAATTATTAATAAAAATTAAAGGTAACTCAAATATGTATTAGATGACATGAATAAAATAGTAGCAAACATTAGAAGCTTTCCCCTCATAGCATCCTTTTTTTTTTAATGCTATACTTTTGTTATTGTTATTATGTCAAATATACTTAAAAAAAAGTCATTGCTGCCACTCATGAACATAAAGTAAATCAAACCCTGCTAATATTTCTGCTTTTCTTCTTCATCTTAAAAAATTTCCTAGAAAATTTTTTCATAGAAAAGTTTAAGCAGCATCCCTCATCTCAATTTGATGACTATTATCACTCTTAAGAAAAAACTTTTTACATCAATAATAATACAATATACAATAGCTATAACTATCAAAACTTTGGAGTTTCCCTAGTGTAAAACTCATCACGACATGGCAATAGAGATTTGGCTTTTGTTTTTTTTTGAAGAATTGATCTAAACTCCACATCCTTAGCTGGAATCCTGCAGTACTTTCCTTGGCTTTCATGTTTTGAAATGTGGCAGTATAGTTGTAAATGCAATGTCTGATGGAAACTGTTGAGTGCCAAAGGGCCCACAATTTGAATTGACAAAGATCCCATTAAAGAGGTCAAGAGTTAACATTTCATAATGTTTTTATAAAATAAATTGACAGAGCGCTGACTCATCCAATTAGAAAACTGGCATAGAAATAAGCCAGGCAGAAAAGCTGGAAATGGACCTCAAATACTGGTCCTAGAGAAAAAGAAAGTTAATTAGATTACTTTACAGAAAGCAAAGACTTTAAATTACTGAGACAATGTCTTGAAAATTTTTAACTAGTGAGATCTATATTTTCCAAGTTGCAAATTTCTAAGGGAAAGAGAAAAATGAACATAGTGGAGGTGAAGTCTAGAAAGTGGTAAGTAGGCAAAGGATTCTCTCTGATAGCTCTGTAGTTAGTAACTTTACTCTTCAGTGGAAAAGTTTGGGCAGTTGAAAGGCTAGTGAAAGGCACATTTTATATCTCTTTTTGATTTTTTAAATCTTTTTCAATGTACCTCCTCTTTGAAAACAGTTTCCATTTTCCCTCATATTTTCTTCTTCAATATTCTACTCATTATGGTGTCTAAATAATCAGTTTAGAATGTTTCCAGGTTAAGCAAAAGACTTTATTTTAGAATTTGATCAAGGTTATAATACTGCTTTAAAATGTTAAATGGACTTGCATCAAATGCCAGCCAAATTACATAATTTACTGGGAAGTCACATCATAAATAGAAAACAATGGTAATATTCTGTAATATAAAATAATGGTTTTATTGCACTGTAATTTTTTTCATATTTCCCAATGAAGTTATGTAGAATTTGAGGTTAGATAATACATGTTATGCATGTAATAGCTTCTCAGATCTTTCATGATTGCATATGTTTAATTTTATCTTTTTTTTGATAGCTCAATTCAGCTAGCTGCTATTTACATGGTTCCTTGCAGATAGTTATTTTATTATAAAAACATTAATAAGAGTTATGAACTTTAATGAAAATAGTGATATTTATTATTATTAAATGGATAAATCATATTTTGATATAGTAAACATTTCCCTTATTTAAATCTTAGTTGAAAGCAAAATAAAATGACTTGTATGCAGAAAGGGTGATGGTAATTGAACAATTTATTTAGTATGCCAGTTTTTTTCCTCAGAATGTCATTTCCATCCTAGCTTTCATATTGCATCTCTGAATAATCCAAAGTCTCAATATTTCTAAAGATTAGCAAAAAGAAATTACTTCATAAATTAGATGTCCCCAAAATTAACTGTTTTAAGATTTGAGTCTGAGATGTCACCTATTTTGAAACAAAGAAGAAATTCTAACACTTATAAATAACTTTTTCTCTTTAATTTTTATTTACAATTCTTTTGATTCCAGTGTTGAAGATGTAGTGTCATAAAAATAGCCCATTCAGAAATGTTTCTAAGTCCTGGAAAGATCATATTCTGGATAGACATTATGTGTAACTGAGGTTAAAATTAAACTGCTTCTCCACAAACCCCTTGCAGGACATTTGGTCCTATCCAAAATGCCCATAAGATATTTGGTCCATGCCAAAAGGTACTTGACATTTGATCCTGTCCAAAACAATTTGTCCTGGATCAAATATGCTTGTGGACATTTTGGACAGGACCAAATTTCAAGGACTTTTTTGCGCGGACCAAATGGTTTATGGAAAATATGTCTCATGGAACAATGTCTTATGGATGTTCTGGACAGAACAAAATGTCTGCTAACCCACAAACCTTGTCTCTGAAATTGTATCATGTTTCCTTTCAACTGTGTTTCTTAAAGGTAGTCTTTCTCTCATTTCTCTATTGCCATTCATTTATTGTTTATATGGTCACTGACTGAAACTAAAATATAGATGCAAGAAAACCTCATATTCTTCTTGTTCATTAATAATCCTCTAATCCATGGTTTTTTTAACATCTTTACTGGAGTATAATTGCTTTACGATGTTGTGTTAGTTTCTGCTGTATAACAAAGTGAGTCAGCTATACGTACACATTTATTCTCATATCCCCTCCCTCTTGCGTCTCCTTCCGCCCCTCCCTATCCCACCCCTCTAGGTGGTCACAAAGCACCGAGCTGATCTCCCTGGGCTATGCGGCTGCTTCCCACTAGCTATCTATTTATTTATTTATTTATTTATTTATTTATGGCTGTGTTGGGTCTTCGTTTCTGTGCGAGGGCTTTCTCTAGTTGTGGCAAGCGGGGGCCACTCTTCATCGCGGTGCGCGGGCCTCTCACTATCGCGGCCTCTCTTGCTGCGGAGCACAGGCTCCAGACGCGCAGGCTCAGTAATCGTGGCTCACGGGCCTAGTTGTTCCGCGGCATGTGGGATCTTCCCAGACCAGGGCTCGAACCCGTGTCCCCTGCATTGGCAGGCAGATTCTCAACCACTGCGCCACCAGGGAAGCCCCAGCTATCTATTTTACATTTGGTAGTGTATATATGTCAGTTTTATTTAAATTAATCCATGCTGACGAATATTTCTATTATAAAGATTTTGAGCTTTCAATTCAAAGCATACTATAGCCACTTCCCTTCAGCTATTTATTTACATAACAAGAACTTTATGGAATATGCTGACTGTAAATTTCAGTGGGAAAACCGCAGTTTTTATACACAGCAGGACAAATTACAGAATCCTTTAAAACTGTAACATTTAGCTTGAATCTTAAAGATGGAAAAATCTATAATGGTTTTGCTGATGCCTGCACAAAAACAAAATAATTCATTTAGTTGTTAAAACTTCATACAAAGTTACTCTTTAAAGTTTACCAAAGTCTCCTACCTATATTTTGTGTTTACCTGTTCTAAGCATAGAAGTAATAATCCTTTCACAATAGTTATCTTGATTTTATTCTTAGTCTAAAATGAATACTGATATGGAGGAATCATTAAATACCTTTCTGCATCAGTTTCCAATTTTTAAAAAGCTATTAAAATACTGTTTATTGTCTAATGAAAATGTTAAAGTTATACATTGCAATTGATAAAACTTTGGAAAATACAAAAAGAAAAGCAAATAATAATAACAATAGTAGTAGTAGTAATTCCACAACACAGGTAATATGATCAGTAACAGTTTGTGTTACACCACTTATTCATTCTTGCAATAATTCTGAATATAGTTAAGATTATACTGTAAATATCATTTTTATCCTGCTTTTGCTTACTGAAGATTCTTCCTATCATTCTGTTTTTTCTCTCATTCTGTATCAGAGGAGAATTACTGTGTTACTTATATATTTTTTACTTGCGATATCATGAGCCATAATAAATTATCAGCCAAGTGGTAATAACAGGGGTTATAAAATTAGATTCCTGCAGTTTGAATATGAACTATATAATTTATTAGCTGTGCTACTTGAACAACTAATCTAACATCACTTAAAGTTTTTTATCTACTAAATATGCAAAATAGCACTACCCACTCTATGTCAGTGTTTTGAGGATTAAAGTAAGTAATTCATTCAAGGTCTTTAGCACATAGAAAATGCTTAATAAGTTCTAGCTTTCTCTCTTCCTCTTTCTCATTCTTCTCTCCTTTGTCAATTACTACTGCTGCTGCTATCACTATTCTCAGGTCAGTTACTATTACAAGTAGCGATACTAATACTATCTTCTAATACTAGGTCTAATACTATATTCTAATGAGCAGAAAGCGTCAGATTTTGCTTGGCATAACGACCTCCAGGTTCATCCATGTTGCCAAAAATGACAGAATTGTTTTCCTTTTTTTTTTTTTTGCCTTGCTGCACGGCATGCTGGATCTTAGTTCCCCAACCAGGGATCGAACCTGTGCCCCCTGCAGTGGAAGAATACTATTCCACTGTGTGTCAAATTTTCTTTATCCATTTGTGCAGAAATGGACATTCAGGTTGCTTCTACGTCTTGGCTATTGTGAATAATGCTGCAATAAACATGGGGGTGTAGATATCTCTTTGATATCCTTGTTACATTCCTTTGGATATATACCCAGAAATGGGATTACTGGATCATATAGTTCTATTTTTAATTTTCTAAGGAACTTCCATACTGTTTTCCACAGTGTACAAGAGTTCCCTTTTCGCTACATCCTCACCAACACTTGTAATCTTTTTTTTTTTTTTTTGATAATAACAATTCTATCTGGTGTGAGGTGATAGTTTATTATGGTTTTGATTTGTCTTTACCTGATTATTAGTGATGTTGAGCATCTTTTCATATACCTGCTGTCCATTTGTATGTCTCCTTTGAAGAAATGTCTGTTCAGTTATTTGCCCATTTTTTTGCTACTGAGTTGTAACAGTTTCTTATGTATTTTGGAGTACATGATACCACTTATTTGAGAAATATAAAATAGTCAAACTCATAGAAGCAAGGGTAAAATGGTAGTTGCCAAGGCCTGGGAGGAGGAGGAGGATATGGGGAGTTATCAGTCAAAAGGTACAAAGTTTCACTTATCAAGATGAATAAATTCTAGAGATTTGCTGTAGAGCATAATGACTCAGTTAACAATACTGTATTGTATACTTAAAATATGGTTAAGAGGATAGGTCTTATGTTAAGAATTCTTATCATAAAATTAATAATAAGATAATAAAAAGGGCAGGAGAGAACTTTGGGAGGTGATGAATATGTTAATGGCATAGATTGCGGGGATGATTTCACAGATGTATATTTCTCTCCAAACTCATCAAGTTGTATGCATAAAAAAATACATAGCTTTTTGTATGTCAACCATACCTCTATAAAGTGGTTTTAAAAGGAAATAAATAAAAACCTCCATCAGAGAAAACAAAAATGAAAGCGTCAGATTTTGGAGTCAGACAAACATAGATAAAATCTTTAGCAGACTTTTATTAACTGTGTGGATTGAGAAAAGTATGTAATCTCTCTGCAACGCAGACTTCTCATTTCTAAACATGGGGATAATAATACAGCCACAACGCTGTCATTTTTTCATGCATGCCAATGTGGCTTGCAAAACTTCTGGCACACATTAGGCAACAGGTAAGTATTAGTCCCTGTTTCCTCTCCCAGTTTCCCCTCTGCAGTTCAATTATTGGAATCTAATTTTGTGCTAAATATAATGATCATCAATATGTTCCATAATTTATGTCCACCATTTAGTGAGGAAAAATATGAATTTCTGAAGGTCCAAATATCTAAAACAGTAAGAGAAGGAAAAGGAGGAAACATTGAAAATGTCACTGATGTTGTAAAATGATTTTCAACATTTCTATTCCTAAAAATCTGTTTTAATAGCTGGAACAGGGAAATTCAAAAGGTTGGAAGAATACTTATGTTTAACTTAGTTTATTGCGATCTTGTCCATATTTTCTCTTAAGAAAATGTGTTATCGATTTATGAGATAGAAATCTCTGATTATGTTAAGTTGCACAGGATTGACCTTTGTGTAGAGTTGCAATTAATACATTACTTTTATTTCAAAATAAATCCCTCAAGAGATGTTAGCTGTGAACTTGGAAAGTGAAATCCTTTTCCACTGGATTAAATATGTCTACATCAAGAGTTATAATAATATTTTAATATTGTAATACTAAGCTAGACCAGTTAATTGTGACCCTTTAACACTTAAAAACAACTTTTTATTTGAAGAATGCACTTTTTAAACGAATATGTTTATAATTACAATGAAGGTCTGGAAATGATGTAGGTATTTGCAGAAATCTGGAGGCAAAGGTTGCAAGAAAAACTTTAAACACCTGTTCAAATAGAAGTCATTGGCTATGTTTGAAAAGTATCTCCTGCATAGGATCCGTATATAGAAATCTCCCTTCCGAAATGGTTTCATATTTGATCGCCACAAGACCAATGTTGTGACATTCCATATGTGCAAGTTAAGAAAAAAGGATCCAGAGATCACAAGCTCCCCAGTTCATGACAAAATTTTAAAAGGATAAATAATTTTCATGAAGTACTATCAACTATGGTTTTGTTTGAATGCCATTATACATTTTTCTGTGCACTTAAATAGATGTTTAGACCATTAAATTTCCATTTCAAACATTTTGATGGGTAGATATTTTTACAGTGTAAGCTCCTTATTTTTCTTCTGCAAAGCAACTAAGTATAGGCTATTGCTGAATTACAATAAGTCTGACTAGTCCCTGTATTTTAGTACTTTATATGTCAGTGACATAAACCTAAGATATAGGTTCGAAATTTTGGCATGAGAAAACTAGTATCACCAGAAAAGAAAAACAGCTAACGGGGAAGTTATTTAGAATTGAAAAGACAAACAAAAGAGAGGGAAAATGATCTAATTAAGGCCTACGCTGACAAGTAAAAATGATGCATTGATTTTTCCCCAATGTCTGATGCAGTGTACATTGTTACCAAGAAATATTTGCTCATTTAAAATAGAAGCCCCAGTTGATTCTTGCAAATCACATTAAAAACTCTCATGTGCAGGGTTGATGCTGTGGGGAGGGGGGTTTGGGATCCAACTCATTCTCTTTTTTTTTTTTTTTTTTTTAAGTCCATCCTAGGGGTAGGTGGGGAGGCTGGAGAATGGTCGCTTCTCAAGACTTTAGTGTGTGCTGAGCTTTTTGATGCTGACAGGGGAGGATGGGGACGGGGATGGTGAGTGAGTCCCCTATATCAAACCCTCTGGTGAGCACGAGACTGAGTGCTTGAGTTTCGGTTTATTTTTTTATGAATGTCCAGATCTGTTTCCCCCTGCCCTCCCAGACTTGTGTGGCCAGTTAGAAATGTCTGGTTTGTGTTCATTTCTCCCTCATTCCTGGAGCAGGGGCTGAGACCCCGCCACATCTCCCGCGCTCTGCATCCACGCCTTGGACATTAAAGGTCGACTGATGCAAAAAACATAAATAAATAAATAAAATAAAATAGAAGCCCCAAAGTGACTGCTTGGAAGTTCAGTTAAGTATAATAGAACTAGTTATATAATGAGAAGATGAGTAAAAGCTTTGAGGGTTAGGATTTATTTTTTCATTTAGGAAGAGAATTTATTGTCCCAAGAGGCCATTTGGTGAATCAGTCACTTCCAAGACAGCAGAAAATAACTTGAGAGCTCAAAGCAAACAGAGAAAGCTTGATCACCTCCTTAATAAAATTGGTACCCTTTAAGAATTAACACATTACATATCTGTTTTTTCTGAGATCGTCGTTTCCAGTTTCTGCTATTCAGATTCCTGGTGCCCTTCACGTACAGGGATTCTCCACCTCAGCACTATCGAATTTTTGTGCTGGATAGTGTTTGTTTTAAAGGAGATGTCCTCTGCATTGTAGGATGCTTAAGAGCATTTCTAGCCTTTACTCACCAGAGCTAATGCCACATTCCACCTCAGTCATGACAGTCAAAAGTGACCCTGCATTTTACTGATCTTCCCCAGGGGGACAACATTGTCCCATATGAGAACTTTTTAATCCATAGTGGGAACATAAAGCATTGTTTATCTATTATTTTAGGACATTTAAGGGTTTTTTTCCAGTTTTTGGTTATTGTGAGTAAAACTGTTTGGAACATCTGTTTACAAGTCTTTCTGTGGATGTTTTTATTTTTCTTGGGTAATGCCTAGTAAAATTACAGGGGGATAATTTGTCTGGGACATCAACTTTCCCCACTGGTTTCTGCTAAGTGCTCCTCATTCTTATGTGGTCTATGCAGTTCACTGCTAAATTATCTATTTTCAACCTCAGGACCTTTTTAAATTTGGTACTCTTTTTCAAATGCTTACAGGTCTCTCCTAAGAATGGGAGTCACTTTTGTTATGGCTGGCCCATGTTAGGCTGTGAAAAACGCTGGGTTTTTTCAGATCCTTTCATGACACACCTAGGAAATGGAATATTCCTGTTCCTCCTTTGGAATGTTGAGATACGAGAACTTTACTTGACTCACTAGGCCCACTCCATCTACATTTCTTTTCTGATACCTTACATTCTCCACTGGTTTTATCTGAAAGGAAAAAACAAAAACAAACACTCTAGGCTCACATCCAACAAACATTTGAAATTCTTCTGTTGCCCCACTTCACCAGGTCCTTTTGTGGAGATAATTTCTGGACCCAGAGCTCAGATGTCTACAATAGCTCTTCCCCCATCACTACCTCATTAACTTTCTCTCCTCACCAGGAAACAGAAGAACAGATATATCAATCTGTGCTCCAGGGATTAAGTCAGATCAAAAAGCCCCTGCTGTGACCACTGCTTCTTCTCACCCACCAACCCAAACAGTGGACATTGGAAAGCTCTTCAGAGCCTCGTGTGTCCTCAACCTTGACAGCTAGAAGCAACAGCCAAGACTTACAGGAAAATTATCTATACGCTGCTTTCCTTTTCCAAGACTTGCACAAATGCATCAAATTATCAGAAAAAGAATTATATCCAGAACCCTGGCTTCAAAGAGACTCTCTTTTCCAATTTCTTTAAATAAGAGGAAGGAGTACTATATTAGAATCAATTCAAATACCCTCCTACTGAGGCAGATTTACTATTTAGCTAGTGAGGGGTAAAACCCTGGCACCTCTCTTATACAGATTGCAATGACTGCTGGAGTATTGGGGGATTGAAGAGTGTTCTAAGTGAAGTAGGAAAGTCAGGTGCAGACAAGAAGTATTACAGTATGAGCATTTATGGTAAAATGCTAAAAGACATCTCAGAAGAAAGTAGTGTGAATCTCTATAGAACATGTAGGAGAAAAAAACCACTTTTAGCCCTAATTTTGTATTAACGTTATTGTGTTATTTTTCTTAATGTTTCCCCAAATTATGTAAGTTTTAGGTCTCACAAAATCTGTTTTTGCTCCTGCTTTGTACAGATTACAGGAGGGATGTTGAAATAAACAATTGCCTGTAGTTCAGGAAATATATACGGTCTGGAGATATATTTCTGGGAATTGTCAGCAGATAGAGGGAATTTAAAGCCATGAGTCTATCACCAAGGGAGTAAATACACAGAGAAAAGAGGTCTAAAGAAGGATCCCTGAGGCAAACCCCAAATTTAGAGGCTCTGGAGACAGTGATGTTAGACACACTGCAAAAGATGAAAAAGTCAGTAAAGGATACTGGAAAAGAACAGTGAAACAAAAAAATTAAGAAATGTGGCGGTTCAGATGCCAAACGAAAATAAGTTTCTCTAAGAGAAGTGATCAGCCATGCCACATGATGGCTATTCTCATCAATACCAAAGATATACACAGTAACAATAACAACAACAAAAGCAGTAGCTAACACAGGCCATAATTACCTTATGACAAGCAGTGTTCTAAGCACTTTAGATCTAGTCGAACTCACTTAATCCTCACAACAATTTTAAGAGGCAAGTCTTAGTAACATTTCCAATTTTGAAAAATGAGAACTCTGAGACCCACAAGGGTTAAGCAGTGACATGTCCAAGGTCATACAACAGGTAAGTAGACAGGATTTGCTCCCAGGCCACCTGGCTCTGGAGTCTACATGGTTCACAACTCTTTTATAGACCATTTGTATATCCTTTCTGTGAATTTTGCCAATGACTATTTCAGACTTGAATGTGTTCATTGTCTATGGAATCTATCTGTTTAGTATAATTATGGGTAATTTATTTCCTTCTTACAAACTAATAACTTATATAACATATACGGGGACTCCACTGTCTATGTTTTTTGAATCCAAGACTTTATCCCTGGGAATCATATTTTTCCTCACTTTATCATCCATTCTATTACGGTCATCTATCTGCATTTTTCATCTAATTGTCAAACACTGACATACCACTAAAATGTAAAGAAGGGCAGAAACTGAGCTGTCGATGAACGATTCAGTGCACCTGTTTCTAATTAGGAGATGGCAGTGGCTGTTAAATGCCTCTCTGTGTATCTGGATGGACACTCTTGAGACCACGTCGTCTATTTATCCTCTGAGTTACTCCAGAACTAGTCCAGCAGGGAGGGTCTTCATCCCTATTGCAAGGGATTCTCCCCGCCAGGAGGCACACCCTCCAGCAGAGCCCAAACCATAATTGAGATCTCCTGGCAAATTCCATGTGTGAAGAATCAAACCCTGAGAAACCCTGCAAGAGGAACTTTCCATTGATTTCAGCTGTGCCTAATTTGCCATAAAACTTTAGAGAAGGTAGTAAATTGGTTAGTGTTTTCAGATAGATTTTCCTATTATAGAGGACAAAAAAAAAAGGGAGGAGATGCACTATTTTGTCTTTGAAGGTGAAAGAAATCTGCTCTTTATGCCACTTCAGATACCCATGACTAAACAGGGATGGACATGTTGAAGGGGTGGGTAGAATTCATGTTTTGTTGTGAATTTTATTTCAGTGGAACAAAGCTGATCGTCTTCAGCTTATAAAAACAGGCACAGAAAGAATGAAAATCAGACACCCTAAAATTATTTCGTGGAAACTGTGATTTGATGTGACAGAGTGTCATTAATACCTATGGTGCAATCTGTATTTATAAACAGAGTTTGCTACTTGTCACAAATCCAGAAAACAAATACATTTGTTTTACTGTGATGCCCTTAGGAAGAATCACATTTGATCATCTACCTTGGTCCACTCTGAAAGATTTTACTGAAATAAAAGAACTACAGTAATATTTGAACTAAAGGTTCCACTGGATTTATAAAACAGCGTGTCAAAAACTTATTTCTTTGAAAAATTGAAAAGATCCTCAAAGGGTTTGGGGGTATGTGGAAATCCGGTCTCAAATAAAAAGAGGGAGAAATTTCATACTCGCTAGGAATGAGTAAAGCAGAAATAATAATTACTTTATTAAAATGATGTATAGCACATATTAAACAAAAAGTAATACCATAACCAAATTTATCTGAGAATTTTACAAAGAATAATTAGAGTACCTGACTGCTATCGTTTCGGTGTTTATATTCTGAGAGAAGATTGTTTTGTCATCAGTTTTGTTTAATAAAAGGTGTCGAGGGCTTTCCTGGTGGTGCAGTGGTTAAGAATCCGCCTGCCAATGCAGGGGACACGGGTTCGAGCCCTGGTCCTGGAAGATCCCACATGCCACGGAGCAACTAAGCCCGTGCACCACAACTACTGAGCCTGCGCTCTAGAGCCCGAGAGCCACAACTACTGAAGCCTGTGCGCCTAGAGTCCGTGCTTTGCAACAAGAGAAGCCACCGCAATGAGAAGCCCACGCACCGCAACGAAGAGTAGCCCCCGCTCTCCGCAACTAGAGAAAGCCCGCGCACAGCAACAAAGGCCCAATGCAGCCAAAAATAAATAAATAAAATAAATAAATTTAAAAAAAAAAAGGTGTCCATAATTGTACCAAATCCATTAGGTATTCTTTTCAGGAGGTGATAATATTCTGTTTCTTTAAATTATTTGTTAAATATTTAGCCATTCCAACAACTTAGAGAATTACTTATTTCCCTAAAAAAGCATATGACAATTGTTTTCAAGTACCCCATACCCTTATCCCAGTTCACACATAATTATATTCATGACTACTCTCCGTTTCTTAATTAAGAGTGTTGAATTTTAAAGTAGGGAAACAGTCCAAGTTACAAATATTCTACATATATATTTAGATAGACAGACAAACATAGATAGGTGATATTTTAGGTATCATGGATGGAGAGCAGATTTGAAAATGGAACTTTCATGTACTGACAAAATATTATTAGCTAAAAGTGTTATCTATAATACATTATGTCTTTACTTCCTGGCCTGTGGAGTCAGGCCTACCCACTTTTGAATCTAGGCTCTCTTCCTCAGCAGCTGTGTTACTTTGGGCTTGTTAATTAATAGACTTGGCTCCCAGTAACCTTATATGTATAATTGGGATACTAATATAATTTACTTGACAGAGGAGTTATTGGACAAAATAGAATAACATACAAAGAGCAAAGGAAAACATTTGCTTCGTAATAAATATTCAATATATGGTAACTATTTTTCTTCTCCTTATTAAATTATATGGGTTGATGTTATAAAGACAATACATTTTTGGATATATGTAAATTGTAGAAGTTTATTATATTTCAAATACAGATGACCTGAAGATTTAGACCCTGTTAACCCTTTTTTCTCACTTTTCTATTATATATATTATAGTTTTTAAATGAGTTGAATAATTCTAAAAATGGAATGTCTACATCATCTAGAGTATACAGAGCTAATATTATCAAAAAATAAGTGTTCTCAAAATGAGTCAAACTTTTAGGAATGCCTTGGCCAACAAATAGTTATAGAATTGACAGTTTTAAGGTGGCTTTGAAATTTATATCATTATTATCACTTGTTAAATTTTGATTATAAATATCTATATTTTGTTTAATTGAAGAGTATCACTTAATGATAATAAAGGTTTTGTGAAAACTGAGAGTTCTCCACAAAATCTTTTTTCGTTATGACATTCTAGCTCACTACATTATTTCAAGATACAATCCATCCTCATAATTTACAGTAGTCATAATCTATAAAGTGGCTGAAAATGCTAAATTAACGAATACTGAATCATTGCTCTTAGGAGAAATACAGGGTTAAGTCCTTGTGAGCCTCTGGTCACAACACTTCTAGCAACTAATCATTAGGTAACTTGTTTTATGTGTTTCTGCTTAAAGACACTTTAATATACATTATTGATTCATTAACACTGAACTCAATGAACTCAGTAGAAGTCAATTGCATTATAACTCCTGCCTAAACAAGCTTATCTAACACATGCATCACGCATTTTTTCCTTAAGGCACATCACTGCCTATTTGTGCTTAGGGACAGGAGACCCACTTTAACACTATGCTTGGGTACCATTTTAAACAATAAAACCACCAACAAAAAGCACAAAAACTGGCACGAAATAGACCACAAAAAGAACACATTTACAGTATAAGAGCTGAAGCAAGAATTAACAGCATCACTCTGTCAGGCCTCAGCTTGGAACATGTATGTCAGGCAATTCAAATTTTTTGCTTCTCCCCTCAAATCTGTAAGTGACCACGAAAGTGTCATGAGTATTGACTTGAGGATTACAAATAAATTTTCTCCAGTAGGCAAATTTGCAAATATGGAATTTATGAATAAAGAGAATTGGCTATTTGCAGCAAAATTCTGTCTCCAATGGATGTCTAGTGGAACTGGATCCTATTTTTCAACTTGACATGTATTAACCATGAACTTCATGTCCTAGAAAGAATGTGAACCAGCCAAATCCAAAAACAAATTATCACCAATAATGTCTTCACTATGAGAGTTGGCTAAAATTGGTGTAATAATGAACACAGACCGATTTTGATGCACCTAGAAAGACATCTAGTTTAGAAAATTTTTCTTTACCATAAAAAAGTTTTCCTTATAACACAATTTTTTACATTTCTGAAAACAACAATGACAAAAACAACAGCAACAAAAGAGGAGCTTTACTATTTTTTCTTGATCCAGGAATGCAAAATTACTACTCTAAACGTCTATATACATCTTAGAAGTAAACACAATTAGATATACCTTCATTATGTAGTCTCCAGCTTTACTCCAGACAACAGTGGTGCATGTGACACCACAATTTGTAGCGTCTTCAGTCATGGAAGGAAAACAACACAGATGTTGCCAAACTCAAAAATAAAATAAAGACAGGAGGTTTTCTGACTAGGTGATAAGAAAGTAAGTTTCCAGAAAGGAAACACTGACTTGCTGAAGACCTTTTTTGACTTAAGATGGGCATCTCAGTCATAATTCAATCCATCCATGAGTTTCATCACATTTTTTTTCTGTCTCCTAAAAGCTATTTCAAATGGAGAAACTGATCAAGCAGATAGATTTTGACATTTTCTAAATTCAGTGGAAGAGGATGGACAATGATTAGAACATTTCTAAAGAGAGTTTTAGTTTTATAAAAATGATGATCCCTAAAATACTATTAATTCAAACTTGAATATTTAAATAGTAAAATATATTTTGAAGCTATGCTTCATAATTTCTTTCATGCTATAAAGTGTAACAAAAGGACTTTATCAGTAATCACATTTTTCAGTTACTGGCTCTTCTATAACTACAAACATAAAAGGATATATTTGAAGAAAAAAGGAAAGCTTAATGCCAGCTGAAACAGGGGGGAAAAAAAGATCACTGTGTTGTGCAAAGTGTAGGTGATGTCCAGTGATGTGGTGGATAATTTTTAATAATCCGTTCTCCAAACACACACACACACACACAAAGACACACATGAACAACTCTTTATTTTGTAGTACTTGCCGATTTTCACTGTGTAAAGAAGTACTCCCACCATGGCTGATTTTAAAGTACCAACAGGTCACTAAAGATGAAACACAGAGATGGGAAGCAACGGAAACATTCAGTTCTGACAAGATCATGAAAGCTGACTCCAGCACACCACTGATTATATCTCTAAACAATTCTTTTCATAAATATGAATTTTTCACCAATGAACTGATAAAATTATATTCTTAAGGAATATGGTTTATCTTGCCTTACATGTAGTATTAGGGCAAAAAGTGCCAATATTCTTGAAACTTAACTGAACTTCTTTATTTTTTCTAAAGTTTTTATATACTATTGAAATATTGTTATTAACACATCTTTAAAGATACAAATTATCATTTATAAATACCTACTTGCTACATAAATAATTACTATGTATAAGCATATAGCTGTTCATCAAATATTTACATTGAAATGGTCAGGCTGAAAATAAATCTTGTTTTACTTTTGGCATTCTTCTTAATGCCTAAAAGGGCAGTGCATGGGTATATGTGTTTGTGCGTGTGGGTATGTTTATGGATGAGTATGAAGATGAATGTGATGGTGAGAAAGAAAGAAAAAGAGTGGGGAGGAGAGAGAGAATTATCTTTCCGAAGTACTATTAAGATATTCCCAACAACCTTAATTACCAAGAAAACATATAACTTACTGGGTGAATAGGAAATGATTTTTGACAAGGTGTCATAAAAATATCAATAATATATTAAAAGGATTAAGGGTTTTTTCAGTTAAAATTTTTCAAAATATATTAAAAGGATCGAGGGGTTTTTTTTGTTAAATTTGCATTCTTTGTTTTGTTTTTTTATATTTTACTTGACATTTTCTTTTTACTATGGAATTAAGATTTCAGAATAGGATTACTTTTTTCTTCCTACTTTTGTTTGAAATTTGTAATAGAGTCTGAATCATCAAAGTGTGTTTTAGGTATCTGAAGAAGCAGTAGATGAGAAATTGGGAATCACAGCTTAGGAGCACTGGTACAGATTCCTGCTCAAATTTTGTAAAAGTGATCTTTTTATTTTAGACTGTAATTGCAGAATTTTGCATAAGCTCATGTTTAAAACATCTAATTCCACCCACTACCAAATTAATGTAGTACTTTTCACAATTACTTCTACTGTAAACAATGTTTTCAAGTTAAAGATTATAAGGTTTTTACTTGAATTTGATTTCATATTCAAACCTATTTTTACATTCAAAATGAATTAAAATCAAATATATCTTTAACCATTACTATTAGTTTGCTAATGTTTATTTAACAATAAGGTTACTAAAGTGTAATTTCAAAAGGTAAAATTATGACTCTCATGCAAAGATAAAATGAGCACGTGTCAATATTTTATTAAACTTATTACTTAATTAGGAAACAATAAGATGTTAAAATTATATCAAAGAGCATTTGATGATTTCATATTTAAGACACATTTACAGATACATTTCAATTAATGAATGGAAGTTAGGTGTTAGATGCTAAATTGGTTATGTCTTACAGTGCAACAGCCATAAATTTCCACTAAAGAGAAATTACTTGTGCCTTTATGTAAAATTATCTACATTTTAACATGTGAAACACTAAATATAATTAAATAGAAGTACCATTAAATATTATTAAATATTGTTTGACAATATAGTTTGCTACTTAAAAGTAGACTTACTCCATGCAATTTAGTTCGCTTTAAATTGGGGGCTTCAAACACATATGGTTGCAGAGACTAGGCAGGTCATATGCAAGAGTGAGAAAGACCAGACAGAGACTGAGGCAGACAGGAGAGCCATAGCTTATCTAAAAGGAATAGTTCTCTGTCTGACTTACTTCACTCAGTATGACAGTCTCTAGGTCTCTCCATGTTGCTGCAAATGGCATTATTTCATTATTTTTTATGGCTGAGTAATATTCCATTGTATATACGTACCACATCTTCTTTATCCATTCCTCTCTTGATGGACATTTAAACTGCTTCCATGTCCTTGTTACTGTAAATTGTGCTGCAGTGAACATTGGGGTGCATGTATCTTTTCAAATTATGGTTTTCTCCATATATATGCCCAGGAGTGGGATTGCTGGATCATATCGTAGCTCTATTTTTAGTTTTTTAAGGAACCTCCGTACTGTTCTCCACAGTGGCTGTACCAGTTTACATTCCCACCAACAACACAGGAGGGTTCCGTTTTCTACACAACCTCTCCAGAGTTTACCATTTGTAGATTTTTTTATCATGGCCATTCTGACCAGTGTGAGGTGATACCTCATTGTAGTTTTGATATTGCTTATATGTGGAATCTAAAAAATAGGGTACAGGGACTTCCCCAGTAGTCCAGCAGTTAAGACTTCGTCTTCCAATGCAGGGAATGCGGGTTTGATCCCTGGTCGGGGAGCTAAGATCCCACATGCCTCGCGGCCAAAAAACCAAAAACATGAAACATAAGCAATATTGTAACAAATTCAATAAAAACTTTAAAAGATGGTCCACATCAAAAAAAAAAAAATCTTTAAAAAATAAAAACAAAAAAATTTTTTAAAGGGTACAAATGAACTTATCTACAAAACAGAAAAGAAGTTACAGATGTAGAAAACAAAGTTATGGTTATCAGGGGGTAATGGAGGGAGGGATAAACTGGAAGATTGGGATTGACACATACACACTACTATATATAAAATATATAACTAATAAGGACCTACTGTATAGCACAGGGAACTCTACTCAATACTCTCTAATGGCTTATATTGGAAAAGAATATAAAAATGAATCGTTATATGTATAACTGATTCACTTTGTTGTACAACTGAAACTAACACAACACTGTAAATCAACCAACCTCCAACAAAAGTTAAAAAGATAAAAAATAAATAAAAGGAATAGTTGCTTAGTTTTTGAAGCTAGGTCAACACTTTCTGTGAAAGCTCAAGTTGCCCTGGGCCTGTGACTTGACAGTTCTCAAGCTGTGGTTTAGGAAGTATATCCCATCCTATACCCTAATTCTCATATTCTTTCTGCCTGTACTTCCACCAGCAGTCCTAATAAAAATTACAATATTTATCCAGTATCTTCTATGTGCAAGCCTTGTTTAATGCATTTATATGTATTAAATTTTAAAAATTTATTTTATCTTTATTTGACAGAGAAGTGAACTGTCCCTTACGCAGGAAGCAGCAGATCAAGTATTCAAATGGCCACTGGTTAAACTCCACACCACACCTGCTGATCCATCACACCGTGCTGCCTCTTCACAAATGTGCCAATCAGAAAGTAGACTAATATTCATCAGTAAAACTAGATATTCCTGCTGGCGTAATACCTATTGCAAGATTCTAAAATCTATGCACACCCACCACTTAGTTCTCAAATGCTTTTAATTAATTTTGTACTGGTTAATGGTGTTGAGTATAACTCAGAGGTTTGTAGTTGAATGTTAACTGGTGTTTTGACTTTTAAATTGTCAACTATATTGACATTATTTGGCTCTGAGGGTATGTATGAAGCTAGACCAGAATACATGTTATTTAGGCAATTTATTTTTTTAATTCCCAATTTTTATATTTTTAATAGATTTTTTTTTTAGCAGTTTCAAGTTCATAACGAAATTGAACAGAAAGTTCATAGAGTTCCCACAGGCCCCGTGCCCCACTCATGCACAGCCTCCCCAACTATCAACCCCCTGTCAAAGACAGGTACATTTTTAAAAATCAATGAACCTACACTGACACACTCTTGGTGATGTAAATTCAATGAGTTAGATAAATGTATAATGGCATGTATCCACCATTATATTATCACACAAACTAGTTTCACTGCCCTAAAAATCCTCTGTTGATTCATTCTTTCTTCCCCCCATTCCCTGGCAATCACTGATCTTTTAACTGGCTCCATAGTTTTGCTTTCTCCAGAATGTCATGCAGTTGGAATCATACAGTATGCAACCTTTTCAGATTGGCTTCTTTCACAGTCTTTTCATGGTTTATAGCTCATTTCTTTTTAGTGCTGAATAATATTACATTGTCTGGATGTACCACAGTTTATTTATTCATTCACTGACTGAAGAACATCATGATTGCTTCCAAGCTTTGGCAGTTATGAATAAAGCCGTCATGACATCCATGTGCAGGCTTTCGTGTGGACATAAGTTTTCAAATCACTCGGGAGCACAATCACTGGATCATAAGAGCATGTTTAGTTTTTAAGAAACTTTCACAGTTTTCCAAAGCAGCTGTACTATCTTGCATTCCCACCAGCAATGAAGCAGAATTCCTGTTGCTCTACATCTTCACCAGCATTTGGTATCATCAATATTTTGGATTTTAGTTATTCTAATAAGTATGTAATGACAACTTTTCATATGATTATTTTCTATCAATATATATATTTTTTGTAAGGCATCTACTTAGATCGTTTGCCCATTTTTAAATTGAATTGTTTTCTTACTGTTGACTTTTAAGCGTTCTTTGTATACTATGGGAATATAGTACTTTATTATGTATGTCTTTTGCAAATAATTTCTTTCAATCTGTGGCTAGTCTTCCCATTCTCCTGACAGTGCCTGTGGACTTAATTTTAATTAAGTCCAACATACTAATTATTTCGTTCCAGTATGTCTTTAGTGTTGTATCTAAATAATCATTGCCAAACCCAAGGCCATCTAGATTTTTTTCTATTTCCAAAAAGTTGTATAGTTTTGTGTTTTACATTTAGATTTATGAACCATTTTGACAATTTTTGTGAAAGATGTAATGTGTATATCTATATATATAAAATAGATATAAGATATACATATGTATATATATAAATCAAGTTTTGGAATAACTGACATCTTGACAATGCTGCTAAGTCTTCTTATCCATGAACGTGGAATATCTCTCCATTTATTTAGTTCTTCTTTGATTTGTTTCATCAGTTTTATAGTTTTTCTCACATAGACCTTGTACATATTTTGTTATATTTATGCCTAAGTATTTCATATTGTGGTGCTAATATAAATGTTATTGTATTTTGAATTTTAAATTTCAATTGTCCATTGCTGGTAATAAAGGAAAGAGGATGACATTTGTATATTAACCTTGTATTTTGTAACCCTGCTATTGATTATTGCTCATAGGTAATTTGGTGATTTATTTTTATATGTCAGAATGAAGTTTAAAGACACTGAAACTAGAACTACCTCATGTACAGCAAGTCAATACAAACAGCCAGGAGAAGAAGGACTGCATATAGGTGCATCCATCTCACTGTTCAACAAAATGTCTTATGTAGTATTCCCTGGTTCCTAATACTCAGTTCTCTTCCAAGATTTTATCCCTCCTAGCTGCTTCATAGTATCTTGAACTGTGCCAACTCTGAGTTAGTGAGAAAAATATGGATAACCCTGTGAAGCATTAAACAGATCTCTTAATTGAAACTTATTATTTCAACTCTAGCAATGGTTGGTAACAAAGTAGAAAATGGCCAAATTTCACTGCTGCTTCATGAGTGCAATTATAGGCAGCTACAGACTGCTTTCTGACTTTTGTCCCCAACATATTTGGGGGAAAAAAAAGTTGTAGTCCGTGACTTTCATGTCTTCATTTTGCCAATGTTTGTATAACATTCTGGCAAGTATCACCCCTTATTAGAACTCAGTGGAGATGGCAGTCTACTACCCAAGCCTACCAGCCTACACATTGATGTTGCTGAGCCAGTTATATAGAGATAAATTCCTTCCTATGACATGAATACAGACATTTTCAACAGCCCCTTATTTCCTATCAAATCTGCAGTATAAATTCTGTGCTATTTACATAAGATCCCGTAACCAAGTTTACATCCCAATTTTGGCTTAACTAAGTAATTTACCATCTTATTTTATACTTCTCTTGCCAGCCACTGATGGGGAAGAGTCATACAAACATGCAAATTGTTTTAGGACAAATCAGAGCCTTCAAAATATACAGACTTGTAACAATGACAAGAAATAACTCTAAGGTTCAATTTTGAAACAGGTTAATTTCTCCAGAAAGTAGAGACTGAGATTTGCATGCAGAAATTACATTAGGGAATGCTCTTAAGAACTATAACTCTGAGGGTCTGCAGCACTGCAGCTGTAACAGCTCTTCAGAGTTGAGGGCTGAAAATAGAATATAAGGCCTTCATGTTTTCATTGATGTGTCATCTTTTCCTCTGCAATTCCCTAATGAGAAATTTCCATTCTTCTTATAACTTCCTAAAACTCAGCTGTACAAGGACCAGATGAGGCACTGGGCTCAGATACTAATCCCAACTCTACTATTTACTAGACATATTACTTTATGTCTTTTGAATTGAATTTTGTCATCTGTAAAATTAAGGGATGTAAATAATGATCCTACAGAATCTAAAATGCTCTTGGACTTCCCTGGTGGTGCAGTGGTTAAGATTCTGGCTGCCAATGTAGGCGACACAAGTTCAAGCCCTGGTCTGGGAAGATCCCACATGCCATGGAGCAACTAAGCCCATGCGCCACAACTACTAAGCCTGCATGCCTACAGCCCATGCTCTACAACAAGAGAAGCCACCGCAATGAGAAGCCCACACACCACAAGGAAGAGTAGCCCCTGCTTGCTGCAAGTAGAGAAAGCCCACGTGCAGCAACAAAGACCCAATGCAGCCAAAAATAAATAAATAAATAAATTTATAAATAAAATAAAATAAAATGCTCTGAATGTGCTTAAATAATCACAGATGAAATGAAATGATGACTATGACTCTCTTTAATATAGTATTTGGGTGGGGAAAAGGAAATAGGTATACAAATAAAATAAGATTTAAGGTAGGGGATGGATTTATATCAGTTTATTTTGAAAGTCCCTCTATCTTGGTTCATGTTTGAAATATTCCCTAATAAAAGGTACATGAAAAAGACCTGATTCTAAAAGTCTAACTTCTACCTTTTGTTTACAAAAATATTGATCAAAAGTTAATATAGGGCTTCCCTGGTGGCGCAGTGGTTGAGAATCTGCCTGCCAATGCAGGGGACACAGGTTCGAGCCCCGGTCTGGGAAGATCCCACATGCCGCGGAGCAACTAGGCCCATGAGCCACAATTACTGAGCCTGCGCGTCTGGAGCCTGTGCTCTGCAACAAGAGAGGCCGCGATAATGAGAGGCCTGCGCACTGCGATGAAGAGTGGCCCCCACTTGCCGCAACTAGAGAAAGCCCTCGCACAGAAACGAAGACCCAACACAGCCATAAATAAATAAATAAATAAACCCAAAAAGTAAAAAAAAAAATTTTTTTTAAGTTAATATAAAATATAAGGGATCATTTTCTTAGTCTATAAACTACATCCAAAATTTCTGTCATGTGAGCATACAAACACGCATCCCAAAACAACATAAACATCCCAAGAATTTCAAGTTTTCCTAATACTAAAAGTTTAGGTTTTTCTCATTATTAAAAATTAATATTGTGCTATTTTGTCACCCCCTGAAAAATAGCACTATGGCTTCATATTCACAAGTGAGGAGACTCTCTCAAGGTCATTAAACTTGTATTGACTTCTATGTCTACTCTAGTAATTTATGATTACCTTAAGCCCAAGCCTTATCTTTGTAAACACGGTGCTATGTTTAAAAGCAAATTGAAATAAAAAATCACACGTTCATTTTGGTATTCTTCATAAAGACATTCATATAACATTTTACTCTAGTTACTGCACAAAATGTTTTACTTTCATTATTACTATTATTATTATCATCATTAACACCAATTTCCTCTGTTACATTATGAATTTGTTGAGGATTGGGATCTTAATATAATTTTTTATTTTTTAGCAATTAACATAGCATCTGGCACAGAACAGGTATAAAATGAATTGTTATTAAAATAAATTTAATTAATTTAATTCTATTCGCTTCTTTTTTTCTGCTCCTGCTTTTTTTCTTTTCTCCTCCTGCTTTTTTTTTTTTTCTCCTAGTTTTTCCTCTGGCCATTTATTTTTCTTATAAAACTTTTATTTCTTTTATTTAAAAAGTTCATTTTTCTTGTGGTATTTTGTCATCTCCTAAAGAATAGGACACCATGGCTCTGCAAACACAGGCTTGAAGACTCTTTCCAGTATATGAAACTTTTCTTGACTTCTAAGTGTAACTTAGCAAGTTATAATGGCCTTAAACCATAATCTTTCTCCTGTGCTCTTTCTCACTGTTGATCTGCTTTTGGTTTTCCTTTTTTTTCTTTTTCAAGACGGTTTTTTATTACTACCTGACAGCAAGGTTCAATACATAATAGAGAGAAGTTCCTTTAATACCTGGATAATGGGAATCTTAATGATGATTATAAAAGAGAAGAATAACACCTTTTTTTTTTTTAGATTTTATTTATTTATTTATTTATGGCTGTGTTGGGTCTTCGTTTCTGTGTGAGGGCTTTTGCCAGTTTTGGCAAGTGGGGGCCACTCTTCATCGCGGTGCGCGGGCCTCTCACTATCGCGGCCTCTCTCGCTGCGGAGCACAGGCTCCGGACGCGCAGGCTCAGTAATTGTGGCTCACGGGCCTAGTCGCTCCGCGGCATGTGGGATTCTCCCAGACCAGGGCTCGAACCCGTGTCCCCTGCATTGGCAGGCGGATTCTCAATCACTGCGCCACCAGGGAAGCCCCAGAATAACACCTTTTAACATGAAAAAAAGTTAGTGAAGTATGAAATAGAAATAAGCCTATCCCCAGTGAGATATCATTTTACACAAATATTACCTAATGTATTAAAAAGTAAAATTGATTATCTCCTGCTCAAATGTGTGCCAACTACACTGTCTAGTCTTCCTGGTGACTTTTCTAGACTATGGATTAATTTCTCAAAATGATGTGAAGACTGTTGTGGAATTCAAAAGGAATATTCAAAAGGAACACATTTTCATTTCAGTAATGAATTATTATTTGAATCAGTCATTCAGTGAAACAATGGCACATCAGAAAAATATAAAAGTGTCTGTGAAGTATGAAGGGGTAATAGAAATAAAGGGTGCCTGTAGTACAATGGACAGCACAAGGTCATATTTGTGCTTCTTGCATACACTTAGCATCTTAATCAGTTTGGGCAGCCATAACAGAACACCATAGATGAGGTGGCTTATAAACAACAGAAATTTATTTCTCACATTCTAGAGACTGGGAAGTTCAAGATCAAGGTGCTGGCAGATTCTGGTCTGGTGAGAGCCCACCTCCTGGTTCATAGATTGCCATCTTTTTGCTGTGTCCTCGCATGGAGGAAGAGGAAGAGAGCTCTCTGGAGTTTCTTTTATAAGAAACTAATTCCGTTCATGAGGGCTCCACCCTCATGATCTAATCACCTCCCAAAGACCCCACTTCCTAATGTTATCACATTGCAGGTTAGGATTTGAACATACAGATTTTGGCGGGACACAAACATTGATCCATAGCACTTACATATGAAGCAGAAGGATAGCAGACTTCTTTCTTTTCCTTTCCCTCCACGAGAAAACATTAAACCAACTGTGATGGTAAAGTAATTAAGGTAGGAAATTGTATGAAAAAATTCTAACATCTATCTTTGATGCTAAAGATAGCTCTTATCCTGCCAGGCTCCTCTTTCTCAACTGTGATTATTTATTTATTTCTTTTGGAGATTGTTTTTCCCATGAATAGTTGCAATGTTCATTGCACATTAGTATTCATGAATAAATGCCACAACACATTTTCTAAACCTCATGATATATGCAATGCACATAAATTGGAGAAAACATTATATTAATTTTTCATACATATCCTGTGGACAGGAAAACACAACCTACCAGAGGTTTCTCTAATGAGACTTCAAAGGTGTAGGAGTTTCCTAAAGTAAAAGGTCTTCTGAACATCACGGTATCCAGAGAGGAACAGAGGAACATGTCCTTAGAATGAGTGAAAGTAGAGGGTGGATTGCTTAGGATTTGAATAGTTTTGGGTCAAACATACCAAGAACAGTGATGTAAAGCTCACAAGCATTGTTTGAAAAATGGGAAATTATCTCATATATTTATGTTTAAGAGTTACCAATGACTGTTGTCTTGTGAAAAATTAGCACTTCTTTCACTGCAAAGTCAATGCCATCTCTCTGGGAAATGGAAATCTTGTTTAAATAAAGCTCATTTAAGCTTTATTTTGACAGATACCTCATTATGACAGTGACTAAAATACCAATTCCTTTATGAAGCTTACAAGGAATATGTGCAGAGTACTATGCTGAGAGAAGGACATGTAAATATATACACAAACATGCACTTTCCTTGCTCTTGAAGAATATGCAAACTGAAAGTAAGAGCAGACATAAACCAATACTGTAACAAAGGATACAAAATAATATATGACAGGATAGAGATATTGTTCCAGTGTTATGGGAGTTTAGAAGAGGACTAGATTAATTCTGGCTGGGGGAAAATTTTTGTGGTGGCAGAGGGATTTGAGTTGGGATTTCCGTATTAGAAAATATGGATTTAAGGAGGATTAGTATTCTGGGGAAAGGGATTGTGTAGGCCCAAAACAATAAATCAGGAAGATGAAAGGTGTATGTGAGGGATTTTGTTTAGTTTGATTAAAAATAAAATTCAGTGAGAGGGAAGAATGATTGCTACTTTGGAGTAGAGTTGTGGCGGGATTTTAACAGGCCAGCTATGAGTTGCTGGTTTAAGCATTGAGATAGGAAGTGTTACTGTTTATGAAGATAAATAACTACAGTTAAAAAGACATTACTTTGTTGTATAAGGATAAAAAAGCAGATTTTGTGTTGTGACAACTGTTTACTATAGACTATATGATTTTGACTTTCTATGTCTAATGCTAAGTTTCTGACAGTCACCCTACATAAAAATTCACTGAATTTATTTGCTTCAGGTTTGGGTCTGTTGGCAAAGGTGCTGAAAATATTTGGCTAGTTATTTTGCTGCATTAGACTTAATTATTTTGTTGGCATTTAAAACAAATCTCTAAAACTCTGGGGCACTGAGC
The DNA here is from genome assembly GCF_965194805.1 of Balaenoptera borealis. Classification (NCBI taxonomy): domain Eukaryota; kingdom Metazoa; phylum Chordata; class Mammalia; order Artiodactyla; family Balaenopteridae; genus Balaenoptera; species Balaenoptera borealis. The sequence continues at coordinate 71,272,486 of NC_138870.1, read as the reverse complement.
TGATTTGACTACAGAAGGAATCCCCTTGGAGCTTCTCTGTTAGACCATTTCAGTCCCCATTGCAATGAACGTTCTCAGGACGTGGTTTAGGAGATACACCGATAACTTTCTATGAAAATTAACTGCTAATATACTTCTGAAAAAGTTTAGTGGGGTTATCGAAAAAGAAACACATGGTATAACTATAGTACTTGTGTTGATGTAACTCACTGGGAAGTGATTTCACTGGGATTATCATAGTTACCCACTGAGCACTGCTCTTAGTTTTTACCAAACTACTTCTAGAAGGATCTTTCTGGAAGTTCTGCCCTCTTGCTTTTCACCTCTTTCTAGGGCTTTACAGCATGCTGATATCAGAATGAGAACACAAATATTTTGTTCCTAAGAAATAATGGGTATTGGCATATACACTCTAAAAACATTCTTATCCACAATTCAACATCTCATGACCTTGGGAAGCTATAGCCTAAAGGGTCTCCCTATATCCTGTTATTTCTGAGAATACCATAAGTAGAGAACTTCAGGAAAAGTTTCAACAGGAGCAGTGCTAATTTCAGAGGTTCTAGGTCCACTAAATTCACTTTCAAGGCAAACATGACAACATTTTTTTTTAAAGTATGTAATATATTCTTTAGCATTTCCAAAAACTTCATGCATCGATGCACAATAAAGTATGAGAAATAATATATAGTTTAGCATGTATTTATTTAAAAATTTACAGGAAAAAAAGAAACAAAACACTTTTAAGCATTAGTTTTAAAGCATTCAATAAACAATAGTACGCAGGAAGATATAATGTTGTTACTAGTCACTTAAACTGTCCTCCTATTAATGAGTATCTTGGAATAAGGTAATTCCCAACCTCAGCTCTCACTCCCATCTCTCTCTAGCTTTCACCCCCATACACCTACTTTTAAGGAGAAAATGGCAAGTTAATATATTCTTTTTAAAAGACAGACTATAGAGAGACTTATAATTATGTGTGACTGTAGAATAGAATCATCAATATATTACTGAAACAAATATTTTATTTATTTTTCTCCTTTGATACCTGTGGTGTGAGTCTGAGTGCAGAAAATGACAGACTCTAAGTACATAAACTCAAGAGGAAAGAGAAGACATAGGCCCTTAAAAAATAATTAGCAGAAATATGATTTTTTTCACTAGATACAATCTTAGTGACCACTGAGATTTTGAAATACACCCTATCTTAAATAGAAAACAAAACAAACACTTTAAAATAAAAATTAACTTAGAGAACAGATTTATTTGGTTTAAAAAAAAACAAATATCGGATTGAAATATTCTAAATACACATCAACTTATTATCTTCATAATAGGTGCAAAAGAAATTGAAACACTTTTATTTTTAAGTGTTAATTTATTTCTATTATGTATTTATCATTATATTCAAATTTATGATTTAAATGTAAATTTTTCACATGTGGATACTGAATAAAGTATCCACATAATCAATTAAAAACTTAATTGTTCATCCAGTTGTTTGTAGAAAAACTAGCATTTAGTAATGTCTCAACAAAAACATATTGTAATTTAGGACCTAAGCTTTATACACACACATACACAATCATAGACTAAGCCATAGAAAAGAAAAGCAGGAGGGAGTGAGGAGGAAGAAAGTATTTGATGAGCAGTTTTTTTGAGTGACCTCATCTTTGTCTATAAGATTTCATTAAGAAAAAAGCCAGGCCTCTGACATCAGCATGGTCTTTTGTTATGATACTACATCTCATTTTTTTTTTACAATTACCTTCTAACTCTTGACTTGCCCTGTGATACATTCTTGTGAATCCTCTGAAGTTCTAAAATAATGAAATATAAATATCTCCTATAATATGTATTAACTATATTCTACACAATGCAATTGATTTGTTAAATTTTGTCTAAAAATCCCTTTCAGTCTAATGAGACAAACAATATTTAAATAAATTCCTTCAAAATGGTTGTTGTAATAATAATCATAATTAGACATGGCAGCCATCAGTTAAATCATGTGATTCAGTGGGAACACACTGGGTTTTATTCTTTCTAGATAAGCACTGTACAATTAATAGAAGTGGTTTGTCGTCAACACTGGAAATTATTCACAAACATTTTAATGAGGTGATTCTTACAAAGGGATGAAATTAAATTTGACAATTATCTTGTTTTACTAATTGTTTTCTAGACGTCCAGAAGGCATTTTGATAAGCCTTTCGTTTCAACTCAGCCCATTTTTTTGAGAAACTATAGTCTGTGTAAAGAAGTCTGTTTGAGTCCTAATAAAAAGAATGTTTTTCAGCCCCAAATTCTTTAAGCAATTTGAACAGGAAGCAGGCAAACAGAGCTGTGAAGAACTCCCTCAGGGATTGTAAAGAAAATGTCCATTATGACCTTTTGAAATCTGAGGCAGGAAAAAGAAAAAAAAATCAGGGGCATCAAAATAGACAAATGGGAGTTGTCAGTGGTTTCATGGGGATTAGCCATTCAAAGTACAGGATGTAACTGCATTTGTTGACTAAATACTGAATGAAGAGAAAATGATACTTTTTATTTGGAAAACAAAAACATAAATCTATTTATTTGAATAAAACAATTTATAAAAATTTTTGTTAAGTCCTATGGAGAAAACTGCTTTATAATAACTGAGTGCTGTTATTTACTGACATTTAGGGAAATTTTCGTGTATGTGCCTAGGGGTCTTACCTTTTTAAAACTGTGTGATTCAGGTAAATTCAAACTAAATATAAGCCTCACTACTAGAACAATATTGGATTATCTTACCAATTGGCATGGATAAGCATATTACACTTAGCAATTTGGCTGACTTGAAAGATATTTTGGCACAGGGTGTAAGGGCCAACTTAATTAAAGGCTGCAATATCCTGATGTAGGCTTAAGTGACACTGACTCTCACAATACATAATTAAATTCTCTCTATGGTGATCTTTCACATGAGAATTGTTGTAGCTTTCTATAAATCATGCACTGAAACTGTGCGTTGAGAAAATACCTTCAAATTTTGTTGGTATAGAGATAGAAGGGCACTGCAGTCGTCTATTTAAAATAAAATAATTCTTTTATTAGATACACTTAAATGTACTTGCAGTAATTGTAATAGCGGCTATACAGAAAAATACTTTAATTTTCATATTAAAATGAGCCCCTTAAAAAGCGCTCCTCATCGGTTGCAAAAATTAAATGGAGATACAAAAAAAAAAGTATCATTTTCCTAATGAATGGGCCAAACTTAAAGAGAAACAAAGTGAATGCAATAGTGTACTCATAGGCAAGAATCCAAAAGCAGAATTTAACCAAGATTTACGTTCATTAATTTTTAAAAACAATTTTTATGCTGTGATTTTTTAAATGATTCTTGACTTTCCTTAGCTCAAAACACCCAAGTACTAAGAAATGAAAAATTCCATTATTTACATCTAACTGCACATACAAATGGCTAATGTCCCCAGAAGTCAGGCTACCTTTTGTTTCTGATTTTTTTTTTCTTTTAATGAAGAGGGGGCCAACTTCCCCCCTCTGAGTTATTTGACTGATTTTGCAACCTCCCATTTAAGAATGGAGGATAACAGGGTTATTCCCCATGAGTGACTTCATCACTTCACTCATGTCTAAACTATTTTTATAGCTTGGCCATTGTCCAGAATCGTAACAGCAAGAATACTGACAAAACTCATGGTGCATTTAGAACTGCCTGGCTGCATTTGAACCTTTAAAATTCACCAAAGGGTGGGTTGATATATGGAAAGAATAGTGGTGTTTTGGCTCGTCAGGCCACTCAGGTTTCATATGTTCTGGTTTCAATAAGATTTCAAAGATTTCCCAAACCTTTGAAGTGTCATTTTAAAAAGTGTACACACATACACACCCAAAGTAACATAATGTGAATTTCTGAATCATCAACATGGAAAGCAATAAACTATATAATATTTTGGCAAAATACAGGGAAAGGCATTTGAAATTGCTTTAAAAATGGCCACAGCAGGTCACTATATAGAGTTTACAAACTGCAAGCAGCATGCTAAGCAAATGTGTGTATTCTCTCCTGAAATGTTCCAATAGCTTTGTGAGACACATTAGAAATTATTGTACTACAATTTAGAATATAGAAATTGAAATAGAATATAGAAATAATAATAATACAGAAGTTATTCTATAATTTTAAACGTATATCATAGATGGGGATACAGACACAGAAAAATTAAGTAAGTAATCCAAGGTCACAGACAGAGTGAACAGAAGAGCAATTACTTGAACTCAGGCAGTCTGATTCCAGAAACTGTACCTTTAGCTACTATATTATGCAGCCTCCCATTTCTAATCCAATAAGCCATTTGGTAACAAAATATTTTATATTTTTTAAGAAAAATCATAAATGTCAGTGATTCTAATGTTTAATTATGGTAACTCACAGATATTCTGTTTATTTTCAAAACTATTCCATATACTTTTTAAAGAGGAGATGTACAACCAAGCTACATATGTATAATTATTCTCATTATGCATTCTTACTAAGGAAAATTATTATTTGTTTTTTAACAGAAATAAGTATTTTCAAAAATTTAAATGTCCAAACTCATTAGTTAAAATGTTTGTACCAAGGGGGTTTATACAGTTAAATCAACTTACTATCCAATTAATAGAGCTTATCCAATTCTCAAAATTTAATGTTATGATTCATTTTCTAAATTGTGCTACTATTATGGGTAGATGGAAGATTTTTTTCCCAATAAAGAACACATTTAACTTAGAGGGCCTAAATGTCTATATAGATTTTATTAATATGGATTTAGATTAGAAAATTAACATAGGACTGCAGGCCCGTTTCAAAGTATTTTATCTCCAGCATAAAATTGTCATTTACATTTGTCATTATGTCTCTAGTAGGATTATTTTATGTATTTCATTTTGTGTTTACTGCACAGGAGATTTGATTGGTACAATTTTTTCAAAAGTCTGAGCTACACTTTCCTGTGGTTGTGTGACTGTAGCGTTTTTGCTCTTACACACCTGATATCTGCTGTCATCTTGTGGTAGTAAACTCTGACAGCTAAGGTAAAAGATTACGGTTGGTTGTAAAAGTTGTATTGCAATTACCATGGGAATCAAAAATCAATTAAAATAATGATAAAAGCACATCTTTGAAAAAGGTATTAAAATTATAGAGACCTGCTTCTGGAAGATGGAAAAGAAATCACCTACATCCTATAAATAGTAGTTTTCAGAAATACTAATTTAAGTAACCCTTAGAAAGTATTTGGACTCAAAAAATATGTCAGCCTCTGTAAGACCAATGTGAAAGAAATATTTAGAATTATACAAAAGAATTAAAATTTACACACTAAAGATGACTCAAAAACTGTTGGTCTTGACTTTTGAACAACTGTGCTCACATACTAGTGTGAAAACAATTGTATATTAACTGTATGCTTTTGTAGAATCCTTAGAATTGATTAATAAAATTTATATCAATGTATATTCATGTTAGTGTTAAGTATAATATGTAAGAAGAAACTAGAAATTATTTTACTTGGAGTCAAGTCAGAAGTTATTGATCACATTCTAATTTTGATCCTGTCTATCATTTTGGACAAGTCACTAATTTTTTTAATATAATTCATTTTATCTGTCAAATCACAGAAAGAGCTAATATATACATCTTAATATTAAAACTGTGCCATTAAATCTAAATATCATTCAAAAAAAGACAGATTGACAAAGTAGATTTAAAAAATGACCCAACTATATGAATATGAGAAACATACCTTATATTCAACAATATAGGTAGGTTGAAAGTAATAACATGGAATAAGACATACCATGAAAACATTAATTTTAAAAAAGTGGTTATATTAATATCTGAAAAAATAGACTGTAGAGCAAAGAAAATTACTAGACCTAAAGGGACATTACATAATGATAAAAGGATCAGTCTACCAGTCAGACTTAATAGTCTTACCTTCTTTTTCAAGTATATTTTAGCTTAATAATTCTAAGTTGGACAGGTTTTTGTTTCGTCTTGTTTTGTTTTTTTACTTTTAATCTCATTATTTTAAAAATGCTTTCCATTATATCAATATAACAGCTTGCATTATTCCTGACAAGAATTCAGGTAACATTCTTATCATTGTTCTCTACCTGTTATATGTCTTTTTATCTCTGGCAGTTTTCATGATTTTCCTCTTTAATTTTGGTTTCCAGGAATTACTTCAAAGTGTCTAGGTGTCATTTTATCATATTTACTCTACACGGGATTTCCTGAGGTCCTAGAATATGTACTGATAGACTGACGTTTCTATGAAAAATTTTGACCAGTTTTTCTTATATAGCTTGTCTGTTCTATTTTCTTTCTTCTACTTGTTCTAAAATTAATCATTATGTTACATTTCAACTCATTGATAACTAAGTTCACTAACCCTTAGTCCCAACTTTTCAATTCTAGGATTTTAATTTGATTGTTGTTTATGTGTTTGTTTTTTAAAGACTTTTTTAAAGGGTAATTTTAGGCTTACAACAAAATTGAGCAGGAGGTACAGAGATTTCCGATACACCCTCTGCCCCACGCACGCAAAGATTTCCCCATTATCAACATACTCAACAGAATGATACATTTTTTTACCAAAGATGAACTTATATGGACTTATCATAATCAGATAATGTAAAGGTCAAAGTCCACAGTTTACCTTAGAGTTCACTCTTGATGCTATACATTCTGTGGGTTTGAACAAATCTATAATGATATATATGTCATTATTCTCTCATTTTCACTGCACTAAAATGATTGTTTTTATAGTCTTCAGTTCTCTGAAGATAGTCCCCATCTGTTCATTCATTATTTTTACCTTTTCTTGCAGATCATGATCTGCTAATTCCACTGTCTGAGTCATCACTGGTTCTGCATTTATTTGTTTTGATTATGAGTTCCACTTTTTTGCCTTTCACTTTTTAAAAAAATTTGTAATGTTTACCAGAATTTATTAATAGATTAACAGTGGAAGCTGATATATATTATTATTTTGCTTTATTCATTTTGCTTTTCCCTGAAAAGCACATTCCTTCTTATGTCTACTGGCTAAAGTGAGGAGATGATCATTCACATTTCACCAGGTGCAAATTGATTTGGGGTGGGCCACAGGTTTTGATAATTGCTATGGCTGCTAGAGCCAGTATAGTTGATCTTACCAAGGTTGACTCCTGGGAGTTGGGCTGTTATTTACTTTTAGATTCATTAGTAGCATAGCTTCTAGTTTCAGAGACTTCAAATATAATACACAAATACTATGATAATTGTTTCTGACTTTCAGTCTCAACTTCATTGAACAAGTATTTGTGTTATTTTAAGAATAGTAGTTACCAAGGTAAAGTGGTATTCTGCAACTGAAATTATAGTCAGATGAATATGAATTATAGATAAATATTATACAAATATAACTAAATGTTATAGAGTGAAACTGTGTTGTCATAAAGGTTCTTGGTTTTATAAGCTACAGAAACTCTTTAAGTTCCTCCCAGAAAATAATAATTCATATTTTCAATGATAAGGGAAAACTCTTTGTCACCATTTTATGTTTGATTTTTCTTTTTGTAAGAACATACAAGTTAACTTTTTAACCTAAAATCCAGTGCTGCCATGGTTCTTTGTTTCCGCCAGCAAGTCTGTAATAACCCCCAATCCCTGAAAACGTTTAGTTTCCTCACATAAAATAATAAACCTTAAAGATACATAAACCCTAAAATTCTGTTTAAAGAGAAAACTTATTTGAAAAACTAATAAGGCCAAGTCATAAGGTTAATAGTATTCTCATTGATTTTATCAATTATTAATTATTGTATATTTTTCAAAAAGTTATTTTTACATAGTTTCTCATTATTTCTATTTGTCCAAATACAGTCTGATAACTCTGTGAGTTAGAAAGCTGTTGTTAAAATAATTTGATTATGATAATATAGAGATGATACTTATCTCCTCAGTTAAGGACAGAAATAGTACTAATTACAAAGTCTTCACATTTCCAATTCTTCCCATTTCTACTATTCAAATTAATGACAAATATGTACATATATATCTAGAGAGAGAGAGAGAAAGAGAGAGAGAGAAAGAGACATAGACAAAGTATTCCAGTATGTGCAAGATACTGGGGTAACTCTTAGAAATTTTATCAAGCACTAATACTATTGATATATTTATTATGTAATCTGCATGCACAAAACCGTATTTTTCCAATACATAATGGAAAGTATTTATTATTTTCAAAAGAACCTGAAATTTGTAGTTTAAGGAAGTTGAATTTGAAATTAGCTCTACACTAGCTTGTCACAAGTTCATTAAAATATGGATAAGTATTATTTTTCAGTAGTTTTAGGAAGAATACATGAGATATAAATGGAATGTCCCTGGCATACTGATTATCCTAATTAATATAAATAATTGTATTAGGAAAATCAAAGGGGTGTTCAGAGCACATTCAAGAATACAAAACATTAAAGGTGCAATTTTTACTCTGGCATTGATTTTCTGTCTGCCTCTCAGCTTCTCCATGACAACTCTGGAAATACTTAACCATCACACAGAGTTTTCATATGGATTAACCAGTAGGTGGCTTTATGCTACTCTATGAAATGTATTCACATGGTGAGTTCTCCCATCTACTAAGAAAATGATGCAGTGTTCGTTTAAGAAAATACAACATCCATAGTCACCAGAGGCATTTTGAACGGCCTCCTTGTAATAGTAATGTATTTATTCTACTCCATCCACACACTTGATGCCTCTTGTACCCAGCAGTACTCATATCAGGGAATAAACTTTCAATGAGTGACCACAGAACATAAAACAAAGAAAAGAGCTTGCAGTTTTCCCTGTGAGTCAAGCTGTTTGAAAGCTTCCCGTGTTCTTATTTTTAAAAATAAGTTTCCTTTCATTAATCCAGTTTATAGTGTGTGCACATGATTTACTAAAACAGAGTTCACTACTCATGAATACATCTATGAGACAAATGAATTCTTTTTATTTTTGGTCTATTTGCACTGAGGAAAACTGAGAGAAGGTAAGAATTCATTATACAAAGGAATATGGAAAGGCCCCTGTAGTTACAAGACATGTAAGGCTGTTTATAAGGTAGTTTGATGGAAAAAGAGAAATTAACTTTTTAAAATTAAACAAAAGAATAATTAATACATCCTGATGTTACAAAATCAGATATGACAATGCCTGTGATTTTTATGTCAGTCTGCTTATTTACATTACATAAAAAAGTTAAAAAATAAAAAGTTACATGTTTCTTTGCTACCATTTTGTCATATATCTAGAGAAACTTCCTTCTTAATTACCTGGGTCCAAGATACCAAGTGCCAATAATTTACCAAATTATTTGCCAAAGCAACCCTCACTATTAGGGTTTTTATTAGTTGGTTTCCACCAGAGAAAACTTTTTTCAAACATCCCTTTTATCACATCTTGGAGTAATTGATCTTTCTTGAGTCTTTCTTAGTGGGCAGCTCATTAATTTTCATGATGTTCTTTCATTGCTGATTAGCTCTCATTTGAAACACAACAAACAAAACCAACATTTTTTCAATTTTTCCAAGGCGTATTTCCCTGACACTTCTTTCTAAATCTATTTATCTCACTTCTTTCTAAAGCTGTCTATCTATCTATCATCATCTATCTTAAGATAGATATCTATATACATATGTGTGTTTATGTATCTACATATTTGCATCTGTATTTACATCTAATATGATAGTGAAAATTATCTACAGGAGAATTTATACATGAAAGAGGAGGGTAAAATCCTGTGGCTAGTAAGTGCATACTTGACTGAATGAGTGACATTTGAGACTATTGATGAATTAGATTTTGACAGGTTTATGGCAACTACTTGATAAGTTTCCCATTGTCTAACTGTGATGGATCATGGAACTTGCTGAAAATAATACTGGCAAGAAAACTAGTGCTCATGTGATCTTAGAATCCCTAAGAACATAATAGTAAAGTAGTAAAATCAATGATTTCTGTTAAGTAGAAACCTTCTGTGTGTGGTATGGTTTCAGAGACTCTAACCTGATGCTACCTGTTAACAGAGTCAATGTTTCCATATTGTCTGGGTGTCTTCCAGGTTAAACTGACTGAGCCTGGATTATATTAGTGGTTCTATAGTAGCAAAATTGCATCTGGAGACCATACGCACACTTTCTTTCTTACCAATTTTCACTTGGTTGTATTTACTGAACTTATGGAAGTGCTGAGTGAGTCATGGCAAGCTGCCTGTCAAGTGAAAGGTGCCATCCAGCCTGGCTGAAGTAAGCTAAGGGACTCAACATCTTTATATATGTGACTGGTAGGCAACAACGTGGCTATTTCATAATTGCATATGTAAGCAATAAAATCACTATTATTATATGCACAAAATTATAGTTGTTGGAGTATTTTTGTCATTTTATCTAATGTGGGAATGCCTTCCATCCAACCTTCTATTGAGATGTCCACTCAGATTCTTTGCGTATTTCCAATACAAGCCTACATTAATCAAATACTTCCATTGTTGAGTTGTTCCAATGGTTGGCTATTTCTTAACTTCTAGATTTGCAAGAAAAGGAGGAACAAAAACTAGCCTAGCTGCCACATTTGTCAAGAAGACGTTGGGATATAATATCTGTAGGCAATAGGTACAGGTGATTCCATTATCAAATTAGAAGTTGTACTGAATAAACTCATAGTAACTTTCAACTGTAATCTTGTCAGTTTAAACGCCATGCATGTCAGTTTCTGAAAAAAGAAATCTCTAATCCTTTCACTTAATATTTGTCTTTTGCATTTCTCAAACATTGATCTCAGGTCTTTAAAACAATGACTTTTAATGGGGGGCAATTTTGCTGCTCAAGGGACATTTGGCAATGTCTAGAGGTATTTTTGGTTGTCACAACTGGGGAGGATGGGTGCTACTGCATCTAGTGGGTAGAGGCCATGGATGCTGCTAAACATCCTACAATAAACAGTGTAGCCCACAACAAAGAGTTATTTGACCCAAACTGTCAATTGTTCCAAGGCTGAGAAACAGTGATCTAAGGATACACAAAATTAATCTAATTATTTTAACATATATACTTTTAAATTAAAGTCATATTGCTTTTTTGTTGAAATATAATTGAAATACAGTATTATGTAAGATACAAGTATACTACATAGTGATTTGACATTTGAATACATTATGGAATGATCACCATGGCAAGCCTGAAAATCCTCTGTTCCCATACAAAGTTATGGGAATAACAATATTATTGACCATATTCCTTACACTGTATATTACATCCCAATGGCTTATTTATTTTATAACTGGAAGTTTTTACTTCTTAATCCCTTACACCTACCTCACCCCTCTAACACCCCTCCCCTCTGGCAACCACTGGTTTCTTCATTCTCTGGTTTCTTCATTCTCTGTAACTATGTATCTGTTTTCATTTTATTTTGTTGTTTGTTTTCTTTATTTAGACCCCACATTATGAGATCAAAAAGTATTTGTCTTTCTTTGTCTGACTTATTTCACTTAGCATAATACCCCCTAGATACATCCATGTTGTCACAAATAGCACGATTTCATTTTTCATGGCTGACTAATATTCCAGTGGGCGTGTATGTATAGATATTCACACACACACAATGGAATATATATACATAAATAGAAAATATATAAATATATAAATATATAAATATATATATATATATATATATATATATATATACACCACATCTTCTTTATCCATTCATTTATCAATAAACAATTTATCTTTTCAAATTAGTGTTTTTGTTTTCTTCAGGTAAATACCCACAAGTGAAATTGCTGGATTGTATGGGAGTTCTACTTTGCATTTTTGGAGGAACATCCATAATGCTTTCCATAGAGGCTGTACCAATTTACAATTCCACACATTAGTTCATGAGGGTTCCCTTTTCTCCACATCCTTGACAACACTTGTTATTTGTTGTCTTTTTGATGATAGCCCTTCTTACAGGTGTGAGGTGGTATCTCATTGTGGTTTTGATTTGCATTTCTCTGATGATTAGTGATGTTGAGCATCTTTTCAGTTGTCTGTTGACCATCTGCATATCTTCTTTGGAAAAATGTCTGTTCAGATACTCTGACCATCTTTTTTTTTTTAACATCTTTATTGGAGTATAATTGCTTTACAATGGTGTGTTAGTTCCTGCTTTATAACAAAGTGAATCTGTTATACATATACAAATGTTCCCATATCTCTTCCTTCTTGCGTCTCCCTCCCTCACACCCTCCCTATCCCACCCCTCTAAGTGGTCACAAAGCACCGAGCTGATCTCCCTGTGCTATGCGGCTGCTTCCCACTAGCTATCTATTTTACATTTAGTAGTGTATATATGTCCATGCCACTCTCTCACCCTGTCACATCTTACCCCTCCCCCTCCCCATATCCTCAAGTCCATTCTCTAGTAGGTCTGTGTCTTTATTCCCGTCTTGCCACTAGGTTCTTCATGACCTTTTTTTTCCCCTTAGATTCCATATATGTGTTAGCATACTGTATTTGTTTTTCTCTTTCTGACTTGCTTCACTCTGTATGACAAACTCTAACTCCATCCACCTCACTACAAATACCTCCATTTCGTTTCTTTTTATGGCTGAGTAATATTCCATTGTATATATGTGCCACATCTTCTTTATCCATTCATCCGATGATGGACACTTAGGTTGCTTCCACGTCCTGGCTATTGTAAATAGAGCTGCAATGAACATTTTGGTACATGACTCTTTTTAAATTGTGGTTTTCTCAGGGTATATGCCCAGTAGTGGGATTGCTGGGGCGTACGGTAGTTCTATTTTTAGTTTTTAAAGGAACCTCCATACTGTTCTCCATAGTGGCTGTATCAATTTACATTCCCACCAACAGTGCAAGAGTGTTCCCTTTTATCCACACCCTCTCCAGCATTTATTGTTTCTAGCCTTTTTGATGATGGCCATTCTGACTGGTGCGAGATGATATCTCATTGTAGTTTTGATTTGCATTTCTCTAATGATTAATGATGTTGAGCATTCTTTCATGTGTTTGTTGGCAATCTGTATATCTTCTTTGGAGAAATGTCTATTTAGGTCTTCTGCCCATTTTTGGATTGGGTTGTTTGTTTTTTTGTTATTGAGCTGCATGAGCTGCTTGTAAATCTTGGAGATTAATCTTTTGTCAGTTGCTTCATTTGAAAATATTTTCTCCCATTCTGAGGGTTGTCTTTTGGTCTTGTTTATGGTTTCCTTTGCTGTGCAAAGCTTTTAAGTTTCATTAGGTCCCATTGGTTTATTTTTGTTTTTATTTCCATTTCTCTAGGAGTTGGGTCAAAAAGGATCTTGCTGTGATGTATGTCATAGAGTGTTCTGCCTATGTTTTCCTCTAAGAGTTTGAAAGTGTCTGGCCTTACATTTAGGTCTTTAATCCATTTTGAGTTTATTTTTGTGTATGGTGTTAGGGAGTGTTCTAATTTCATACTTTTACATGTATCTGTCCAGTTTTCCCAGCACCACTTATTGAAGAGGCTGTCTTTTCTCCACTGTATATGCTTGTCTCCTTTATCAAAGACAAGGTGACCATATGTGCGTGGGTTTATCTCTGGGCTTTCTATCCTGTTCCATTGATCTATGTTTCTGTTTTTGTGCCAGTACCAAACTGTCTTGATTACTGTAGCTTTGTAATATAGTCTGAAGTCAGGGAGCCTGATTCCTCCAGCTCCATTTTTCGTTCTCAAGATTGCTTTGGCTATTCGGGGTCTTTTGTGTTTCCATACAAATTGTGAAATCTTTTGTTCTAGTTCTGTGAAAAATGCCAGTGGTAGTTTGATAGGGATTGCATTGAATCTGTAGATTGCTTTGGGTAGTAGAGTCATTTTCACAATGTTGATTCTTCCAATCCAAGAACATGGTATATCTCTCCATCTATTTGTATCATCTTTAATTTCTTTCATTAGTGTCTTATAATTTTCTGCATACAGGTCTTTTGTCTCCTTAGGTAGGTTTATTCCTAGATATTTTATTCTTTTTGTTGCAATGGTAAACGGGAGTGTTTTCTTAATTTCACTTTCAGATTTTTCATCATTAGTGTATAGGACTGCAAGAGATTTCTGTGCATTAATTTTGTATCCTACTACTTTACCAAATTCATTGATTAGCTCTAGTAGTTTTCTGGTAGTATCTTTAGGATTCTCTATGTATAGTATCATGTCCTCTGCAAACAGTGACAGCTTTACTTCTTCTTTTCCAATTTGGATTCCTTTTATTTCTTTTTCTTCTCTGATTGCTGTGGCTAACAATTCCAAGACTATGTTGAATAATAGTGGTGAGAGTGGGCAACCTTGTCTTGTTCCTGATCTTAGTGGAAATGGTTTCAGTTTTTCACCATTAAGAACAATGTTGGCTGTGGGTTTGTTACATATGGCCTTTATTATGTTGAGGCCAGTTCCCTCTATGCCTGTTTTCTCAATGGTTTTTATCATAAGTGGTTGTTGAATTTTATCAAAAGCTTTTTCTGCATCTATTGAGATGATCATATGGTTTTTCTCCTCAATTTGTTAATACGGTTTATCTCATTGATTGATTTGCGTATATTGAAGAATCCTTGCATTCCTGGAATAAACCCCACTTGATCATGGTGTATGGTCATTTTAATGTGCTGTTGGATTCTGTTTGCTAGTATTTTGTTGAGGATTTTTGCATCTATGTTCATCAGTGATATTGGCCTGTAGTTTTCTTTCTTTGTGACATCTTTGTCTGGTTTTGGTATCAGGGTGATGGTGGCCTCATAGAATGAATTGGGGAGTGTTCCTCCCTCTGCAATATTTTGGAAGAGTTTGAGAAGGATAGGTGTTAGCTCTTCTCTCAATGTTTGACAGAATTCGCCTCTGAAGCCATCTGGTCCTGGGCTTTTGTTTGTTGGAAGATTTTTAATCACAGTTTCAATTTCAGTGCTTGTGATTGGTCTGTTTATATTTTCTATTTCTTCCTGGTTCAGTCTCGGCAGGTTGTGCATTTCTAAGAATCAGTCCATTTCTTCCAGGTTGTCCTTTTTATTGGCATAGAGTTGCTTGTAGTAATCTCTCATGATCCTTTGTATTTCTGCAGTGTCAGTGGTTACTTCTCCTTTTTCATTTCTAATTCTATTAATTTGAGTCTTCTCCCTTTTTCTCTTGATGAGTCTGGCTAATGGTTTATCAATTTTGTTTATCTTCTCAAAGAACCAGCTTTTAGTGTTATTGATCTTTGCTATTGTCTCCTTCATTTCTTTTTCATTTATTTCTGATCTGATCTTTATGATTACTTTCCTTCTGCTACCTTTGGGGTTTTTTTGTTCTTCTTTCTCTAATTGCTTTAGGTGCAAGGTTAGGTTCTTTATTTGAGATGTTTCCTGTTTCTTGATGTAGGCTTCTATTGCTATAAACTTCCCTCTTAGAACTGCTTTTGCTGCATCCCATAGGTTTTGGATCGTGTCTCCATTGTCATTTGTTTCTAGGTATTTTTTGATTTCCCCTTTGATTTCTTCAGTGATCACCTCGTTATTAAGTAGTGTATTGTGTAGCCTCCATGTGTTTGTATTTTTTACAGATCTTTTCCTGTAATTGATATCTAGTCTAATAGCGTTGTGGTCAGAAAAGATACTTGATATGATTTCAATTTTCTTAAATTTACCAAGGCTTGATTTTTGACCCAAGATATGCTCTATCCTGGAGAATGTTCCATCAGCACTTGAGAAAAATGTGTATTCTGTTGTTTTTGGGTGGAATGTCCTATAAGTATCAATTAAGTCCATCTTGTTTAATGTATCATTTAAAGCTTGTGTTTCCTTATTTATTTTCATTTTGGATGATCTGTCCATTGGTGAAAGTGGGGTGTTAAAGTTCCCTACTATGATTGTGTTACTGTCGATTTCCCCTTTTATGGCTGTTAGTATTTGCCTTATGTATTGAGGTGCTCCTATGTTGGGTGCATAAATATTTACAATTGTTACACCTTCTTCTTGGATCGATCCCTTGATCATTATATAGTGTCCTTCTTTGTCTCTTGTAATAGTCTTTATTTTAAAGTCTATTTTGTCTGATATGAGAATTGCTACTCCAGCTTTCTTTTGATTTCCATTTGCATGGAATATCTTTTTCCATCCCCTCACTTTCAGTCTGTATGTGTCTCTAGGTCTGAAGTGGGTCTCTTGTAGACAGCATATATATGGGTCTTGTTTTTGTATCCATTCAGCCAGTCTGTGTCTTTTGGTTGGAGCATTTAATTCATTTACATTTAAGGTAATTATCGATATGTATGTTCCTATTCCCATTGTCTTACATGTTTTGGGTTTGTTATTGTAGGTGTTTTCCTTCTCTGTGTTTCTTGACTAGAGAAGTTCCTTTAGCATTTGTTGTAAAGCTGGTTTGGTGGTGCTGAACTCTCTCAGCTTTTGCTTGTCTGTAAAGGTTTTAATTTCTCCATCAAATCTGAATGAGATCCTTGCTGGGTAGAGTAATCTTGGTTGTAGGTTTTTCTCCTTCATCACTTTAAGTATATCCTGCCACTCCCTTCTGGCTTGCAGAGTTTCTGCTGAAAGATCAGATGTTAACCTTATGGGGATTCCCTTGTGTGTTATTTGTTGTTTTTCCCTTGCTGCTTTTAATATGTTTTCTTTATATTTAATTTTTGATAGTTTGATTAATATGTGTCTTGGCGTATTTCTCCTTGGATTTATCCTGTATGGGACTCTCTGACCATCTTTTAATCAGGATTTATTTTTTGATGTTGAGTTGTGTAAGTTCTCTGTATATTTCGGATATTAACACATTAATGGTTGTATGATTTGTAAATATCTTCTCCCATTCTGTAGGTTGCTTTTTCATTTTTTTTATAGTTTCCTTCACTATGCAAATCTTTCTAGTTTGACATAGTCACATTTGTTTATTTTTGCTTTTGTTTCCCATATTGTTTTCTACATTTATGAGAGTATATTAAGAAACTGAGGCAGATGACTTGAGCAGTGTCACAGAGCTAGAACATATCTTCCAGTTGATCCCAGATTTGCCTGGATTCACATAATCAATGCTTTATCTGCTTTATCCACAGTATGTAAGAAAATGCTTGCTTGCTTCTCATGGCAAAGGTATCATTAATTCAGAGGTAAATCATGACTCTCCTTGTTAATAACTGTTTCCAAGACAGTTAACCAAAACCAGAAGAATTTTTAAAGCCCTTTACCATGTTTTTACCTCTCTAGCTATAGGGTATATGCCTAGGTGTTCTTTCATCTCTAATGATATTGCCAAAAATTATTCATTTTCTTACCTCTCCTCTCTATGGGATGTCTGCCAGTTACTTAATTCTGCATACTGTTTCTTTCTATTAGGTGGGAGGAGAGAAATGAGGAGTGGAAACTCTAAGTCCTCTGTAGTTTACTTAAGTCTGTATCCAGCAAACGTTTGTTCATTCCTTGTTTTGAGTAGTGATGCACAATTCTCCTTATAGATGCATTCTACAGATCATTTGTTACAAATTTGCACAAGGAGTAGGGCATACTTGTAGAGATCTATGGTCAATTTATACTCATGACTCAAATATATTTTTTTAATTTAGTATGTGAAGAACATTCTTTTATAACTCAGCAAAGTAATGTTGGAGTAGAATAGCAAGGTCTAGTTTAATGTCACTGATGGTATCTGTGATAGTAAAGAAACACTGGAAGCAAAAGTGGGACACATGCCAGCCTCAATTTGTAGAGGGCATGGAAATCTCTGTAGGACAAAGCTGTGAGAGAAATTAAAATCAGAAACACAAATTGTGAAACATAAGCTACCACCTCTATTTTGGTTTGCAGAGTGGTATGAAAGTAATTTATTTTTAACAGAAAAATAATCATGAGGAGTTTGGTATAGTCCACTCATAGTGACTCTTTAATCCTATTTTCTCCACCAGATTTGTGTTCTACTTGCACACACATTTGCCAAAGTTTTAAATTTTCCATTGTAAAGACATAGTTCTTATTCTTCAATATTTAACATTTTGTTCATGGAGACTGAAAAGTTTTATTTAAATGTTTCTATATTTTTTCTTTCAGTTTTATTGATATATAATTGACATACAGCATTATATAAGTTTAAGGGGTACAGCACAATGATCTGAAATACTTACATCATGAAATGATTGTCACAATAAATTTAGTAAATATCCCTCATCTCATATATAATGAAAGGAAAGAAAAAGAAAAAAAAATAGTTTTTGCTTGTGATGACAACTCTTAGGATTTACTCTCTTAACTTTCCTATATAACATACAACAGTGTTAATTATATTAATTGTGTTGTACATTACATTCCTCGTACTTACTTACCTTACAACTGGAAGTTTGTACCTGTTGGCTACCTCCATCCTATTCTTCCTCCACCTCTGATAACCACAAATCTGATCTCTCTTTCTATGAGTGTGCTTGTTTGTTTGCTTTTTGAAGTATAATTGACCTACAACACTGTTAGTTCCTGGTGCTCAACACAGTGATTTGATATTTCCATATATTACAAAATAATCCCAAAAATATATTTTAAAATTTCTATATTTTTTAAACTATTGACTTAAGTTTTTATAAACTTTCTTCTTCTTTAATAAAAATTTACTTTTGAAGACAGATGTAACTTTTCAGGTATTTTCAACTAGTCTGTGTTCTCCCCACTCCTACCCGCCACCTGCCCTCTAAACACTTCTCCCTGATTCAGCTCAGCAACAGTCATGTCCAGGAAGATTTTTTCTTTCGGCAACAAAAGTGAGAACAAAAAGCAGCTGAGATGGAGGCTGTATGGTGGCAAATACAAAAACTGTAACGTGCTTCTAGGAAAATACAGAGACCTCACTATAAGAAAGATAGTTACTCTGGATAAGGTAGTAAGAGCAATTATCCTGAAGAAGGCTTGAGTACAGAATGACAGCTCCTGAATTTTCTCTACTTAAACTTGTACCTCTACACTGCTGAAATTGAGGAAACTGAGTCCCCTTGTTTTAGCGTTTGCAACAGTATCTTGGTACTAACGCTAGACGACAGTGCCCAGTGCCAAGTATTATTTGCCAGCATAATTCAATACTTATCAACGAACCATTTTCCCATTTCTCTTCCCTAGATCTTAGTAATCCCTAGTTAAAAAAATAAATTTAAGCTGTGGTGATTTTTAAAAACTTCTATTCTTTACACATTTTTTCGAAGTGTATTTTACTGATTTTTCAAAAGATTCACTTACTCTTTCATTCTAACAGCTATGTTGGTGTTATTTGATCATTGATCATGTTTTTTCTTTTAATTATAATAGAATATGTTCTAAGTTTATCTAAAATGTTTAATATACATTCTAATTCTTAATATGGTTTTGGCTGCTTATTATTATGTTTAATTTTTAATAAAATATTTTAACATATTCCATTGTAGTTATTTTTAAATTCGTATCTAAATCTTGAGTAGTTTATGAAGAAACAAATGCTCATTGATACAACAAATACGCAATGAGAACTTACATATCATTCTATATTTGCTTTAATTGAGAGATCAAGTAACTGCTTTTTGAGCATCTGCAAACTGCCCATGGATGTGGTAAGAGAAGAAGATAAATAAACAAGCAATACAATATGCCTGCCTTAGAGACATTACACACTTGTGGAAAAGACCAAAAGCAACAAATACAACACAATGCTTATACAGAACATATATATGTATAAAATAGTCTGTGAGCACAAAAAAGGGATGTATTTAATTTTAGCTGGTTGGGAAATAAAAGGCTCAACAAGCGAGCACAAAATTTTTTCAGAAAAGTTATAAACCATCCTAAAATCCACAATCTTAATTTTCTTGATTTAATGACAGCCTTGGTATTACTGAGTAGACTGCTCAACTGAAATTATATATTCTTTGGGTAGGTAATGTATCGTTACTTTGTGCTGGTGTTCACAAAAACGAAACAAAAAAACATACACACTGACTAAACAGAAGAGCTGGTGTTTTTAATCATTTTCATGGCAGATTCAATGAAAAACACATCAATATAGCCAGAGTCTTTCTTTGTAGGTATATGTGGTTGTTATATCAGAAACCCTTTATAATATGAAAACAGAATTCACTCTCTCTCACTTTCCTGTACAGACTGTTATCTCTCAAAACAACCTATTTCATTTTGAGATATCTATAACTTTCAGCCCAGAAGCTTTTACCATTTTAATAAACTGCAATATGATGTGTCCCAATAAATGGAATTACACTTTAATTATTTTTAATTAAATTTCAATAGAGCCAAAACCAAGTTTAAAATGTAATAAGTTTTCTATGGTCTTTCTTATAATGGTTTATTCACATTTGTATCCATTCAGATCTAATTCAATATCTATCCAAAGTCAGGCATTAGATATATGGTTATTTGAGCTTTTATACTTTCTGGAAAATGGACATTTAAAGCAATGTGCAATTTACAATAAAAAATGTTAGGCTTGAGGATCATATTCATGCATATAATTTTAAACTGAAAATGCATAAGAAACAAACTTTCCCATGTGAATTTTATAAAAAAAGAAAAAAAGATTCACAGCGTAGTCCAGGTACAAAAACTTCAAGAGTGCCACACAATTTGTTTAAACTTTTTTTTTGTTTCAATTTCTTCTGAGATTAAACAGACTTCTACGTCTATTGCATCAATGTGTTCATTGACTTCCCGGACTAATCGGAAGTTTTCAAAATGCAATGATTACATGAAATTAATGAACTCCTTTGTCCTGTGTAAATCTGGAATTAATTTGGTGATATACAGTGAATGGAATCTGAAATATTTCAACAAAATTCAAAATAAAATATTTCAGTTAGCTTTTGCCACAATTGACCTTACTATCCTGGCACTTCCACAGTCATTATTTAAAATGAAAAAAAAGAAGTTTATTTCAAGTGAGTGAAAGTTGAAATAAAGAAAAATTAAAAGACTTTTAGAATTGTTGATGTTCTTAAAACCAATACTAATGCATCAAAGCTCCAATTATTTCTATTCACTTTACATACACACACATATCTCTATATTTATATCATATGTATCATATTTACTTGAAGATTTGGGTTTTAAAATAATTTCTTGAATTATTTTTTATACTGTCTTCCATTTGGTTTCCTCTACTCTCTTTCTCCACAATCCTTTTAGTTGGAATTTGGTTGTCCTAGATTGCTTAAATATGTTAACCTAGCCTCTTTAATTTTTTTGGCTGTGATTTTTTGTTTTTCTATTTATGTATTCTTCAATTCCCTGAATATATTTTTCCTCCAGGGACAATTTTGGTTTTGTTGAGAAATTAATTATATGATTAAATTAATAAAGTAAAAGGAGAGGCTACTATGTGGTTTTCATTCATGAATGAAACTTGCCAACTGATATATTTCATTCTAGAATGAGTTGGTGAAGAGTCTGACATTTTACTGAGCATTCCCAAATGCCAAAATGCAGATGATTTATTCTGGGCTACAACCGCAGCTATTCTAATCCTTTCCAGTCATATAATTACATTTACTTCTATGCATTTACCTAAAGGGGGGATGTTTGCCATCTAATCATCCTGTGTGCAGGAATGGGTGATTTGGCATTGGCAGATCATCTCTCTCCTCTTTCTTCAGCCTTCTCTGAGGATGTCCTGCACTATGACTTCCACTGCCTTACTTTACCTAGCAAACATACTAAGTGTTCTTCTTCCAGGTATTTTTTACAACCATTTTCCATTAATTGCCTCTCCACCACTTTTCTGTTTATTGATGTGGGTTTATATGTCTTTTAAATCTTGTAATGAGGTTCCAGGAGGGCTAGCAGATCAATCTAGTTCAAAATATTGAACCAGAGTCACCAAATACCTATTAATGTTTGTTGTTTTGATCAGTCTAAACCCTTGGCAAGAGATACTATCTTACTCATCTTTCCTTTCTTAGTACTTGGCATAGTGTCTGGCTCAGAGTTGGCACTTGATGATGTCCATATGAGTAATTAATGTTTGTCTGCAATATGTTCCTTTTTCAACACTCTTTACTGTTCTCAAGGGTATGAAAGAGATTCTCTTTCTATAGGTATGTGCATGCATTCTTGTTCTTCATAATTCCCCAAAAGGGCATCTAAGAGAATGCCATTGAACGTCCTCTAGTTTATCCCAATTTCAGTAAAACATATATGACATCATGGACTTTGGAAGGCAAGTAAATTATAAACACCAAAATGAAAGTATGTTTAATGTGATTGAATCATTAAATGCTCCCAAATGGATTATGTAATTGATCAAGAAACCCATTAGTTTAAATACCCAAACATATTTGTTAGTGTGGTATATCACATTGACTGATTTGCAGATATTAAACCACTTTTGCATCCCTGGGATAAATCCCACTTGAACATGGTGTATGATCCCTTTAATGTATTGTTGAATTTGGCTTGCTAATATTTTGTTGAGTATTTTTGCATCTGTGTTAGTTGGTGACATTGGCCTATAATTTTTCTGTGGTGTCTGTTTGATTTTGGTACCAGGGTGATGCTGGCCTGGTAGAATGAGCTTGGAAGCACTCCTTCCTCTTCAATTTTTGGTCATAGTTTTAGAAAGATAAGTGTTCATTATTCTTTAAATGTTTAATAGAATTCACCTGTGAAGCCATCTGGTCCTGAAATTTTCATTGTTGGCAGTTTGTTTGATTATTGATTCAATTTCATTACTGGTAATCATTCTGTTCATTTTTTCTCTTTCTTCCTGATGCAGTCTTAGGAAATTGTACATTTCTAGGAATTTATCCATTTCTTCTAGTCTGTCTACTTTCCTGTACTATAATTGTTCATAGTAATCTCTTATAATCCTTTGTATTTCTATGGTGTTGGTTGTAACTTCTATTTCCTTTCTGATTTTATTTATTTGGGCTCTCTTTTATTCTTGATGAGTCTTGCTAAAGAGGTTGATAAATTTTCTTTATCTTTTCAAAAAATTAGCTCTTAGTTTCATTAATCTTTTCTATTTTTTTAATTCTCTATTTATTTCTGTTCTGACCTTTATTATTTCTTTCCTTCTACTAACTTTGAGTTTTCTTTGTTCCACTTTTTTCTATTCCTTTAGGAGTAAGGTTAGGTTGTTTGAGATTTTTCTCGTTTCCCGAAGTAGGCTGTATTGCCATGTACTTTTCTTTTGCTGCATCCCACAGATTTTGGATTATTGCATTTCCATTTTCATTTGTCTCCAGGTATTTTTTTGATTTCTTCTTTGATTTCTTCAGTGACTCATTGGTTGTTTAGTAGCATATTGTATAGCCTCCACCCGTTTGTGTTTTTGCAGTTTTTTTTTCTTGTACTTTACTTTGAGTCTCATAGTGGTGTGGTCAGAAAGATGCTTGGTATGATTTCAATCATCTTAAATTTATTGAGACTTGTTTTGTGACCTAGCATGTGATGTATCTTGGAGAATGTTCCATGTACACTTGAAAAGAATATGTATTCTGCGTCTTTTGGATAGAATTTTATATATATATATATATATATATATATATATATATATAAAAGTTCATTTATATATATAAATAAAGTTCATTTGGTTTAATATATCATAAGGCCAGTATTTCCTTAAGGATTTTCTGTCTGCATGATCTGTCCATTGATGTAAGTGGGGACCATAAAGTTTAAAAAATATATAAATAGATAGTCTGAAATATGTAGTACTGGCTTAGAATATGGAAGGACAGGCAGTACTGCAGGCTAAAAAGCTGGTGATCCTTATTATGTTTTGGCAAACATTTGGTTAAATTGCTGTTATTTGTTAACCTAGAAGGCACACCACATGCCCATAAGCCTATAGCTATACTGAATAATTTGGGGTATATCATATGTTTGGAGAAGTTATTCAAATGTAATTAGAAGGAGATATTATTTTTGTTCAGAGATTTGCTCTGAGGTCTCTCCTTTAGAATTTCAGCTAGATCTTGTGAGTCAGAACTGAGGTTAAAAAATAGTCTGAGAGGTGTTTCAGATAGCTTACTGCTTCAGATGTCCTGATTAAAAACAGGGGGAGACAAATGATTCATGCACAGAAGCCAGTAACCAAAAAAAGATAATCAATAGATTTAAATATGATGTCAAGAATAGATTTTTAGGTTTGGTTACTCAACAGTGGAATTTTCTGCAAATGAATAAACTAGAAAACTACTACATAAATTTACTGCCAGAGAAATAAGTCTGAATTACAAAATTATCTCAGATTGTTTTATTCCTATAATGGCCCCGAGATTTCCAAACCTTCCCTAGCAGGAAATAGATTCCAAAAGCTCACCATTTCTGGTGAAGGCACACATTTCAACACTCATTAAAATGTGACCATGCAAAAAAAAAAAAAAATGATGCATTAGTCAGTGTAGACTAAGTTTCACTGCAAGACTAAAATCTCTATAGCATAAGACCATAAAAAAAAAAAGTCTTATTTCTTATATGTACAATGTTTAATGTAAAATCAGACATCTCTCCAGGGCAGATGGCTCCCATGTAAATATATGTTTCCACCATCATTAGGATGCTTCCATTATTTCACTGGCCAAAGAAAGCCATGTGGCCATATGTAACTTCAAGTGGGCATAGAAGAACAATTTTTTCCTCTGCCTTTAAGTGGAGAGAAGCTCATTAGTACTGAATATTAATAATATCTACCCTAAACCAATTTAAAAAATATCTCTCGAAGAACAAAACCAGGAACCATAGAAAACAAGGTATACAGAGTTATTTCCAGAGAAAAGAACAAGGGGCAGGCTGATGGGCTAACAGAAGTACTTAACTCTATTGACAGAACAGGATTCTCCTCAATTCCAGCCTATCAGGAGTTGATAACTGAATGTGTTTGCATTCTTCCTTTTTCCAAGTGGGAGTTTTTATTGTATTCAACAAGTTCCAGTTTTGTCATTTTATATTCAATGTGAGAAGATAAATAGCATGTTTTTTTAAAAAAAATTAAATCAGTTTCATATGCTAATGGGATAGAAGGGAGATCACATTATTCAGAGATCCTGAATTTTAAACTGGATGAAATAACCATATGGGACTTTGGATTTTCTTCATTGGAGAGAGAGTAAATGTGTTCTATATTTGGAGAAAATGATATGAATTGTTATTTGGTGGAACAGAATTGAAGATCATTACTGAGAAAGCAAAATGTTCCTGGGATCCATTATAACCTTCCTCTTGTGTGACTGAACCCCTAAGATTTTAATTAAGCACATGACCACTATCTCATTCTGGGTCCTCTGAGAAGCATATGACAAAGTACAATTAGATGTGAAGGAGATTTAAACTCCAGGCTAAGTGAAAAAGGATTAAGAGCTGGCAAGGAGCACTTTCAGACTATGATACAGTATGGCATCTGTGAAAGGAAGAATGGAATGTAAAATGATTAGGTAATAAGGCCCGAGTTTAGTGCAGCTTTGAGGAAGCATATGCCAGACATTTAAAGGACCCAGAAAAAAATGATTACCCATCAAAGAGGTTCCAAACAGAAACAATCTAGCTTTAGTAACCCAACAAGCACAACTGTTGACTTGGTATAGGCCAAAGAGAGCATATCATTGGCTAGAATGCTACAGTGAATCCAAAAGTCCAGCAGCTGGATGATGTCTGCCAATTACATTTCTCCTAAACTATTCTCTTAAAGAGAGATTTGAGCTGTGTATTTTCATGACTGACACATTACTCAACTAGAAACTTCCTTTATCAGTCTCTCTTGAAGCTAGGTATATCAATGATTGATTTTGGTAAATGGAATAAGTGATTTTTGCAACTTATAGCATTTTATAAGGCAATTTCTTGCTTTCCATTTTCTCTTTCCCTCATTACAAAAGTGTGTATTATATCATGTGAAATAAGAAAAAGGCCTTAGGTAATGATAAATCGAAAAGATATAAGAAATATGAATTTCTTTATGACTTTCAGGTGGGCTGCTTGCCATGCTAGTTTAGCAGCCCATTCTTAAAACACTTGCCCATCTCTAGATTGTTACTTGAGAGATAATTAATCTCCTAACTTGTTTGGGTAAAAGATGTTAAAGAGTCTTTTTGTGGTAGCAATTAAACCTATCTAATACAAACAAACGTTACCCAAATATGAAAGCAAAGGTAACCAAGCTTCAGAAATTCATTCTTCAAGTTTCCATCACTAGTAATCAATAGAACTAGTGCTCAAATTCCAATTATAGAACAATCTCTAACCAGAAGTATGATTAGTGCTTAAGATCCTTCCTAGATTCAGACAACTGGCGTTCAAATTCTGGCTTCACTATTACTAGCTGTGTGATCATTGATGTCATTTATAATAACTTCTCTAAACCTCAAGTTCTCTTTCTACTTTGATGTGGTCATTATAATTGTACATATTTAATAAGATTATGAATATAACTTAAAGAGGATGGTATCCCCAGTAAATGTAGAACTTAAACATTATTGATAATTATTCAATATTATTAGTATTCTTGTTCTATATCCCTTCCATTACTCTCTTTTTCCCTAACTGTTCTAACCCCACACTTACTTGCACTCACTTTTTGTAGATGCACAAATACAGTTGCTAATATTTTAAAATAATCCCACTATAATCCAAAATGGAGATATCCTTTATTTATATGTTCATTTATAAATTTTATTTTATAAAGTAAAAACGAAAACACAGAACAGACTTTGATAACACAGTATGGACTATTAAAGAGTATTTCATTAGTTTAAAATGTGCAGAAATGAAAGAAAACTTGAAGGATTATGGAGAGATGTCAGAAAAAAGTTTGAAATATTAGGGGACAATTAAAAATGTGACCAACAGTGAACTAGCTATCAATAACCATACAGATCAGTTAATGAAATATAACCAGTGACTCTGACAAGCCTCCAGAAAATATAAAGGATGTAAACACTATTTGTTGGTGTGGGAAAGATATTGTCTATGAGGAAAAAATAGATATAGAGTTAGGAAGAGTAAGGTTTTGTTGTTGCTGTTTGAGTGAATGTTCAAACATATTTTTATGAATATTGAAATGAGGGGGAAAAACAAATTTCATATGAGACAAGTTAAAGTCAAATTTATTATAATCAATGTGCTTTAAATATATTTATTTAGGTGAAGAAATTACACTCAGAGTACTGACATAGGGAAGGGAGATAATAAAATGCATATATATTTTATAGCAGTGAGTTTTTGGAATAACATCTTTTAAAAACCTGTAATTTTAATGGGAGCATTGGGCTAAAAGTGCATTTGGCTTCTGAAAAGGAGGCCTGGAGTTGACTTGAGGTGTTTCCAATTAGAGACAGCAAGTTCTGGCACAAATTTGTACACACCATCTGTGATTAAACATGCAAATACCTACTAGCTATGAGAGGTTAACTACTCTCTTGATCTATATCATGTTACTCTAAATTGCTGCTCTAGATGTTTGTTTTTAAACATCTGAACATTTAAGCTCATTCTTTTTTTTTTTTTCTTGTCTTTCACTAAAGACAAACCTTAAGATCTAAATTGGTTATAGTTTGAACAGAATGAGGTTATCATTATCAAAAACATTTACTATTTTCCTGTTGGTTTTTGAGGTGTTGCAAAGTAGATAAAATTGCCTCAACACCTTTGCCTCTTTTCTCTCTGGTAGAAATGGAAATATTCCTCCCATAGCAAGGCTAATCTCACCATCTCGATGCTGTATTCTATCACCTCCTCTTCATGCCTTTAATAATTGTCTCTTTTATTCACACCCAAAGACCAAGTGTCTCTTTCATTCCCACTAAGACTTGTGTCCAACCTTTCTTTATTCACACCTCAAACTCTTGCAGCCTGGGGTCTATACTCGAGTCTTTACCGAAACAAGTCTGGTTAAAGTTGTGAATGGTCACTTTGTAGGAAAACTGACTTTTAGCTATTATTTTTCTTGGTTTCTCTTTGATTTAATCAACCTCTCTTTTTCTTCCCATGATTTTTTACCTTGAAATCTGCGATAAAACACCTTCCCATATTTCCCCCTACATATATAGCAACTTTTTCTCCATCTTTTTCATGGCATTTTTCCCTATGCTAAATTTTTATCTGTTGGTGTTCACCAGTTTTCACCACCCACCATCATGTCTTCTAATGGCACACTCTACTTAGTGAAAACATTCATTTCCATGGCTTCTCTCATCACCTAGATTTTTAAAATCTTTCCAGAGTTCTGCTCTAAGATTATATTTACTTATTTAGTTCTATATTAGAAATTCTGATTTGGACATCCTAGAACAAATACTTCACTCAAAATGTTCTCAAACCAATTTGTCTCCCATTTACCACAAAATCTCTCCCTTTTCTGGTGTTAACAGAGAAGGACATTGTGTAATAGCCAGTGTCTAAAGCTAGAAATCTAGTTTTCAGTTGTCAATATTTCCTCTCTTTTATCTCTGCATCCAAACACTGATAGAAATCCTCTCCATTCTCCTTGTCTCCATTGACATTTCTTATTTCACATGACTTCACTTCTTATTTCATACCTCTCACCAGACTAATTCCACAGCCTTCTAATTGTCCTTCCTTTTTCTATATTTGTCTTTTCTCCACTCTTCTCCATTTTCCACATTGATTTCAGAATATTCCTTTTACCAAAATAATCACATCATTCCTTTCATACTTCTTTATTGATGGGAGGATCAATAATAATTCAGACTAAACTAGAAAATATATAGAAATAAAACTTCCATTTGATCCTAGAAGAATACTTATCTCACACAAGCAACTTCTATCAGAACTACAGACAAATAGTTTTAATTTGAAGCAATGGGAACTAGGTTGAAGATATGTAGAATTCAGTGCAAGTTCTAATCATGTTCCTGTTTCAAGCATTGCTGTAAAGATAGGATATGATAAGCCAAATGTATTTTTCACTCTATATAGTTTCAAATATAAGCATTATTTGTATTCATATCACTGTTCTCTACCTTCTTTCACTAATTCATTGTGGTTATGCTTTTCTACATGCATTTTCTGTTCCTACTCTTTGCAGTAATTAAAACCTGATTCTCTCCCTAAATCTTTAAATAATCTTTTAAAAATCACTGTTTAGCATTATTTAATACTTCTTAAAATATAACAACAGCTGTTTCACATTTTCCCCCTGTCAATTCCCTGCTATTGTGTTAGCAACCTGACAGCACATTCTTTTAACCATTCAGGATCCTGGACCATATAGTCATTTAATGCCTATACAGACCCCTTCTTTCTTGCCCAATTAGGAACTAATACGATACATCAAACTTCAACAAAGGATCTTTAATTCATGTATAATAATATCTGCTTCTCTCAGGTCATTATTCATTTTACATTTGTTCAGATCCAGTTTCTATTCTAGAATCAGCTGTCATGTTGTATGACACCAAAAATGTTTATTAAATGAATAAAGTCAAATCTGGATATATGTTGAGCCCCTATTATGCTCTCTGCTTTTGTGTGTCTTGCAACTGAAATAGAGATAACTGAATCAGGGCTATCAAGAAATTAACATAGCAATAAATAGATAGTATTTTAAGGAAATTAGCACTAGCCTGGGTAAAGTTGGATATAGAGTAGGGAAGAAGATGGTGGTAGGAGAAATTAAAATGATAGATTATATTCCACAGAATATAAAACGGGGAGGAAATGAAATTTTTCTATTTTGTTCATTGTTCTTTTTGTGGTTTTTAAATTCATTTCTTTATCTCAGTGGTTAGAAGAATACCTAACACATAGTTGACACTGATTTTTTTTTTTTTTTTTTTAATAAATTGCTTCCCTTAGAAGAGAAAGACACGGCTTTACAGAGGATTTGGAATTTGAAAAAAAAAAAAGCATTAAGATTTCAATGATCAGATATGCAAAGTTAGAAAATTCTAGGTTCATAAGATGCTGATAATTATGGGCCCTCTCCGACTAAGCCCTCATTCTCCTATAGAAGAAAAGCAACAATAGATGCTTTTCCATTTTGTTTTCCTTCACTGCGAGAGTAAGGATGGAGGGAAGTCAGAAATAGAGTTTAGTTAAATATCACAAGAGATTCTGAATGCACTTTGAAGAATCTCTACATATTTGGACACCAGTGGAAAACAATATTGATTTCTGAAGCAAAATAAGCATAGCACATTGAATTATAATTCCACAGGATAACTATGCAAGGGAACTGCATGCTTATGTCAAGGGGGAAATACATAAGGGGAGAGACCATTAGTGAAACATGTCAAAATGAGATTCTTCCTATCTCAGAGGTGGTTCATGCTAAAGAGGTCAAGACTAAACTACAGATCCAAATACCCCACATTCTAAATCCAGCTGTCAAACCACCTGTACAAGGTATGCTAAGAGATTATAATAGTGGTTCTACTAGCATTAGGCTTTCATCCCCCCACCCTAGGCAATATAAGAAAGACAAAGAATTTATTGAGCTTTTGATGGGACTAGAGAGTGAGGTTTTCTTCACAAAAGAGCTGTTAGTTTATTATGTAATATATGGATGATTTCCATCAACTCCAGTTCAAGGAAAAAGATATCAAAGAGAACAAATTTGGAGATCTTTTAAACAAAACTTTACAGATATAGTTGAAACTATCTTTGTACTTCCTCCACAATCTCACATTTTTCTTTTTTCTTCAAAGCTAAGTACTACTGCATCTATGTTCTTATCATTTGGTGCATATGTACATACCTATATTGGCACATATGTGTACACATATACTACATATACATGTATAAAAAGTGACAAAACACTGGTGTGTATAATCAACAAAACTTGCTATCATAATATATGTTTGCAACCTTTTTTTACACAAAATTGTTTTTACAATTTTGTAAACCTGGATAATTCAATTTGGATAATTCAAGTATTCAAGTACAACTGCATTCACTTTGCTGTTGTTTGAAGATCCTTTGTATTTATAATTTATTCATGCTTTACAATCTTGAAATCTACTTCATTTGTTTTCTTTTCTATCACAAATAATGTTGAAATGAGTAACATTACACTTACCTCATCATACAAGTATAGGAAAGTTTTCTCTGGGATATATTGGTACCAGGGGTTTTCCTGCATCTTAGAATATAAGACTTTGTCTGATTTAATAATAATGATAGCCAAAATGTTTAAGTTCTGTTTCTGAATAATCTATTTGCCTATCTCTGGTTCAACACCCAAATTCTTGAATTTTATAGATTTGTGTCTTAAACCTTTAAATGTCATGTATCTTTTCTCCTTGGGTTTATGTTATATTGTCTGGCCTACTCGTGGCTTTTAAAATTCCCTAAAAATTTAATGAAGGGTTTTTCAATTTTAATGGAAAAAAAAAGTGGTGGTTTTGATTTCACTGCTTTGAATTTATAAATTAACTTATAGAGAATTGATATCTTTTGAATATTGAGCATTCCCATTCATGAACACAGTACATCTTTGCACATAATTATCTTATTTTAAAACATTCATTAAAAATTATAATTATACCTATAAATATCTTGCCTTTTTGGCTTATTCCTAGGTACTGGAACATACTATTACTATTGTGAGATATTTTTAAATTATACTTTCTAATTAGTTGTTGCTAGTATATAAAATTTTTTAAATGAGTGTATATCCATGAACTTGCTATGCTCAGGCAATATTTAATAAATAAGCCAAATTTTTCCTAGTTTTTCTATTGGAAATAAGAATACTATCTGCAAATGAAGAAAAGTAATCCTAATTTCTCATGTGCATCTATATCACTATTATTATCATTATTATGATTTCACCTAGGACCGCCCATGTAATACCAAAAGCAGTAAAATAATGATGATATTTTTACTTTTATTGATACCTAAAGAAACATTTCTAATAGCTCTCCATTTACTAAAATGTGTATAGGTTTTTGTTTTTATTATGATAATGTGGTTAGGGATATTTGCTTCTATTCCTTCTTTGCAAAAATGTTGAATTTTAGTAATAAGTATTCAGTATTTAACAAATAATTCTTTGTATATGTTGAAATCATTATCAGAATGTTACATTTTATTTTAATAATAAGGTAAAACGTACTGCTAGATTAAACATCCTAGTGTTAAACAGGCATTCCATTCCTGGTTCCTTGGCTCTCCAAAATATATGCACCTTCTTCATGTGTGAGGCTGACTACTTTATTCTCATTCATACTTCTGAGTTTCCACTGTTGCATGGAATTTATTTTTTTCCTCCTCTAAAAACTTGAAGGACAATATAACCTCACTTCAATTCCAAAATTTCTTCTCAGACCCTTCGAATCCATACCAATGCCAGGTTCCCTTAATTTATATTGTCTTTATAGTCATTACAGCATGTAACTATTTAACTCAAGCCACTTTTGTTTACCTAAGTTTATTATAAACTGTTTGAAGGAAAGAATCTTGCCTTAGATTCCTTTGCATCTCTTCCATTTTTTAGCATACTGTGGTATAAGATGAATAATTAATATATAATGATTGATTCATTCATTAAAAGAGAACAGAGATAGAGACAGAATACATAAATGGGGAGAAGAACACACACACACACACACACACACAGAAAAATATGCAGAGAGCTCAAGTTATGTATTTGCGACAAAGGAATGAAAAGTAGGAATACAGTAAAATGTTTTTTAAAAAATAGCTTACAAGATTGACCAAGGCAAAAAGATGAATAGAAGAGTACTTTAGTGGATAGTGTTTGAAAGTAACTACTTTGGGAAATTTTGATTTTCTATTAAATTATTACTGCTATTTGTTCAATTAAAAAAAAAACAGCATTCACAACTCAACAGCTCACCTCTGAACGTTATGGCAGTAAGGGGCAAGGAGAAACGGTACTGATTAGACAAGAAGACAGATTTTATATATATATATAGACAGGTTTTATATATATATATATTTCTAAACCGATTTGTAAAAACTGTACTTGTTACACTGTGCACAAACTTTTTATACTAAATAAATATCAAACTACATTCTTCTAAAAGATGTTTCTACTATTTCTTAAGTCAATTCCATATATATTATGTACAGTGAAAACATTTTTAAAAAGCAATAACTTGGGCAAAACAACCCTAATGGTTCGTTAAACCATTCCTAGGTTCTTATTTAAAAATCATAAGATTGTGCTTCTGTATAAAGTTTGTACATCCAGCAGTGTAAAATACTGACACATTTAAAAAATAAGAACAAAGTTGAAACTCAGAATCCTTTTGATTATATGCTCTTATGTTTTTGAAAAAGAGAAAAAAATAATGCAAGACTCAGAATTTTGGAGTGGTTGGTGTGCCTTGTCTTCATTTTACTTTTTGACTGGCTGCCTGTATGCTGATGACAGTGTAGCTGAGCTCTTTGTGCTACTGCTGCTGCTATAGCCATATCTTCTAAATAAAGTTTTGTCATTAATTATCTGTTTGACTCTGAGCAAAATATCAAAGAAATTATCTCTTAGTCCTTTTTTACATTGGTGTGAGATGAATAGTTCGCCTATACCAGCATTTCTTAAAGTGTGTTATTTGGAAAAGTAGTCCCACGATATATTCCTCAAACAGCTATTTGTATATGTGTAGATAGATGGATAGATAATATGTATGTGTGCCTGCGTGTGTGTACACACACATTTTCTTCCCTAGAAATGCTGCCTACTATATCACCCCTTAGAGATTTACAATGCTCTTGAACCATATTACATAAGATCTCAGAATTCCTGCTGCAAAGAAAATTGTTTGACCATTCGCTCCAACATTTTTACAAAATACTTGTAAAACACAGAACTATGATATTTTCAAGGTCACCGTCATATCATAATTATTCTTATTTGATAAGTCTAACCCTAGCAACCTATTTTGAGGGAAAATAATTATTGAGCTGCAAAAACAATGCCCCACATAATCATCTCATTGACTGTAGCATTTTAAGCTGACAATTTGTCCCAGGCTAAGAGTTTTTAATATTTAAGACAGACTAGAATACTAATCTAGTACTGGAATACTACAATACTAGAATACAACTTCCGAATACTAGAATACCAAAGTTGTCTTGGGTCAAATAATATAAGAATTCTGGGCATGATTATCACATTGAGAAAGACCCAAGAATTCATTTATGTGCTTATCTCAAGAAACAGCAGAAGAAATATTAGACATGTATAAGTTATGTTCATGCATGTTTATACATTCGTTCTTTGGAAATAAACAATCATTTTTCTATTTGCACATAAATCTTTGATTTTCAGGATATTGCAGAAACTTCTTTTTTAAAACATGATGTAGTTGAAGCTTTATGTATTTATATATTATTCTTATGATAAATTAGTCAAAAATAGAACAGTGCTTAAGTGGTATGATTTTTAATAAATATTTTGAGCAGTGGAAGTTTCAGAGTAAGAAAAAAATGAAGGTATAGAATAGAAACATAATTTAGGGTTCTTTAAGGGATCTTCTGAGCACTCTCAAAAGTAACAGAAAATTAAACTTGATTTTTAAAATAATTGCATTTTTAAAGAAAAAGCTTTTTATTTGCTAAAAAATGAATAGTGCTGCTTTAATAAATGTTGTATGTTTAATTTTTAGTTATAATAAGGAAGTTACGAAAACTCCAGTCTTGTGAGAATTGTATTGAAAGAAGGAAAAGCAATCAGGAAAAAGAACATTACAAAGACTGAGTGAAAGAAATTTTCATGACTTTCCTGAACAAATAAAAATATTTGTGAAGAGAGCTTCAAGATGGAGGAGTAAGATGTGGAGATCACCTTCCTCCCCACAAATATATCAAAAATACATCTACATGTGGAACACCTACAGAACACTTACTGAACACTGGCAGAAGACCTCAGATTTCCCAAAAGACAAGAAACTCCCCACATACCTGGGTAGGGCAAAAGAAAAAAGAAAAAAGAGATACAAAAGAATAGGGACGAGACCTGCACCTCCGGGAGGGAGCTGTGAAGGAGGAAGTTTCCACATATGAGGAAGCCCCTTCACTGGCAGAGACGGAGGTGGGGGGGTAAGTGGGGGGGGGGTTGGTAAGCGGGGCTCGGGGGGTGGAATCTTCAGAGCCACGAAGGAGAGCGCAGCCACAGGGGTGCAGAGGGCAAAGCAGAGAGACTCCCACACAGAGGATCAGTGCTGACCAGCTCTCACCAGCTTGAGAGGCTTGTCTGCTCACCCACTGGGGTGGGTTGGGGCTGAGAGCTGAGGCTCAGGCTTCGGAGGTCAGATCCCAGGGAGAGGACTGGGGTTGGCTGCGTGAACACAACCTGAAGGGGGCTAGTGTGCCACAGCTAGCCGGGAGGGAGTCCGGGAAAAAGTCTGGAGCTGCCAAAGAAGCACCACTGTTTCAGGTTGTGCGAGGAGAGGAGATTCAGAGCACCACCTAAATGAGCTCGAGACGGGCGTGAGCCGCGGCTACCAGCACAGACACAAGAGACAGGCATGACCGCTAAGGCTGCTGCTGCAACAACCAAGAAGCCTGTGTGCAATCACAGGTCACTATCCACACCTCCCCTGCCGGGAGCCTGTGCAGCCCACCACTGCCAGGGTCCCATGATCCAGGGACAACTTCCCCGGGAGAACATACGCAGTTCCTCGGGCTGTTGCAATGTCACACGGGCCTCTGCTGCCACAGGCTCGCCTCACATTCCGTACCCCTCCCTCCCCCTAGCCTGAGTGAGCCAGAGCCCCCAATCATCTGTTACTTTAACCCCGTGCTGTCTGGGGGGGGAGGAGCAGATGCCCTCAGGTGACCTACATGCAGAGGCGGGTCCAAATCCAAAGCTGAACCCCTGGAGCTGTGCGAGTAAAGAAGAGAAAGGGAAATCTCTCCCAGCAGCCTCAGGAACAGCGGATTAAATCTCCACAATCAACTTGATGTACCCTGCATCTGTGGAATACCTGCATACAAAACGAATTATCCCAAAATTCAGGTGGTGGACTTTGGAGCAATGATATACATATATTTTTCTTCTTTCTCTTTTGTGAGTATGTATGTGTGTTCTTCTTTGTGTGATTTTGTCTGTATAGCTTTGGTTTTACCATTTGTCCTAGGCTTCTGTCTGTCCATTTTTTTTTTTCTTTAGTGTAGTTTTTAGCACTTGTTATCATTAGTGGATTTGTTTTTTTGGTTTGGTTGCTCTCTTCTTTCTTTCTTTCTTTTTTTAAATTACTTTTAATTTTTTTTATTTTTAATAATTATTTATTATTTTAATAACTTTATTTTATTTAATTTTTTTCTTTCTTTTTTTTTTTCTCCATTTTCTTCAGAGCCTTGTGACTGACAAATTCTTGGTGCTCCAACTGGGTGTCAGGCCTGAGGCTCTGAGGTAGGAGAGCCGAGTTCAGGACATTGGTCCACCAGAGACCTCCCAGCCCCACGTAATATCAAAGGGCGAAAGGTTTCTCAGAGATCTCCATCTCAACGCTAAGACCCAGCTCCACTCAACGACCGACAAGCTACAGTGCTGGACACCCTATGCCAAACAACAAGCAAGACAGGAACACAACCCCACCGATTAGCAGAGAGGCTGACTAAAATAATAATAAGTTCACAGACACCCTAAAGTAAACACCAGACACAGCCCTGCCCACCAGAAAGACAAGATCCAGCCACATCCACCAGAACACAGGCACCAGTGCCCTCCACCAGGAAACCTACACAACCCACTGAAACAACCTTACCCACTGGAGGCAGACATCAAAAACAACGGGAACTATGAACCTGCAGCCTGCGAAAAGGAGAAGCCAAACACAGTAAGTTAAGCAAAATGAGAAGACAGAGAAATACACAGCAGATGAAGGAGCAAGGTAAAAATGCACCAGACCAAACAAATGGAGAGGAAATAGGCAGTCTACCTGAAAAAGAATTCAGAGTAATGATAGCATAGATGATCCAAAATCTTGGAAATAGAATGGAGAAAATAAAAGAAACGTTTAACAAGGACCTAGAAGAACTAAAGAGCAAACAAACAATGATGAACAACACAATAAACGAAATTAAAAATTCTCTAGAAGAAATCAAAAGCAGAATAACTGAGGCAGAAGAATGGATAAGTGACCTGGAAGATAAAATAGTGGAAATAACTACTGCAAAGCAGAATAAAGAAAAAATAATGAAAAGAATTGAGGACAGTCTCAGAGACCTCTGGGACAACATTAAACACACCACCATTTGACTTATAGGGGTCCCAGAAGAAGAAGAGAAAAAGAAAGGGACTGAGAAAATATTTGAAGAGATTATAGTTGAAAACTTCCCTAATACTGGAAAGGAAATAGTCAATCAAGTCCAGAAAGCACAGAGAGTCCCATACAGGATAAATCCAAGGAAAAACATGCCACACACACATTAATCAAACCATCAAAAATTAAATACAAAGAAAAAATATTAAAAGCAGCAAGGGAAAAGCAACAAATAACATACAAGGGAATCCCCATAAGGTTAAGAGCTGATCTTTCAGCAGAAACTCTGCAAGCCAGAAGGGAGTGGCAGGACATATTTGAAGTGATGAAAGGGAAAAACTTACAACCAAGATTACTCTACCCAGCAAGGATCTCATTCAGAATTGACGGAGAAATTAAAACCTTCACAGAGAAGCAAAAGCTAAGAGAATTCAGCACCAACAAACTGGCTTTACAACAAATCTTAAAGGAACTTCTCTAGGCAGGAAACACAAGATAAGGAAAAGACTTAAAATAACAAACCCAAAACAATTAAGAAAATGGTAATAGGAACACACATATCAATAACTACCTTATGTAAATGGATTAAATGCTCCAATCAAAAGACACAGACTGGCTGAATGCATACAAAAACAAGCCCCATATATATGCTGTCTACAAGAGACCCACTTCAGACCTAGGGACACATACAGACTGAAAGTGAGGGAATGGAAAAAGATATTCCATGCAAATGGAAATGAAAAGAAAGCTGGAGTAGCAATACTCATATCAGACAAAATAGAGTTTAAGGTGAAGACTATTACAAGAGACAATGAAGGACACTACATAATGTCAAGGGATCAATCCAAGAAGAAGATATAACAATTGTAAATATTTATGCACCCAACATAAGAGCACCTCAATACATAAGGCAAATGCTAACAGCCTTAAAAGGGGAAATCAACAGTAACACAATCATAGTAGGGGACTTTAACCCCACTTTCACCAATGGACAGATCATCCAAAATGAAAATAAATAAGGAAACACAAGCTTTAAATGATACATTAAACAAGATGGACTTAATTGATATTTATAGGACAATCCATCCAAAAACAACAGAATACACATTTTTCTCAAGTGCTCATGGAACATTCTCCAGGATAGATCATATCTTGGGTCACAAATCAAGCCTTGGTAAATTTAAGAAAATTTAAATCATATCAAGTATCTTTTCTGACCACAACGCTATGAGACTAGATATCAATTACAGGAAAAAAATTGTTAAAAATACAAACACATG
This sequence comes from Balaenoptera borealis, assembly GCF_965194805.1. Lineage (NCBI taxonomy): Eukaryota > Metazoa > Chordata > Mammalia > Artiodactyla > Balaenopteridae > Balaenoptera > Balaenoptera borealis. The sequence goes on along the minus strand of NC_138870.1, from coordinate 71,233,989 downwards.
GAGGCAAAACAATACACTACTGAATAACCAAGAGATCACTGAAGAAATCAAAGAGGTAATCAAAAAAGTACCTAGAAACAAATGACAATGAAAACATGATGACGCAAAACCTATGAGATGCAGCAAAAGCAGTTCAAGAGGGACGTTTATAGCAATACAATTCTACCTCAACAAACAAGAAACATCTGAAATAAATAACCTAACCTTACACCTAAAGCAATTAGAGAAAGAAGAACAAAAAATCCCCAAAGTTAGCAGAAGGAAAGAAATCATAAAGATCATATCACAAATAAATGAAAAATAAATGAAGGAAACAATAGCTAAGATCAATAAAACTAAAAGCTGGTTCTTTGAGAAGATAAACAAAACTGATAAACCATTAGCCACACTCATCAAGAAAAAAAGGGAGAAGACTCAAATCAATACAATTAGAAATGAAAAAGGGGAAGTTAACAACTGACAGTGCAGAAATACAAAGGATCATGAGAGATTACTACAAGCAACTATAATAAAATGGACAACGTGGAAGAATTGGACAAATTCTTAGAAAAGCACAACCTCCCAAGACTGAAGCAGAAAGAAGTAGAAAATATAAACAGACCAATCGCAAGCACTGAAATTGAAACTTTGATTAAAAATCTTCCAACAAACAAAAGCCCAGGACCAGATGGCTTCACAGGCGAATTCTATCAAACATTTACAGAGGAGCTAACACCTATCCTTCTCAAACTCTTCCAAAATATAGCAGAGGGAGGAACACTCTCAAACTCATTCTATGAGGCCACCATCACCATGATAGCAAACCCAGACAAAGATGTCACAAAAAGAAAACTACAGAACAATATCACTGATGAACATATACATGCAAAAATCCTCAATAAAATACAAGCAAACAGAATCCAACAGCACATTAAAAGGACCATACACCATGATCAAGTGGAGTTTATCCCAGGAATGCAAGGATTCTTCAATATATGCAAATCAATCAATGTGATATACCATATTAACAAACTGAAGAAGAAAAACCATACGATCATCTCAATAGATGCAGAAAAAGCTTTTGACAAGATTCAACACCGATTTATGATAAAAATCCTCCAGAAAGTAGGCATAGAGGGAACTTACCTCAACATAATTAAGGCAATATATGACAAACCCACAGCCATGATAATTCTCAATGGTGAAAAACTGAAACCATTCCCACTAAGATCAGGAACAAGACAAGGTTGCCCACTCTAACCACTATTATTCAACATAGTTTTGGAAGTTTTAGCCACAGCAATCAGAGAAGAAAAAGAAATAAAAGGAATCCAAATTGGAAAAGAAGTAAAACTGTCACTGTTTGCAGATGATATGGTACTATACATAGAGAATCCCTAAGATGCTACCAGAAAACTACTAGAGCTAAAAAATGAATTTGGTAAAGTAGCAGGATATAAAACTAATGCACAGAAATATCTTGCATTCCTGTACACTAATGATGAAATATCTGAAAGAGAAATTAAGGAAACACTCCCATTTACCATTGGAACAAAAGGAATAAAATACTTAGGAATCAGCCTACTGAAGGAGACAAAGGACCTGTATGCAAAAAACTATAAGACACTTATGAAAGAAATTAAAGATGATACAGACAGATGGAGAGATATGCCACGTTCATGGATTGGAGGAATCAACACTGTGGAAATGACTCTACTACCCAAAGCAATCTACAGATTCAATGCAATCCCTATCAAACTACCAATGGCATTTTTTACAGAACTAGAAACAAAAAAAATCTCACAATATATATGGAAACACAAAAGGCCCCGAATAGCCAAAGCAATCCTGAGAAAGAAAAATGGAGTCGGAGGTATCTGGCTCCCTGACTTCAGACTACACTACAAAGCTACAGTAATCAAGACAGTATGGTACTGGAACAAAAACAGAAATAGAGATCAATGGAATGGGATAGAAAGCCCAGATATAAACCCACTCACATATGGTCACCTTATCTTTGATAAAGGAGGCAAGAATATACAATGGAGAAAAGACAGCCTCTTCAATAAGTGGTGCTGGGAAAACTGGGCAGCTACATGTAAAAGAATGAAATTAGAACACTCCCTAACACCATACACAAAAATAAACTCAAAATTAATTAAAGACCTAAATGCAAGGCCAGACACTATCAAACTCTTAGAGGAAAACATAGGCAGAACACTCTATGACATACATCACAGCAAGATCCTTTTTGACCCATTTCCTAAAGAAATGGAAATAAAAACAAAAATAATCAAATGGGACCTAATGAAACTTAAAAGCTTTTGCACAGCAAAGGAAACCATAAACAAGAACAAAAGACAACCCTCAGAATGGGAGAAAATATTTGCAAATGAAGCAACTGACAAAGGCTTAATCTCCAAAATATACAGGCAGCTCATACAGCTCAATATCAAAAAAACAAAGAACCCAATCCATAAATGGGCAGAAGATCTAAATAGACATTTCTCCAAAGAAGATATACAGATTGCCAACATGAAAGGATGCCCAACATCACTAATCATTAGAGAAATGCAAATCAAAACTACAATGAGGTATCATCTCACACCAGTCAGAATGGCCATCATCAAAAAATCTACAAACTATAAATGCTGGAGAGGGCGTGGAGAACAGGGAACCCTCCTACACTGTGGGGATGTATATTGATACAGGCACTATGGAGAACAGTATGGAGGTTCCTTAAAAAGCTAAAAATAGAACTACCATACGACCCAGCATCCCACTACTGGGCATATACCCTGAGAAAACCATAATTCAAAAAATGTCCTGTACCACAATGTTCATTGCAGCTCTATGTACAATAGCCAGGACATGGAAGCAACCTAAGTGTCCATCAACAGATGAATGGATAAAGAAGACATGGCACATATATACACTGGAATATTACTCAGCCATAAAAAGAAACGAAATTGATTTATTTGTAGTGAGGTGGATGGACCTAGAGACTGTCATACAGAGTGAATTAAGTCAGAAAGAGAAAAACAAATACCGTATGCTAACACATATATGTGGAATCTAAAAAAAAAAAAAAAAGAAGTTTCTGCGGAACCTAGGGGCAGGACAGGAATAAAGACGCAGATGTAGAGAATGGACTTGTGGACACGGGGAGGGGGAAAGGTAAGCTGGGACAAAGTGAGAGAGTGGCATGGACATATATACGCTACCAAATACAAATTAGATAGCTAATAGGAAGCAGCCACATAGCACAGGGAGATCAGGTAGGTGCTTTATGTCAACCTAGAGGGGTGGGAAAGGGAGGGTGGGAGGGAGATGCAAGAGGGAGGAGATATGGGGATATATGTTTATGTACAGCTGATTCACTTTGTTATACAGCAGAAACTAACACACCATTGTAAAGCAATTATACTACAGTAAAGATGTTAAAGAAATTATTTTTGAAATAAGTGAATGAGGAGAAACAACAAAAAATGAAAGGTTAAAGACAAGAAGTGTGATTTCTTTAGGTTAATTATCCTCATTCATATAAATGAATATATAACTGTTTATTTATTCCAGTCATAAATAACTCTGAGCAAAGGGAATTTAGGGACCTTGGAGACCTCACACCTTCATAATAAAAGAAACTCAATGTGTTCTGCTTCAATGGGAGTACTTACTACAATCTATTTTTACCTTGTGATTATCAGTCTTTTATCTCATTAGACTATAAGGTATTGGAGGGTAAAGAATGGGTACAAGGGTTTTTTATGTAAGCCATACTCAGGAAGGTAGACAGGAACAAGGCACTCTTACTGCCTTGCAAGGAAGAATAAATAGTGACCATCTGGATTTTGATATCTCTGGGATATCCTGTGGAGTCTGTCTCCTTCAATCTATAATATGCAACATTTGAATTACCTAACAAATCTTAGCTTGTCCTTATGAGTTATTTTCCACAATGGTGAGATCACATTTAATATTATTTATTATGAAAATCACACTTTAAGATAGGTATATTTAAATTAAAATGTGTACAAGGAAAATAAATAGTTCTGAAATACATGCATTAAAAAAGTAGTTGGAAACTGAGTTTGCTAGCCTGAAGACAGAATGACTCAAGATGAGAGGAGTGGTGGAATATAATGATTGCTTTCAAATATTTGAAAAACAGACTAATATGAGTGGAATAGGATACAATGGTCCTCACAGATACAATCAGATCTCATAATGTAGTTGGCTAATGATTTCCCTGAAATACCAAGATGTACTTTCCAACTGTCTGCCTCAGAAAGTAGTGAACTGCTATCATTGGTAGTATCAAAGCATAGCCTGGCAAAAACAGGCATTTGTAGAGGAATTAAATATCAGATAGTTAACATATTTTTTTAGGATTTTATCTAACCCTGATATAGCCTCAAACTAAATTTGTGGTTAACCTCTGCAAATAAGGTCTAGACATCGAAGAGAAAGCTATATTCTCACTATATAAGTGTTCTGCTCATTCACTGATGTCAAATTATGAAATCAGCTTGTTTCTTTCTTTGCATTACTTATAAATAAAATTTTTTTAGGTTGAAGTTGTTCATCTTTTCAGCTTTGCTGTAAATCTGTCATCTCAGAAGGGTTCTTTCACTTTGATATTTCATCTAGAGCTGAAAACTGAATTCTCTATCACATGGTGAAATCTGTAGTTTAATAATTCATCAAATGTGAGCCAGCCAAGGGATCTTTTGAAACCTCCTTTTTTGCCTCCACTTGAATGCTTTTGACCTTTGTTCTGTATCAAAAAAAAGGGTTTTAACATGTGGAAGAAATCATCAGAAACTTGAACAAGATTTTATTCTTAGACACGTAAACTTGAACAAATTCTTGCCAGTGACAGGGCTATCAAAGGAGTATGACATCCATCTGGGCAGGTTCTCCCAGATAGTCCCCCAACTGACTGAACTTCAGGCAAGTCACTGGATGCCAATGTAAGTAAGCACTATCTGGCCAGTCATTTTCCATAGTGCAGTGAGCCAAGAATCCAGATGTTGCTGCTGCTGTTACTATTACTGAAAATAAAAGTGTGTCAACCAGGTAACCAGGACATGCAGCTGTACTATTCCCTTTACATCCACTGTACTTTTCATTTTATTTCTCGAGAAAAACTTAGAATTAAAAAAGTTCAAAGAGTTATACATGATGTGGAAAACAGTGGGAATTCAAAGGTGCATTAACTACCAATTATATCTCTTAGCTTAAAACAATATGTTGGCCCTTGTTAGTGTTCAGTGTATTTGGCCCGTGTTAATGATACTCTTTTATTTTTGTGGAGGGCATTTTTCTTCACCTTCATACTTAATGATATGCAAAGACATGCCTAATATATCTGGCCACATCAAAACAATAAATAATCTTACTGAACATGATGTTAACACACTCAAGGTTCAATTTTCATCAGAAAGATCGAAGACAGTGATTTACTATAAGAGTGTGGTAGTATATGTTCTTCCTATTGTGAGCTGCTTAACAACTTTGGTGACAAGCTTTCTAATGATTAATACTAAACATACATTAAACCTCACCTGGAGATTTACTCCATAGTACAATTTTACTAAATCACATCCAGGAAAATAAGCTATGAACTAATAGTAGCATATGTTTTAGTAAGGATGGTTAATATATTCTCTTCTTGGAGAAACAGATTGCAAACTAAAAGAATTTTTAAATTTTACGTGTAAATGTATATTTACAGTCGTATGAAATTTACATGTAATCCTACAAATATTGTTACCTTACAGAAACAAATTTCATTTTAATATTCCTTGAAATGAGTGGTTTCTATCATGAGAATTATTCTTCAATAATTTAAATCTTATTGAATTATGTTTATATTTCAATAGTTTTATAAATATTTAAAAAAGGAATTAGCTAAAAAATGCCTCATAGACAACCAATGAGACATCCAATACTACAGATATTTCTTTTTTAAGTTATTTTAGAACTACACTTGGTGAGTCTATATTATTAACATTTATAGTGAATGCCTATCATGTAGGGGAAAAAAGGAGCACAATACTTATTCTTTCTTCTTGGGAAAGTAACATCTAACTTTATTAAATAAAATTCTATATTAATTTATATATTAATGTATATATTTAAATATGTTTATTTATTTATTAAATAAAGTTCTTGCCTTTTATTAAATTTTTTAATCTCAAATAGGGACTCTTTGCCCATTTCCTAATGGCTATTAATGGCTCCAAGAATAAAGCTCAAAACCTTTGAAGAATCTTACTCAATATGCAAAAGGTCTGTGGGTCTATTTTATATAACCAGCCCCATCTCTGCACTCTTTCCCTTTTAATTCATTATCTACCCTGACATTTCCTAAGAGTGTGTTCTGGGTTAAAATATATTTAGTTAAAAAATATTAAGCCAAATCCCTAATACATAGTGTATTTTTCATGAAATTCCCAAGGAGGAGAAGATATCAGTTTATTTGACCACAGATGCCTTTCACTGCTGACCATTTCTCTGGAATAATACTTTAAGGAACACATTCTGCAAAATGCTTCAGCTGCATTTATGGCTCTTTTTTTTTTTTTTTTACCACCATGCGCTGTCATTCTTCTCTACCTGTTGCATGGAAAACCTTCTTTACATTTCTCCTCCCGGTAAAGCCTTGTGTACCCTTCAAGGTTCAGTTCCATTTTCAATTTTTTGTCAAATATTCCCCTGACACCTGCAGACTATGCTAATTCATTACTCTCACTCCATATTGTACAGCTCTTTTTTCCTCTATTTTAGTAGTTTTCATATGCTATTACCATTGCCATATTTCATCAAATATAAAACATAAATGGGTGTATCATGTACCCAAATTTTTAATCCTCTAAGAAACCAAAACTCACTGTTAATATAATTAATATTAATGTATCATTCTACATAAAATTATATATTACTAGTAGAAATAAGTGTTTTAGACTTATTTAAAATAATTTATTATATGATACTTTTGTGCAGACCTAAGAAGGAAAATATAAGTGAAATAAAGAGGGTAAAGTGTTTCTAAAGCTACTTCAAATTCTGACTTCAACTTTTGCTAAGTTACTTTTCAACTCAGGATTATAAATATTTGTTATATAGTATCATTCTCTATCATCAAGAGCATTCATAATCTATTTCTTAAGAGAGGGCTTCAGTACTGTCTCTGGGTTTTACTTCGAAGTCATACCCTCCCATTCTGTAATTTTTGATGTTGGTGTTTTCTTGATCACACAACAATGTTCTGTGCATGTGAAAACAATGACAACTATATGACAATAACAACTTGACAAAAATTGTAATACACTATTGACGCTAAGATTCATCCTAAATTTAGAGATATTACAATGTGAAAAATATACACCTTAGAATTGAGGAACTGTGGTATTTTTCCATGTCTCCAGTAAGCAATATATCTCTTGAGGGAAGGACCCTGTTATCTTTAGAAACATCCACTGGCAATCTCAATTCCCACCTACAGGTATACACACAGACACACACACATACATACAAACACACTTTTTTGACAAAGATTTGCAAATAACTAAGCTATTGTTTGTGCATTTGTAGAAATATCTCCTGCTGAGTCTTATGATACATATTTTAAACACTTTTGATGCTGTAACCCCTAAACTGAATAATAAATAGGTGAATAGATATATACAGGTTTGGAATAGTTGAGCAACTCCTCATTGAGCCTTAAAGATTTACTCCTTATTGCAGATAACTTTGCATATATTGAGCCAATTTCTTTTTTAAAATCAAGAAGGCCTTGCCAATATCTATTTGCAGCCCAGAAGTCTATGGGGTTATTGTTATCCAATAATTATATCTATAGTGTCTAAACAATAGCATAATGTACTTTCTTGTAAGTCCTAAGCATACTTAGAGAAACTTTTTTTTGCATAACTTATACACATTCAGAAAAGAGCTCTACCAATTTCTGAGAACATCCTTCCCATATACATTTTTAAAAAATAGAATTTTCCTCCTGATGAGTAAGTCTGTTTGTGCAGACAGATGGAGCATTGACTAAAGTAACTGAGCAGTTTTAAACACTAACAGAAAATGCTGACTTTTTTTTTTTTTTTAATCTCACTTTTCTCAGGCAATCGAGCACTTGCATAACTTGATTTATTTCATGATAATTTAACATGCTGTGAAAATCGGCCTGGGGCTTTTTCCAAATTCAAAACAGAATTTAAAGTTAATACCCTCTAAGTAGGTATTTTTATCTTGAAGAAATCATTGCTTTCTAGAGAGCCACAAGAGCTGTTATAGCTCAAAGTACCAAAAGCTATACACTTGGAGTTTTTGGACATTGGATAAAAATATTATTCACAATTTTTGTCATTGTTTTTTAATATCTTCTTTTTTTTTTTTAAATTTAATTAACTTATTTATTTTTGGCTGTGTTGGTTCTTCGTTTCTGTGCGAGGGATTTCTCCAGTTGTGGCAAGTGGGGGCCACTCCTCATCGCGTTGCGCAGGTCTCTCACTGTCGCGGCCTCTCGTTGCAGAGCACAGCTCCAGACGCGCAGCCTCAGTAGTTGTGACGCACGGGCTTAGTTGCTCCGCAGCATGTGGGATCTTCCTGGACCAGGGCTCGAACCCCTGTCCCCTGCATTGGCTGGCAGACTCTCAACCACTGCGCCACCAGGGAAGCCCGTTTTTTAGTATCTTAGATAATATTTTAAACGTTCCATCAACTTTTAGGAAATATTTAGTTTGAGATAAGAAGGAAAACGTTTAAAGGCAGAAAGAAAGGCCAAAGAAAATGAAAACACTAATTCACAAATATACATTCACCCCAATGTTAATAGCAGCATTATTTAAGTAGCCAAGAAATGGAAGCAACATATATATATATATATATATATATATATACACACACACACACACACACACACACACACAATGGAATATTACTCAGCCATAGAAAAAGGAATCATGAAATTTTGCCATTTGCTAAAACATGAATCAATCTGGAGGGTATCATGCCTAGTAAAAAAAGTCAGACAGAGAAAGACAAGTACTGTATGTTGTCACTTATATGTGAAATCTAAAAAAGAAAACAAATGAATATAACAAAAACAGACTTGCAGATATAGAGAACCAATTAGTGGTTACCAGTAGGAAGAGGAAAGGGGGTGAGGGGCAAATAGGGATAAGGGATTCAGGGGTACAAAAGAGTATGTATAAAGTAAATAGGCTACAAGGATATAGTGTACAACACAGAGCATATAGTTAATATTTTATAATAAGTTTAAATGGAGTATAATCTATAAAGATATTGAGTCACTATGTTGCACACCTGAAACTAAAATAATATTGTAAATTAACTATAACTCAAAAAAAGTTTAAAGGTACTACTTTGTCTCATAAGTCTTAACACTCTTATTTTCATGTTGTTAGACAAGTGTGTCATATGATTTACTTACTGAATTTAACTTAAACAAAATATGACTGGGCATCAAAATGTCGCATAAGAGTTAAAATAAGCCAGTTATATTTAGAAAAGTGTGTGGATGAAGATGAACAAGTCTTCTCTCTTTAGCAAACAGTACCTTTTAAAATAAAATAAAAATAATGAGAAATGAAGTCAAAAGAAATGAAAACAAGGGGTTAAATAGTCTACTGAGTCATGTAAGATACTTCCACTGAAAGGAATTACATGTATAAATGTAACAATGAAAGCATGGTTGGAATCTAAATGGAGAATAGTTTTGATGAAGGTTTTCACATAGTCACATCTTTTTTCAATCTTGCCTTCGGAGCAGAACTAGAAAAAATTAGTTCGCTGTAATCTTGGCAGAGAGTCACGACAGCTGAAGTGTGTGTGTGTGTGTGTGTGTGTGTGTGTGTGTGTGTGTGTGCAGGCACGTATGCATGTTTGTGTATGAACATACCAGAATGGAGTAAAACCAAAAAGAATACTGTTCCCAAATATTTTGAATATAAAAAATAAAGGAGTGTAAGCTAATGTCAGGATGTTGAAAATATAACATAAACATTACTTTAAGTAATAAAATATGTAATACTTCACAATTTTGCAGTGTTTTTTTCTCTTGTAGTAAACACTAAAGTTATTTAATTTGATTATATCATTTCTGTTACTGACTGACTGGTACAGCAATAAATAGTGCATAAATTTCTCTGAGGAGTTTTTGGAAATAGCCTCAAATACTTTGTATTTACAGTCAGTATATATATATACAAATATAATTATACATGATATATTACATATATAATTATACATAATATATAATATATAGTACATAATATATACAAAATACTGAAATGGAATCGATTGATCTTATTTTTTGTATGATTATACATAATATATAATATATATAAAATACTGAAATGGAATCGATTAATCTTAATTTTTGTATCATTCTTAGAAGGTAAAAAGTTTGAACAACTGAATCAATGTTTTAGAGAAGTTACTGTACCTTGTAAGTATCCCTATATTCTATATGTAGACATCATAAAATGATGTAATTTAAAAGTTTGATTTATTTAATTAAAACATTTGAATCACATAAAAATCATGATGTTCAAAGAAAATGTGATTATTTTTCTATTTCTATAGTTATCTTTTTAAGTATGGAAAAAACCCTGAAGGTATAGTCCTTACATGCATACACTTTTTAATTGCAGAAATCATTATTGTTTAATGAAGCAGTGTTGCTGCAATGCACAAATGCAAGGCTACCATTTGGAGGTGTAATCTGGAGATGAGTTTATTCATTGTCCATTCTATTCTCTTTATAGTGAAACTTTAAATGGTAACAAATATTTTAAAGCAAGATGGAGACTGAAATGAAGTATGGTGATTTGGTCATTGGCTCCCTTTGGAAAATATAATTTGAGTAGAATTATAGAGGTTATAGGAGACTAGTAGAAGCGAGGAACTTGAGACAAACACTGACCACTCTACTGGCATTAAGAATTTTGGTGGTAATAGTGGGTTCAATTGTGGCCGCTTCTGAAGGTACTCTGACCCATTTGATACCTTTATTTAATATAAGAACAACAGGCAAATGTTTATTTCCTGAGGAAAAAAATGTCAGTAGGGAGAAAGAGTTTATAAATACAAAAAAACAGAAGGGCTATTTAAAGAACAGTAGCTGAAAAAGGAAGGATGCCAAGGGAGCAAAAGTTGAAGTTATAATAGTGTTTTAGTGAAGACTTAAAGTTCTTCATCTTTAAAAATATGAAGTGAAAATAACTATACTTGTATCCTCTCGGCATGGTCCCTAGCGAGTTGTATGTTTTAAAACTACTTAAAATAGAGTGGAAAACTATACAGATAAATCACTGGACAGACAAAAGTTCCTGCGTATTTTGTAAACTTCGAATTAACAAAAATGGAATGTAACACAAAATAACAGCCTAGAATAGATCCATTGTTTACTAGAGACAATGCTTTCTTGGTTTCCTGGTGTGTTCTAGTTATCTCTGTAATCTTTTTCTAGGTCACAGAGCACATCAATATTTGTATTCTTTTAGTACTAAGAAAAGTGTTTTAGAACTATGGTAGAAATTACAGCAATAACTCTTTTTTTTGATCCTACAAATACTACTCTTCCATTTTATTCTAAAATGTGCATCTAAAAGACATTTTTTTTTTATGAATGCTAACATGCTAACAGGAGTTGCCCTTTACTGGAAGAGCCTCAACTGAAATTAACATGTGGATACTTTGGGAGTAATGTAAGAATGTATAATATATTCTGTGGCCCAAGTATATTAAATTTACTAGATGAGATTTTTGTCTAAAGCACAACTCTAAACAAACTTTGTATTCCCTAGCATTTTGAATATTAATGCCCTTTGCTTGGAGAAAGTTCAGATAAGAATTTGACTTAAAAAACAGAAACCTATTTAAGGTGAAAGATTTTTCTACCTACAGATTTTTCAGATCTGACATGCTTCATTTTGTTAAGAACATGAATGTCATCTTTCTATTGTTTACAGTTACTTTTCATCATTTTTACATTCATCTACTCAAAGGTAAACAAATGGAACAAATTATTATTTCTTAAAATCTAGAGGGTTGTTAATATTAGGGTCTCTTAGTCATTTTAATTAATTAAAAGTTTAATTAATTAAAAATAATTATAAGTTGTCTTAGTGAATTCTGAAATAAGAGACTAGCCCAAATCAATTTTTAAGTATTTTTTGTTTATCCTTCAACATGAAGAGATGCTGTAATATCATGAGATTAAGGGGGAGATGCCTCTCTGAGATAACTTCATTTCTTCCATATCAAAGTCATGGAATTAGGGTCTTACTAGGTGTTTCATGACTATATATCCCACAATAAACTCTAGGATTAAAGATATAAATGAGAATGAAAGAAAAAGTTACAGAGAGGGAGTAGTAGGGAGAGATGGGGGTAGTAGAAAGGTAGAAGAAGGGAATGGGAGAGAAATAAGCCAATGAAAAGAATGGAATCCTAATGAAAAATAAATGATTTTCACTATGGCTACCTTAAGCAAAAAATGAGAACAAGTTGTAAGGATACATGGCAGTCTCCAAAAATCCAAGGACATGCATACAGCTAGGCCTCAGGAATGAACTTAAACTAGAGACTGTAATACCTACTAGGGTCAGATTCATGGGCTCACAAACAGCCACTCAGAGTCTCTCACTCAGAAAGGCTGGTGCTTAAAAGTTAATATTCTGTGGTTAATCTTGAAATTACCTAACATTTATCTCTGAAATTGTACTTGTAGGTGAAGTTCCACAGGACAATGGAGCATGTCGTAGGGCCCTGGAGCCTAGGCACCTAGGTGGTCTTGCCTCCTGCCTCTCCTCTTCCCAGGTTGCCTGTTCCCCCCGTCCTCTGGCACCCTGGCCTGCCAGCCCATATCTCCTCTCAGCTGCCCACTGGTCCCTGCCGCACTTGCCCCCCAGAGGCTTGGCCCCTGCACCGCTCGCCAACCCCTGATCTACCCAGCAACTGCGGAGACCTGGGCACAAGTCAGAGTTGGGAACGCAGCATGCGCAACAGCCATCCCCACCCCAGGCTGGCAAAGCCATGGCACGTCCATCAGACAACTTGGTAGGTTGAGACTGTCGTGTATTCATGATTCAGGTATTACTGTGCCCTGGCACAGAGATCACAATCCCTTCGGAGTCTTCTCTCACTCTGGGTTGGGAGTGATTGGCTTATGGAAAGGATTGACTTTCCCTGGCTGGGTCACAGCATCTTAGACCAGCGCCTGGGTTGGGGGTAGGGGATGTATAGGGGAGCAGAGTGGGCATCCATCAGTGGGTACTTCTGAGGGTCTGCACTTGCCCTGCAAGTGTCCTCATTCTTAAGGAAGCACAACATTACGTAGGAAATTAAAAACAACTTGATAGGTCAAAAAAGGGACCACAAAAGACGGAGGAAAAGTTTTATATTTTTGTACCTTTAACAGCACTTTGTTTTTGCTTTTTTGAATAAGAGTTCTCATGTTTTCATTAGCACTGGGCCCCACAAATTATGCAGCCAGCCCTGACACCAGGAATACTTTTCTTCTTTATCTCATCTTTGTTTCTTTCTAAATATCTGCTTCATTCTTCTTTTTTTTGTAGCTCAACTCCTCCTCTGATATTATGACCCATAATGCAAACACATGTGTGCACACACAAACACACACAAATATAGCTACTGGAAGTATTTGGATTTGTGTATGAATCACCAAGAACTAATTTCTTTTCCAGAGACAAATTCCAAATGAGGAGACTCTAAGTTGTCTTTGGTCAATTTTAAGTATGCCTGCTTCCACTCTAACCACATTAATCTTAGGAGTGGAAGAAAAGATGCCAGGAAAAAGGGGGATAATGCCAACTACATATATAATAGAGTAAAATGCAAATAACAGGGTCTCAGGTTCAGTAGGAATTTTCCAAGCACACCTGTAAAAATAAATCCCATAAATAAAAATTATAATAAACTAGACTAAGTTAAAAATAAACCTATTACCTTCTAAAAGATATCAGAAAATTAAATTGATAAGAAGCAACTTGGTACATGTATAGGAAAACTATACCTCAAAACTATGAGGGGAGGTAGGTATCAGACCCTTGCTCCTCCACTTAACACTAGAACTGAGACCAGTGAAGCAAATATAACTTATCTGTTTGTTCTAGGAAACGTAAAACTTCAAACTAACACATCTTTACACTGCTTGCTTCAGAATATTAATATAAACAAGTTTAAATGGGCAACCAATTTTCTCATCCAAGCAAACAGCTTTCTTTTTAGAGCAATTTTCTCACTTGAAGAAAACACCTTGCTTATATTATAAAGCAACAGCTTGCCTATCAAAATTCATCTACAGACCCTTAAACTTAAGCGTTTTATCAATATAAAATGCCCTCTAAAGCATACTTCATTGCAACATCAGAGGCATTAATTATTCACTTAACAAAATCTAGACAGCTGTTTTTTTTGATCAGTGCTCAATTTTCTATTGGCATGAACTGTCATGTTCAAATGTATCAGGTATTTTCCATTTTACTTATTTTTAAGAAACATACATGTTCTGTGGTGGAATATAATATTGGACAGCATGGTGGTATTCTGGTTTTATCTTTTGTTTGCTGAAAGATAAGCATTACTTGTTAAATACTAAACAATATAAATATATATATATATATATTTATATTTGCATTTCTTTTTGTCTTCAACCAGGGACAATTTTGCACCCATGAGGATATCTGGCAATATTTGGACACCTTTCTGCTTGTCACAACTGGGATAGGGTAATAGATACTACTGAAGTCTAGTAAACAGAGGCCAGGGTTACTGCTCGACCTCCTACAGTGTACAGAACAGCCCTCCACAACAAAGAATTTCTGGCTCAAAATGTCAAGAGTATCAAGGTTAAGAAATCCCGGCTATAAAATGAACGGTGCGTTTACATCTGAGCCACTAAGTGCAATGAGGGGGAAGGGATATGCTGATATGTACAAACTATCAGTGGTTACTCCTGACATTGAGAGCAGGATTAACCATCCCACGGCATGAAAAAGAGGGAGGTGCAGCTGCAAATATACTGAGTACAGTTTTGCCAGAAGTAATGAGCCCAAATTCAACAGACATCTATCATAATCATCTTTCACCTCCACTCTTTGGAGATATATACATATCTATATTTATCTATACCATATCTATATATATTCTACATTTTTTACATTTTATGGTTTAAAATATTTACATTCTGTTCTCTAATAATAATTTCCATGGAATTCCCTGGTGGTCCAGTGCTTAGGACTCCTCGCTTCCAATGCAGGGGGCACGGGTTCGATCCCTGGTCGGGGAACTAAGATCCCGCATGCAACGTGGCACAGCCAAAAGTTTTTTTTAAAATAAAAAAAAATAAGCTCCATAGTTATTTTTGACCCTAGTTGTATTTTTATGTGGAGTCAATACTTTCTGTATCTTCTTCATTTAACACATGGTAGAAATAAAGTTTATTCTCAAGTTGTTTGTTCAATAGGAAATCATGGATAAAAAGAGTCTCTGAGTTCTCCCAGGTTTGAAGACAGCATTTTAACCAAACAGTAGTGCATCAGTTATCTGTTGCTGTACAACAAACCACTATAAAATTTATTAACTTACTATATCATCCATATATTTTTGTTCATGAGTTTATAGATAAAGTAGGTATTTCTGCTGATCAGGACAAAGTTCCAGATTTAGCTCAGCTTCACACCCATTCGTCTCTCCACTGCCTCCTGATGTGAGGGCTGGGACTATGTGAATCACATTCTACTTTGCTAGTTGGCTCTTAGGCTCTGCCAAATGGGATGCTAGAGGGCATCTGGAAGTCTGGGGGGGAAGAAGAGGTTGCTGCCACCTGTTTGCTTCTCCTTCTGGACAATGTCATCACAGCAACCCTTCATCCTGGCAGCTGTGACTTATTCCAACCTGCAAAACTAGCTTGTTTTTGCTTCTTCAGATAACCCTGAAGATTCAGCACAAGTTGAGCAGTGGATACTTCTCCAAGGTCTAAGTTGACTATCTCAGCGTTACCTTTGTTATCCATTTTGGTTTATTTTTTTCAATAATTATACAACATTTTTGCAGTAAATATTCTCTATTAAAATAATTACTGTGGCACAGCCTTCTGTATGCTATAGTTCCTCTCTACAGTACTGACCTGCCCTTGAGATTTCCCTCACACAATTACTCTCTTTTCAAAAATCACAATTGAAATATTATGGAAAGGAAGTAAGGAAAGCAGAGTAGAAGTACAGCTCTATTTCCCTTCAGAAGGACAAGACTGAACATGGCAGTGTCATAGTCATGACAAGTCCCCACTAGTGTTAAGTTTCTGGCTGAGGCAATCATTTAGAAACAGATTAATGGTCAAATATTCCAGGTGATGTCCTTCTATCGTTTTCCACGTTTCTATGGAGTCACCTATTAACTGTTGACACCAGATGACAAACATCAAGTGACTTGGTCTGCAAAAGGAATTAGATAGGCTACTTATCAATTTTGCTGTTATAAGTGATATTTTTCACTTAAAAAATAAACTCCTTATCTTTCTAATATTTTACTTATGACATGACTGAAAGATATCTTCACTCAGAGTCTTCCAGAGTCTCATCCTAACACTGTTTAAAACAGCTCACTTTTCTCTGTGTGCCACACTGCTTTAACCTGAGATATTGAGTCTCGGTATTTTATGTGTAGGGAATAAATACTCACAGTGACATTTTCAGGACTAATGTCAGATTTAGGCAAAGTGAAGACCCACGTGAAGTGTAACACTCTTTAAACAGGTCCTGGATGTAGTTTGACATTGTCTCTGTTCTTTCTTAAGCTACCACTTCAAACTGTTCTTATTTTCAGCATATTTTGCTTCTCTGAGAAATAGTGTTCTTACTGTCTCTGAAATTGGCTGGGAAAATCTAGTTAGCTCTCTTTAGTGAGTGTAAAAACACAGAACTCTAGTGCTTATAGTTTTTGTCTTTTTGATTCATATTAGTTTGTTTTGTTTTGGGGGAACTTGATGGTACTCACATATATATGGTACATTAGTCACATATCCAGTAGTGGGATTACTTTCTCTAGACTTCAAATTACCCACAGTTTCGAGAGAAAAGACTCGGTGTCATGAGCTTTTCTCAAAGAATGAGGTCATTTCTTGACTAGAGGAGATATGAGCAGGATGCTGGTAAATGTTGAACATCAGGCTCTCTAGAGAAAAAAATGGATAAAGAAAGCCCTGTTTTCTAGTATTTGCTGATTTCCATGGTGTTAATACTCCTAGCATGGACAATTTCAAGCTACCAACGTGTTGTTACTGAACACAGAGTTGGGACAAAATCACTCTCAAAGTAAAATACAAGTTACCTCTAGCACACCATCGTGAAACATAAAATATGCAAATATTCTAGTCCAACTACACAGTGCCCCCCCCTACTGATTAATCGGAAATAATTTCCAGGATAGTCATCCCTATATACGATAGTAGATGACAAGCTTCAAACTTGTAAAATCACATACTTGGTTAAGCTTTATTTTTTGATTACCTTCTCTGTTAAAGACACTTTGTTCCAAGGAATGCTTTAAAAAAGACACATCAGGCTTCCCTGGTGGCGCAGTAGTTAAGAATCCGTCTGCCAATGCAGGGAACACGGGTTCGAGCCCTGGTCCAGGAAGATCCCACATGCCACGGAGCAACTAAGCCCGTGCGCCACAACTACTGAGCCTGCACTCTAGAGGCCTCAAGCCACAACTACTGAAGCCCACAGGCCTAGAGCCCGTGCTCCGCAACAAGAGAAGCAACCACAATGAGAAGTCCGAGCACCGCAACAAAGAGTAGCCCCCGTTCACGGCAACTAGAGAAAGCCCGCGTGCAGCAATGAAGACCCAAAGCAGCCAAAAATAAATAAATACATAAATAATTTTTTTAAATAATAATAAAAAATAAAAAGGCACATCAACAAAAGAAACTGACAAATACATTTTAGGTTGTTTTTCTCAGATTTCTTTTTAGTTTTCTATTTGAAATTTTATTCTCTCCCGTCCCTCCCACCAAACTCATCACCCATTCTCATGGTTTCCCAAAATTTCTGTAAGAATATATTCGATGTGTCTATGTGTATGTATCTTTCCTTCATGTTTAAAGGTTTTGGAATAGTTCCATTTCTCCTTTTAGAGGTAGGCAAATTCTTGGTTTTGCAAGGCAAGAGGATGTAATTTCTGAATAATGAGATAAAACTTTTAAAATATTATGAGATAGACAAGTATAGAGGCAAAAAATAGGTATCCTAATGAAAATAGAAAACATCTTCTATTCTAAATAATGGTGATTATAGGAAACTGTTTTCAATTGTTCTATGACCATGGGAGTTTTGTTGTGATTGCAGCGCAATTATAGCGCACAACAGTGATCTAATTATTTTTGAAGAAAATTTTATAAAAATTTTTCACAGTGAAGACAATTTTAATGTTTATAAATTCCCTGTAGACAAGCAAGCAAACAAACTTAACTTGGAATACAGATAGCCATGTATAATCATTTTTTATATAAAGCATTCAATTTTGTTAGAAAATAATTGTGTTTTGAAATGCTAATATCTAATACTGATTTTTTATTAACAACGTTCAATATTTTTGAAATGCTCTCTATATGTCAGACACTGTTGTGTTAACTTGTACATATGCGTATACATGTGTGTGTTTGTGTGAGTGTATATATATACACCCATTTAATCCCTGAATTAAGTGCTGAATTAAGTCCTGCTTTCAGATAAAGTAACTGAGGCACAAAGAGATTAAGTCACCAATGGTAAATGATAAAGCTGAAATTCAAGTTCAAGCAGTCTCACTCTGAGCTTGGATTCTCTAAAGCAGCACTTTCCTGCATCTCTACCTCTATTAACAGATTATCAGACAGGGTGCTATAAGTATATGATGTGCCAAATGGATTTTAGAAATGGCTTTTGACTTGGAAAATTTCAAACCATAAACTTCGGTTCTTTAAAAATTTTTCACCTTTAGTTCTGTACATTTGTGCTTATTCATTATTTTCTGTAACTGTCTTTTCCAAGGAGATATGGTTAAATTTTAGTCGAATAAAGTATTTTTCACAAAACTTATATAAAACTACACATAAATCTTGTGAGGTAGTGTAAAAACGTCATTTAATTTGTGTTTTAATTATAGAATTACTATACTATTGTCACACTTTGCTTCAATTAATACCTTTCCACAGTTAATATATTTTACATTATATTGTAATATATAGTAACATTAATGTTTCTGCATTAATCCATATCACTTATACATTGATTAGTACAGTAATTATAATAATCATTACAGTAGTTTTCTACCTAGCTAGCCTAGTTACAATCACTCACTGACACCTGTATAATTCATATTTTTAGTGGCCCCCTGATTCTTTTCATATGCAGAATTCTTTCACATATATTAAATAGCACCCTGATTTTCATCTGGAGGGCCATCTTTCCTCTACTCACTCCATGTAATTGAAGTGCTGAAGACTTCAACCTGAACTTGCCCAATTAGAAAATCATGTCTCCTAGCCAAGATGTTTGATCGCCTTGAATATATACATTGCGATAGGACACACCTCCAGCTACTTGGATATTAATTTGTTAACAAATAGAAAAACATATAACTTAGTGTACACCAAAGTTGGGTCCTACCAGAAAATACAGACAGCACAAAAGCAAACACAACAAAGTGATGGGCCTGATGACCCTATTTCAGTCATGACTAAAGCCAGCTATTTGCAAACACATTTCATTTATCTAGCCACAAGCATGTTTTCATCTAATAAGTATTAATATATATAATTACATTTATAATTAGTATATAATTATATATCATATATACATATTATAATTGTGTTATTGTTAATATTTACATAAGCGAGAGCTGACTTTTTCTATTTGTTGTAAAAGAAACCTAAATAAACAATCCATTACTAATAGAATACTAATTTTCTATGAATTATATGATCATTTTAACCTCATTTTGCTTAAGTTTCAAGTGTTTTTATTTTCAAATGCCCCTCACATTCTCTCTTTCTCTCCCTTTTATTCTCTCTCTCTCTGTTTTCCACATTTCTTTAATCACACACACAAAAAAGGTGTATTATTTTTTGGAAAATTAGAAAATACAAAGATTATGAAAAATATCACCCTAATTTCATAATTGATAAATAAAAACTGCTACGTCTTTACCTTATATGAGTCTAAATTTTCTACTAAATGCAATATTCTTTTCAAAAACGGATACTCAATATAAATATGTATATAATCTACTTAGTTTTTTATTTGATTAATACCATAAATATTATTCTACATTAATAAATACACCCTTCAAACACTGTGAAATGGTTATATAGTGTGCCCTCATTTGGAAAGAACAGTTTGTTTACCAATTTCCTTTTGCTGCTCATCTGGATTGTTTCCAGATTTGCACTATCATAAATAATGCTACATTAAATATTAATATGTAAAAATATATTTGTGTGCTTCTTGGATTGTTTTCCAAGAATAAAGTATTAGAAATTGAATTACTAAGTTAAAATTTATACACAATTTCAGTGTCCTTCTATTAGGAAACACAGATGGCCCATGATCATCCACCAGCCCCCCTCTTAAAAACTCTTGCATTCTTTTTCCAGTAGACTTGTATTTGAACTGTTTTCTGGTCTCTCTCCCCTATTAGAATAGCCTTGAATAAAATCTTTCTTACCTCTATAACTCTGTCCAGTGCAGTTTTTGCTTTGATAATTCCTATCCACATGGAAAATGAATTCTAGAAAAGGGGACAAAGAGAGCATATATTTTTAAATATCAAAACATTTTGAATGCCACTTTCTGAGCAGAACAATAACATTCACTATACCTCACCCTTCCCACTTGTAAAATGGTAGTGATAATGCAGTATGGGATCTGTTTCTAAGTATAAATGGTATATACACTCTGAAGCTAACTGGTGCATATTAATTATTCAGTATACCTTTGTTTTCAATATATACCATTGGGAATGCTATAGGAATGTTTCTCAATATTTTACACATTAACTTGTTCACTTCATCTCCCTGACTTTAAATAAGGTCCATGAATCCAAACTCTACTACATTTGCAGACTAATTACAGTGTTAACTTTTAATGGTCCTTCACATCACTCTCCTTTAAAGAGCAGATTGGCAGATCAAATAAGCATCATGACTTTTATATTCTTGGCTTTCTGAATGTTTGGATATTTATATATTGACAGTTTTCCTGTATGGAAATACAAAAGGCTATCTATGGTAATCTTTCCTGCCAAAAGCTACATTTCAAGGAATTATTCCCCAGCCCTTCAGATCTTCTCCAATGCTCTTAAGACAAAATCCTGAAACCAAATGTAGACTTTGTTGAAGAAAATCCATGTTACTAAAGCCACCAACTAGATCCAGATGTGGAAAAAGTCAAGCCATGGTGAAATTATGCCAGAGTTATGTAGGTCATAATAATTTAGGTGTACAGCACAGAATCACAAGTGTTCAAAATTTCCCAAAAGATTTTATTTTCTTTACAAATACTTTGAAATTCACCTATTGATTCTGCTTTCAGAGCTTATTCTCACTGCTGTAATTATAGGTTTCTTTTTAATAGCATTGTCTTAAGTTTTTATTACACCCACAATGCATGAACATCTAACAATATAAAATAAGACAATAAAGGATATAATATGTGTACATGTTTTCTGATTATTCTTTCCTATGTAGTTTAATCTTGTTATACAAGTCATTACTGAAATGTATAGGAATCCATTAGGGACAATTTACCATGTCATTATTATTGCTGTTTATTAGTGGTTTCCTTGAGCATAATGCAGGGTACAGTAGAGTAATAGCTTTTAAAAGAACAATAAGTAGAATTCCCAAGTGAGTTTGAGCATTTTCAGAAAACCTTTCACTTCAACCTCTTCTGCTTTCCTCAATCAACTGGTGCTTTTTTTCTAGTTTATAAAACCCACACTTAAATGTGTGACATTAACATCTGGCTTACCAGAAGTAAATAATAGATTTATTTTCTTCTGATACATATCCTATTGTTCTCATGGTAATAAAATTGAGCAAACTATTATCTGTTAACAACTAAAGGTATTGAAATTATATGAGTATGAATAGCTGAACTATATCCTTTCATTTTTGCCCTCAGTACCCTGCCAATGCATTCTCCACACTGCTATTTGAGTGTTATTTAAGAAACGTTAAGTCTATTATTTCATTTATTATTATAAATGCTAAATTCCCATCACAAATAGGATAAAATCTTAAACTCTCAGTGCTGTGTACAGATGCCTTCAGGATCTGTTGGCTCCTGCTTATCTTTCCTTCCTAATGCAAGAGGCTTGCTAGAAGGATTACATGAGACAATATGGCTGGCATGTAATAAGAGATGCATACATCCAAACTCCCTTTCACTGCAGGCCTGAATCAATCTGGAGGTGGGTGAAGGAGGAGTAGTGGAAAGACTGCAGAGACCTTGACACTAAGCCAAAGTATTCAGATGAGGTCCATTTTTTTGGCTCTTCAGCCTTCATCACTGCCATCCTATATTGTTTCCTCAGTCTCTCGTCCTAATCACATTTACCTATACCCACTTTTTATTCTCCAGGGTTACTTCTTTCATTTTGAGCAGTAGCGTAAACATATCAAGTTCTTTAATGAAATTTCTTCCACTCAAAATACCCCTCCTCCTTTGGATTCCTTTGCAAATGTCTTATTCAGTCCTCAAAACTTCCCTCTGATTTCACCTCGTTTTTGAAGCCTCCTTCACATATTTCTGGCACCCTAGGATCACTCTGCCTCTGTACATTGAAACTTATTCAATAATTTTTTTCATATCATCCCATTATTGAATTACGTTCTAGATCTATCCTTCCAACTCGTCAGTGAACAGCTTGAGTGCAGAATCATGTTTTATTCATATTTTTTCCTTTAGCACTTAATGTAGTATTTAGAAGAATTAAGCACATAAAGTTATGTGCTGAAGCTGAATTTGAAGAGATGTGTGTGTATATGTGTATGTACGTGTATATAGTATTAGTTAGAACTGTATTAATAACCACATGCATAATACTAAAATGGGCAATTTGAATTTAAAAACTGAAGAGCTATAAGGAGTCATGGTGATGAGCTTTTATGATCTTACCAAATTTTCAATTAAACCAAATAAAACAGTAAAAATACATTAAGAAGAATATTGAGGTAGTAGACTCTTACGGATTAAAAGTTTAGATAATTCAGATTATACATTTCAGTTGATCAAGGTAAAGTGTTTTGTTTTCCTCAATTGCAATAACTATATTTAAGTAATGAGATATCTTGGTACTCAAATAAACCTGACTAGATGAATGGTTAAATAGTTTGAAAGTCCTGACTGACTCGTCCCAAATTTTTAGATGGATTCTGCCAAACGGAAATCAAGAAAAAGTTTAAAACTGTCTTCTGACAAGACACTTCAAATCTTCCAATATTCTCGTCACTTAGACTCTAAACCTACCTTTATATTTAACACCTTCTTCCTTTGCTCCACATCAACCTACTTCAGGCAAACAATTATTGCGTCTTACAGAATCCTCTCTTTGAATATGAAATGCATCAGTCCACTCTCTCCTTGTCATGGTATTACCTATTTTATTCCTTCTCAACGTGTGAATTTCAACAGTATTTTCTGATTTCCTTATTCAATTACTCCCTAAAAGAATTTTAAAAGCGACATATATACTCACATTCTTAAGATGAAACATGAAATTGTTCATCTTGTCTCAATAATTGTAAAGGAATTCTATAGACTGACTTTTAAAACAAACTGTTGTAATGCCACTTAAAGGTAAGTAATAAACTCTAAATACCATAATGACTTAACATCCACCACCATTGATTTAAATATTCATGTAAATAACTTTTTAGACAGTCAGAAATTTTCAATTGCTGCTTGAAATCATAGTTGCATGTATTGAATTTGAATTTTACTTTTCTGAAGAACTTTACCCTAAAAAATTTTTATGCATATAAACTTTACCTTATATATATTTACATACAAACTATTTCTCAAGAATAAATTTTTCATATGTTTGTGTGTGTGTGTATGTATATATGCCTATACATTCTTTGCACATAGTTGTAGTCATACAGTTATCATATGAATGACCTCATTACCTTTATTCAGTAACTTTCCACATTTGGCAACTTAATTCTGTAAAGGGGAAGGAGCATTCTGTAAATGACTGCCCACCCCCCTGTGATGGATGGCCACATGCTCTCCCTTGGCAAAAATCCCCAGCCTCATATTGTGCAGCATATTCAAGCACTCACAGATACACACAGACACAGAAGCTCACCATACATACTAGAATCAATTTCTTTAAAAAAAAAAAAAAATCACTCCCTTCTTCAGTCTCCAGAGAACCCTACAAAGCCATATGTCCAGTTATTCACTGAGATAAGAGGTATGGAAAGATTGAGAAAGCCTGCTGAAATGTTGCATAGTAATCAGTTTACTGATTCACTTATGCCTTTATTTTGTATATATCTAAATTTATAGCACTTTATTGGTAAAACAGAAACATCAATACAATTCAAACAATATTCTTTAATACTGACTATTTACAATATACTGCAGGTGGATTATCATTTGCCTAATCAGATTAGAAATAATTTTTCACTTTGAAAATTAAAATTTACTTAAAAGAAAACTAATAACTAATGTCAAATTAAAAAAGAAAATGCATCAGGGAAGATTACATAATAAAACTATACCAGAATCATTAATAAAAATGGATAAATGATTTCTAAATAACTGTGGAATTAGATTCAGTGTTCCCGGATGTGGGGTTTGCCTTCTTTTTTATTTTGCCTATGGATAACTATCATTATTAGTTTTGTAAAAAAAAAAAAAAAAAGGCATAGGACTTTAAAAAATATGCATGTTACAATATTATATTTAAATATACATTTGTTTTCATAAGTGGAAACAGACATGTCTCTAAGAACTTGAAAATGAGAAAATAAAGTTGCTCTTTGACCAATATTATAAAGTCATTCCATAATTGATTATATCAGAAATATGTAAAATCACCTTAAACAAATAGAATGACACATAGGACACTGACACATATGAGAAAAAGTGAGTAAAATAGTAACATTAATTAAAAATTTGTCAATACATTGAGGGTGTTGTTCCTGCTGGAACATATGAGAAGGACATTCACTGAGGAAGGGACTTCCAAATCTAGTCCAGGGCAAAGACTTCTTAGGCCTAAAGAATGTGACTGGCTTATTCAAATGGTTTACAAATCTGCCTTATAAAAATAAATTACAAGGACTTTATACTAGTAACAAGATTGTACAAATAAATAAATAAATAAAACATTTTAGTTCCTCATTTTGCCAATGTGATGTAGGTAATCATAAATATATATATTTTTTATTCTTTGAGGGTCTTATCACTAAACAAATTTATGATTATAATTTGGCTTTCCCATGTTGTTTTATAACAAGAAAGAAACATTTAGCAGATAATACAAATGCATTTCTTTCAGCAGATATATTTTCACTTTGAATTAATACATTGTAGTTCTGGTTTGTATAAGAGTATCTTTGAACTTGTCTATTACATATATTCACCCTTAACAGAAGGAGCTACTATCATTAGGCAGAAAAATCATGATTTTAATTCTAAAACTTACTTACTCACCAGATTTAAAGACCATCTTGTGGAATCTCTTGATGAATAACCAGATGGTTCTCTCTCACTTACAAAGAACCCTCTGCTCATACGCTGTATCATACTGTTCTTTTAATTAATATGTTTAATAGGTACTTGGTGAATATTTACTAAATAAATAGTATTGGAATATGCTATTGAAATGGAAATTTCAGTTGAATGAAGATCTCTTCAAATACATACAAAAAAAGTCAAGGAATAATTTAGTACTTTCATTCATTCATTTATTCATCCTTTGTAATCATCGTGTCTAGTTTCAAATACAATACAAACTTTCTTATCAAATAATGACAACCCAAAATGTTTGCATACATAATGGTAAAGCAATGCAAAATAACAATAACGTAGTAAAACAACATATGACCCTGAAGAATTGTAAAATTGATTTCTGAACTTTCTAGAAACCATTACAGGAAAAAATAATAAATGGTAAGATTTATTGGGTCCATTATAGGCTTTCTTAGAATATTTTGGACATTGCTTTTTGGCAAAAGCTCCTATTTAAGTATAATAAAACTAGGGCCAAAATGCTAATTCTATTATTGCTAAACTGTAAAATTCAATTCAATCTCATTAAGATTCAGTTTCCTCAATTTGCATGCTTACTAAGTTGTCATGGGGATCAAGTGAGGCAATACACCAAAAGGTGCTTCGGATTCACAGACAATTCTATTATTTCTGTCATTTGAGCTCTAAAAAGTTTCTTAGAAATGTTTAGTCATACTGTTTTTTTTTTTTTTAACATCTTTATTGGAGTATAATTGCTTTACAATGGTGTGTTACTTTCTGCTTTATAACAAAGTGAATCAGCTATACATATACGTATATCCCCGTATCTCCTGCATCTCCCTCTCATTCTCCCTATCCCACCCCTCTAGGTGGTCACAAAGCACTGAGCTGATCTACCTGTGCTATGCAGCTGCTTCCCATGAGCTATCTGTTTTACATTTGGTAGTGTATATATGTCCATGCCACTTTCTCATTTCATCCCAGGTTACTCTTCCCCCTCCCTGTGTGCTCAAGTCCATTCTCTACATCTGCGTCTCTATTCCTGCCCTGTCCCTAGGTTCTTCAGAACCTTTTTTTTTTTAGATTCCATATATATGTGTTAGCATATGGTATTTGTTTTTCTCTTTCTGACTTACTTCACTCTGTATGACAGACTCTAGGTCCATCCACCGCACTACAAATAACTCAATTTCATTTCTTTTTATGTCTGAGTAATATTCCATTGTATATATGTGCCACATCTTCTTTATCCATTCATCTGTTGATGGACACTTGGGTTGCTTCCATGTCCTGGCTATTGTAAATAGAGCTGCAGTGAACACTGTGGTACATAACTCGTTTTGAATTATGGTTTTCTCAGGGTATACGCCCAGCAGTGGGATTGCTGGGTCATATGGTAGTTCTATTTTTAGTTTATTAAGGAACCTCCATACTGTTCTCCATAGTGGCTGTATCAATTTACATTCCCACCAACAGTGCAAGAGGGTTCCCTTTCCTCCACACCCTCTTCGCATTTATTCTTTGTAGATTTTTTGATGATGGCCATTCTGACTGGTGTGAGGTGATACCTCATTGTAGTTTTGATTTGCATTTCTCTAATGATTAGCGATGTTGAGCATCCTTTCATGTGTTTGTTGGCAATCTGTATATCTTCTTTGGAGGAATGTCTATTTAGGTCTTCTGCCCATTTATGGATTGGGTTGTTTGTTTTTTTGATATTGAGCTGCATGAGCTGCTTGTATATTTTAGAGATTAATCCTTTGTCAGTTGCTTCATTTGCAAATATTTTCTCCCATTCTGAGGGTTGTCTTTTCATCTTGTTTATGTTTTCCTTTGCTGTGCAAAAGCTTTTAAGTTTCATTAGGTCCCATTTGTTTATTTTTGTTTATATTTTGATTTCTCTAGGAGGTGGGTCAAAAAGGATCTTGCTGTGATTTATATCATAGAGTGTTCTGCCTATGTTTTCTCTAAGACTTTTATAGTGTCTGGCCTTACATTTAGGTCTTTAATCCGTTTTCCATTTATTTCTGTGTATGGTATTAGGGAGTGTTCTAATTTCATTCTTTTACATGTAGCTGTCCAGTTCTCCCAGCACCACTTACTGAAGAGGCTGTCTTTTCTCCATTGTATAGTCTTGTCTCCTTTATCAAAAACAAGGTGACCATATGTGCATGGGTTTATCTCTGGGCTTTCTATCCTGTTGCATTGATCGCTATTTCTGTTTTTGTGCCAGTACCATACTGTCTTGATTACTGTAGCTTTGTAGTATAGTCTGAAATGCAGGAGCCTGATTCCCCCAGCTCCATTTTTCTTTCTCAAGATTGCTTTGGCTATTCGGAGTCTTTTGTGTTTCCATACAAATTGTAAAATATTTTCTTCTAGTTCTGTGAAAAATGCCATTGGTATTTTGATAGGGATTGCATTGAATCTGTAGATTGCTTTGGGTAGTATAGTCATTTTTACAATGTTGATTCTTCCAATCCAAGAACATGGTGTATCTCTCCATCTATCTGTATCATCTTTAATTTCTTTCATCAGCATCTTATAGTTTTCTGCATACAGGTCAAAAATCCTCAGTAAAATACTAGCAAACAGAATCCAACAGCACATTAAAAGGATCATACACCATGATCAAATGGGGTTTATCCCAGGAATGCAAGGATTCTTCAATATACACAAATCAATCAATGTGTTAAAACATATTAACAAACTGAAGCAGAAAAACCATATGATCATCTCAATAGATGCAGAAAAAGCTTTCGACAAAATTCAACAGTCATTTATGATAAAAACCCTTCAGGAAGAAAGCATAGAGGTAAGTTACCTCAACATAATAAAGGCCATAGATGACAAACCCACAGCCAACATCATTCTCAATGGTGAAAAACTGAAACCATTCCCTCTAAGATCAGGAACAAGACAAGGCTGTCCACTCTCACCACTATTATTCAACATAGTTTTGGAAGTTTTAGCCACAGCAATCAGAGAAGAAAAAGAGATAAAAGGAATCCAAAGCAGAAAAGAAGAAGTAAAGCTGTCACTGTTTGCAGACGACATGATACTATACATAGAGAATCCTAAAGATGCTACCAGAAAACTACTAGAGCTAATCAATGAATTTGGTAGAGTAGCAGGATACAAAATTAATGCACAGAAATCTCTTGCATTCTTATACACTAATGATGAAAAATCTGAAAGAGAAATTAAGGAAACACTCCCATTTACCACTGCAACAAAAGGAATAAAATACCTAGGAATAAACCTACCTAGTCATACTGTTTTAAACCAGAAGTATGCCTTCAAACTGAGTTTAATTGTCTTTGTTTGATATGGGAGGAGGCAAAATCTTAGAAACATTATTTAAAGTTTCATTTGCATCATTTGCATTTACTTAATACCCCTACTAAATTATAATAGTGTCCTTAAATGAACTTCTGCATAAGAAAAAACTAAAATCATATAAATCAAATCCATATCTATTACTTTCCATATTTCAAATATTTTTCACTCATTTTCATTATATTAAGCAATCAAAGTCAGACCATTATGTACAACCAATTTATTTCTAAATTTAAAATACGTGTAAATGTGAAACAAGTGATACATTACTTCCAAAACTGAAAATGCAAAAAGTTGATCGAAAAAAACCAGAAATCAGCTTTTATATGTTTGCTTCATATTTCAGAAGAAAGACTTCTTTTGTAGCACTACAAAATAACTGAAAGGCCTGAATCTTTTCCTTTATTTCACCGCTAAATTTTTTTAAACAATAGAATTCACTTGATAGCTCCACTTCTCACCTCCATTTCAACCTTAATAATTTGGCTTCTCTTCTCATCACTTTAGCCAGCTGCTGTTTGGATGATTTACAATGACCTTGTAATTGAGAAATCAATTTACATCTTCTCTGTGTTCATCACTCTTGATTTCTCTGTAGTATGTATCAGTACAGCCTTGTTCTCTGCGACATTTTTCTCCCTGGGTGCCTGTGATGTTACACTTTTACACTCTTTACACTCAAAAGTAAGAGAAAAAACAAACTCATTATTTTAATTCCTAAGTCTCTTCTTCCTTTTTCTTTTTTTCATAATGGAATCACAATTCAGGTCAGACAGAGTCAAAGCACTGGAGACATCATCTACTATTCATTTGACTTTGTGTGATCCATTTTTAGATAAGACAGCTTCAGTAAAATTTTAAAACCACTAGCTAAATCTGTCACTGTTCTACCTAATGTCTTCCAATCTCAATTGAAAAAAAAATGATCAAAATTCTTTATGGTGGCTTATAAAGCTCTCTCTACTTCTCTTCCTCTTACCATTCCATCCCTTGCCACTCAAGCTCCAAGCATAGAGACCTTCCTCCTATCCTTTGAAATCACCACGTTTCTGCATTTCCTCCTCAGTAGGCCTTGGCACCAACTGCACGCTCTATCTGAAGAGTTCTTTCCTTTTATTGTTGTATGACCTGCCACTTCTTTACCATCACATTCCTTCTTCTATATCACCTTCCCAGAGAAGCCTCCCTAACCAGTCTGATTTAGAACATAAGCTCCCCAAGAGTGGGGAGTAGGAAACTTCTCTATTTTGAAAATCTTTCTATTATTAGGTCCTAGAATAGTGTATGACATGTAGTTGACATTAAGTATTTTTTAAGCAATGAATAAATATTACTTCTAATTCAAAAAATATCTTCATTCATCCCTTCTTTCCAACATGTAATAGTTCAGAGTATTGTTGCCTTTCCACTTAGAATACTAACTACCTTGACTAAATTCTTTCCAATCTGGCCTCTCTGATCATGTTACTTCCATTCTCAACAATCTGCACTGACTTTCCACTTCTCAAAGAATGAGGCTCCATTCATGGTTTTCTATTATCTGACCCATGCTTGCTGGTCCCATGCAGTGCCACTTATAACTCTTCCATCCTCCCCTTTCCTGAAACTCCTCTTTCCTGAAACCAAGCTATCTCATTCACTCATCTTGATATACTGGACTTATCTGTCTCTTGAACATATCTTGTACATTTGTCAACTATGGTTTTTATATTTCATTTCCTAAACTCAGACTGCTTTCAAAATCTCACCAGCTAAAGTCATATATTTGCTAGTGAGTCTCAGTTCAAATCTCAACCCTTTAGAAAGGACATTATTGCTCCCTTTGAGTAGAATTAACGTGTCACCTCTGTGAATAATGTAAGAAGCACTTTCACATAAGTACAGAGTGAATATCCTACATCGGTTGCTCACTCACCTGCTCCTACACAAGGTTGCTAACTTCACTAAGGCAGGAGTAAACTTAGTACACATTTTTAAGTTCTCATTTTCTCTAACACATGTCTTGCACAGAAAGGTACTCAGTAAATAGATATTGAATGGATATTTGCATGTTTAAAATTTCATAATAGTAGTATCATCTGACATTTCAGTTTATTACTTTCAGGAATTATTTCATAAAGTATATATTCAAAATTTCCAAATAGAGAGCAATTACTTAAAATTATATATGCATTTAAACTTCAAAGTTAAAGCTGAAAATCAAAGAGAATTACTATCTTACTATTTCATATAGGGATTTTATTCACTGTCCATTCTCATATTTTTATTTTATGCTTACTTTAGTGTTCAACTGATGTTTTTCTCTTCTTTAAAATTTTTATTTCAATTCTTTGATTTGTTTGTTCTCATTATTCTTTTTAGGACACAGAGCTGAATGTTTGAACTTGCCCATCTAAGTTCTTTATACTTCAATTATAACTGTAGCTCTCGTTTGGAAGTATTTCTATCATTACTAGCTCTGAATACCCTGCTGCTTCTGAGATATAAGCTGCCAAAACCCCCACCCATCCAACAATAATTCAACTTATCCTAGGGACTGTACTGTTATTTCTTATCTTGGGTTCTATAAAATTCAGTTGTTAGAATTAGTGAATTAAAAGTGTATTTTTAACTCAAAAAACTAAAATACCACATTCACACACACCCATTCATTGAATTTGATATTGAAAACTTTGAAAGAATTTATTATAAATACTT
Source organism: Balaenoptera borealis (assembly GCF_965194805.1). Taxonomy (NCBI): domain Eukaryota; kingdom Metazoa; phylum Chordata; class Mammalia; order Artiodactyla; family Balaenopteridae; genus Balaenoptera; species Balaenoptera borealis. The sequence goes on along the minus strand of NC_138870.1, from coordinate 71,202,163 downwards.
AAATGTAATTTCTTATTTTAATTAAATTTTTAAATGTAGTTAATGCATCATGCAACCTTGAATAAGTACACAGATTATGTTTGGCAATGATTCTAACAGAGGTTTTATGTAATGATTCAGATCCCAGTGAACAAAATACTTTTTTCTTTAAAAAAAAGGTTAATTTTTCTTGTTGTTAATTCAAGAATTTAGAAGAAGTTTTGATTGGTTGCTTTTCTAGGATGTGTCATTCCTTAAATGAGATTTTAAAGTTTTATAAATTGAGAACTACAAAGCATTCAGTATCTAATTTCCTTGTCACATCACTCTGAAATGTATTACCTGATGTTACATCTCTAACCAGTCCCAACAAAATGTGACAAAGCAGGCACCATTTAATGGTTCCATTTACAGCACAGAAGATTTTTATACCTGTTCCATTTTCTTGTAATTTTATATGGCAGATGTCTTCTGTAGAATAAATTAAGTATTAAGCAAATGATCAGACATTTTGAAATGCACCCTCTAGTTTAAACTACTCTGAAATCTTTAAGGGTAGTGCTTTAAAAATAACAAAATAAAAATGTTAGTTAAAACAAAAAATAGTTCCTTAAGATTGTTCATGAAGGGTTTTTGTTGTTGTTGTGTTTCTGTTTGTTTTGGAAGTATCTTTTTTTGAAATATATATATTTTTAATATCTTCACATTTAATTCCCAGTTAATTTATTTGAAAAGTTCTCATTGGAAAAGTGTAGGTTATGAAACTAAGTCTTCTCCATTTGCTGTCCCTGAACAACAAAATATGTGGTGGAAAATATGTCTTTATTTTCAGAGCACTAAGAACTAATAAGTCAAATTCAAAATTTAAAGCATAATAAAAATAAAGTTGATTTTTTTTAATGAATACACCAATACAACTACTACTACTAGGATAAGTACTGAGCCAAGTGCTGGACTAATTATATTCCTTGTTTTATTTAATTCATAAAACATCCATAGAATAGAGATGTAGAGAAATTCAGTATTTTACCAAAATTCTGAATATAAGTTGCAAAAGATATATTTTATTTAACATCTAAGACAGAGATTATATGAACTGTTAACTGTTAATAATTAATGTTAACTGTTAAAAATTTTGCTTCTTTCCTCTTTCAAACCAATATGTATATACATATATATTTTTCAAACATTGAATCAATTGTTATACACACACACACAATTGATTTAATATGGGAAAACATATTTCAAAAACACTGAGAAACCTACTATTATGCAGAAGATCTTTGTAAGTTTTCAAATATTTAGGTTCACATATCTCTGAAAGAAATCTTTTTTCCTCATGCTATGCAGTACAGGATATCAGAAGAAATGTTGGTTATTGGTGGCCAAATTAACTCATAATTCATTCTCAAGTCAGTTTAGAAAGCCATTTAATAGTCAAGAATTAAGTGCTATTGCTGTTTTCCTATCCAAGTCAATAGTTATTTGCTATATATTCATTATTCAATAGGTAGTATGCCAAAATAGTATTACAGGGAAATTTAATCTGGCCAAAAGAAATTTATATTTTATTTAGCACATTTATTTTCTCCATTTATATTATTTATTCAAAGTCTGTTTTTTCCTCAGCTTTGTTTCTTAGTTTAATGTTTGAGATATTTATAATAGGAAAGGGGATATACAAGTTCTGTGTATTTGTTAGGATATTAGCTGTTTTCTTATAAGATTTTAACCAACTTACCTCTTGATTGTTTTCTTCTTTACTACATGATTTTGAGGCATTGTATAAATAGTAAATGTGGTGTCTGGCAAAACAGTACACGCACACACACACACACACACACACACACACCCCTAAAGTACTATTTTTGTCCTCATAGTTTGAACACTGCTCATACAATACTAACTGAACAAGCTAATTCTCATTCACAGATCTGAAATTTATTTAGAAAAAATATTCCTATAATTATTGAGTTAAAATTTATATTAATATATAATGCTTGATATTGTATCATTCCCTCTGAAAATTCCCAAACCCCCACACCATTGACTTAATAACTGTTGACAATCCAATCATATTAACAATTTAACATGTATAGGTAAATGATAAGAGGCATCCAGGTAAAGAATTTACAAAGATGAAATGTCTATTTAACAAGTAATATCTTAGACCCTGTGTGACGAGTGAAATTTGAAATGGAGAGCAGAATAGATGTGGTCTTTCCCTCTGAGTGCTTACAATATAAAGCAGAAAGCAAGCAATTAAAACAAAAGTACAAAAAAAAAAGTGACACTGTGGTAGCTGAAGCTAAACAAAATAGGGAGCATGGTAAGAAGATAAACATTCCTGAAGTACATAAAGAGCATGACTTCTAAGGCGATACCTGAAAAAACTGGCTAAGATGTATTCAGGAAAACATGGCAGGAGATGATCAAGTGAGAGGTTACAGCCCGCACTAAGACTAAGAGATGAGAAAGACGAGCAGAGTCAAGCAACCCAAGAATGGAGTGCAAAAGCAAGAAAGATGAGCACTGAAGCCATAGAAGTATGCAGGGGCCAGGCTGGAATGGCTCTGTGAGTCATTTCAAAGACTGCTGAATTATCCCAGGGGCAAGGGAAGCCATTTTAATTTGTATCTTGCATCAGCATATTTTCATTTAACTTCAAAATGTCAGTCTGCTTTTACGTTCAGGTAAAGAGATTGCAGGGGACAGCAAAAGTTGTGCAACAATAAGATGCAATATTTTAAAAATCTTGTAGATACAAAAAAATGTGGAAAAGACGTCAAAGCTATAACTGGCTTAATGGCGATCCTGAAGAGTACAGGGCCTGTAGGGAGAAACTATACCTACTCCCTAGATATGCCTCCATATGGCAGGTTGAACTGAGCCAAGGTTGTGAGCAGACACTGAGAAGAACTGTAATGAGGAAAGGCAACAGAAACAGGAAAAAAATAAAAAAACATAAGGAATGGCAAGTCATTACTCATTGACATAGAACATGTGGGCCCATGAACAGAATGTAGGAGAGAAAGGAAACATTTAGAGTTCTTATGTCATTCAACATAAAACGACAGACTTATTTGCTGTTATCTGTTCCTCTTGCCTCATATTTTGCCTTAATGTATATGCACATCTGTTGTTTCTGACCCCAGAGACTTTATATTCAACCAATTAGTCTATGGTTTTAAGGGGATTTTTTTTTCATAGTTGTCATTCATCAAGCTTTTAAAGTAATAAGTTTAGTTAGAAACACATGTTTTTATTCCTTGTGGAATAACCTCTCAGGTAAATTAATACTGTATTGCAAAACATTCTAAGATCTGTAATATAACATTTAATGTTCAAAATCATTAAGCCATTTGAAAATCATTACCTTCCTATTTCTTAAGTAATGTATTTTTAAATCTTATATAAGGTTTTGCCTAGAATTTTAAAAATAAATGGCAGAGAAGAAATGTATATTAGAAAACTGCTGCAAATTATGTTGTACTGGCACTTAGACTCTATTTAATAAAAATGATTGCTTAGATTATTGAGGTTTTGATTTAGTCATTAAATGTTTCCTCTAGCTTTCAAGAAATATTAGAAAAATCATAATCAGAGGAAGGGCCTGTATAAAGAAGAGCTTGGAGTCTAGACAAATGTGCTATCTCAAGGAAACAAAATTTTTCCCACGGTTCTCTTGTTTCCCAGCCTTCCCATATACTGCTCCCCAATCATATTCCCACTACATGCCAAATTTTGGTCTCATCAGATATACACCTATACTGCAAATTATAGGAAATGTTATGGAAGGCTTATGATTTCAAGCTAACTCATAATAGCTTGAATTTGAATTTGTATCCAAATTCTATCATTCAATAGCTCTTTGAATTTTTACAAGTTACTTAAAATTTTGCTTCATTTTATTCAACTTTAAAGAGGGATTCATAAGACATACTTTAAATAAGATTGATAATTAAAGTTGATAATTTAATGAGCTGGGATATATAAAAGCCTTAGTTTCTGCTTCATACATAGCAAATTGTCAAGAAATAACAATATTTTATTGCCACTATGTTTTTTTCACCCACAACTACTTTCAGTTTTAAAAAAGTACATCTGGGAAACTGAATATTTTAAGTAGAAATTGGTGGTAATGATTTATTCAAAAATTGAATTTTTATGATGTGTATAAGTTAGCAAGCAAATACATCATTTGATTATACCTGATATTTGATTGAAAAACGAATTACATACATTGTTAGAAAAGCACTGATTCCTTACAGCATGGATATAAAAAAGGTGAAGACTGTTTCTAAGACACATTAGGGAAAAACAAAAAAAGAAAACGGTGGACAATATCTGAAAACCCAGCTAACAAATATTAATTCTGTAAGTATCCAACTACCTAAGACTGAAAATAGGAGGACTTTATTCTAACTCTAACAATAATTAATTGGTTATTTCATTAAGCCATTGCAAAGTGACTATATGTTTATATGTATAGATATGTTATAGCATTTTTGGTAATGTGCTTGATTGTCCTTAACTCAGCATCACCAGAAGTCCCTTCTAAAGCTGGGGACAACGTTTCCTAGAATTTCCTTCCATACCTGGTCATGGGTTAGAGTTTGCTAATGAGAGGCAAGTCATGTAACATTTGGGAGGTAGAAGTGACAAAGAAGTCATTCGGCTCAAAAGGTCATGGCAGCCAGATGCGAGGAATCTGCAGAACTCAAAGATCTTTAAGAACTTCCTTTCATGATGGTGACAGAGGTAGCAGCAAATCAGCTGACTTCTCCATGAGTTCTGGCTTCTACTGTGGCCTGTTCTTCTGGCTGAGTCCTTAGTGACTGAGTATGGATGGCATTTCAGACCCTCACTGATGCAGGCTCCACTCACATTCTTGTAAGCCACAATTTACATATTAAATACCTTACTTTTTTTATCTAGTAGTGGCTCAATTTTCCTGAAAAAGCCAAACAGATAAATTTTTCCAACACATGATGCATTTATCTGTGAATATCTCATTAACATTCTAGTGATGATCACATATGATAGGAATTTTAGGCTGTCTGCATCATATAAATAATTTATATGTCATTTGAATAACAACAACACAACCCCAACAAGATTTTTTGCATGCACTCTACCAAAATATTTCATTTAATTACCTGAGTTAGTCCTCAATTTATATTAAGAAGTAGAAACTATGGATGCCTTTAATTCATAGATTTTGAAAATATATTTAAAATGTGTTTTGGTAACATTGAAATTAACACCATCAGTAATTAGTCATTCTTAGGACACCTTCTACTGTCATCTTCAATTAAAAACAGTAAGCTTCAATAAAGAGATGGTTCATATGCTTCAGGCAAATACTAAATACTCTCATCTCTATCACTACTATTACTCCTGTTAATACCACCTATTTCTCACTTTACAACTGGATGTGTTTTCAGAAATCCGCCATTAAGCAAAAAGCCCTTACGTGAAAAAGAAATTCCTATTATTTTTAACGGGAAAAATTATATGTTCTATTCCAATCCAAGATACCAAGCCAACTCTTAAAGATATGTAATGTCTTTTGATCAACTGAAACATTATGCATTAGAGTACACAAGTAATAAAAAAGTTGTATATTACATTATATAGATATTAAAAGCTACTGATGTTAATAAAATTAGTTTGTATATCAATATAATGTAAGGAAAACTTATTTATTTTCCAATCAAGAAGAGAGGTCAGAGACAGTGGGTGGTGGTTGATGGGGGAGGGATGCAAGGGACAAATTTGTGGAAGATGGTGGAGAGTCAACTTTTAGGCAGGCAGTTTTGTGGGGTTCTTTTTCACCTTACACTCAAATTGCACTTAAAATTATAGATGAGTAAAACAGGCTTAGGACAAAATAAAGGCTAACCATGAAAAAGCTTTCAAATACATGGAACTATGACATGTATATAACAGACTGAAGTGTCATAGAAAATGCTACCCCTTCACCACTCTCACTGGGTATGTGTTTCCAAACAAAGTGATTTGCGTTTATCTAAACATGGAGGGCAATTAAATTTTTCTTACTTTAAACTGGTATCTTATAAACTGGTAAATATGTCATTACCTGAAATCATAATGCCAAAATATCACTTTTTTTTCCCTGTCATTGTGAGATTTTAATAAAATGAATAAGATCATGGAAAGTGCCTGGAACCATACATTTTTTTTTTTTCAATGATCGCATATATTCTGTGAACTCCTATGTAATTTTCTGTATCTTTTTTTTTTGAATTTTTGTATTTTATTTATTTGTTATACAGCAGATTCTTATTATCCATTTTATACATATTAGTGTATATATGTCAGTCCCAATCTCCCAATTCATCACACCACCACCACCCCGCCCCCCCGCCGCTTTCCCCAAATATCACTTCTTAAAGCCTTTTTTTAAGTACCGTTTTTTCTACTAAGCCTAAAATTGCTCTCCGAAACCTTCTACCTCCTGACCAGAGCTAGCATTCCTACTCAGAATGGTTGCTTGAGTCTGAGAAGGGCTGCAGAAAATTGTTGATAGGTGTTTGCTTTCTGGATCAACCCTTTCCTTGACTTGCATTTGCTTCCAAAAGGATTACCAAAAGACAGAAATTCGTGGGAAAGTAATGTTGACCTAAAAGTATAAAGGAATAGAATTCTGCCTCCTGTTGCAAAATGGCTCTTTCCTTAAACAAACATAAAGATACATAGATAAAGCTACATAAAGCTCTTTTCCCAATTTAAAATCCTTTCTATAATACGTTATTTTAAATTGTTAAAAGACAATTATAGTCTATGGAAGATTTAACACCTGTCCTTTCATATTGGCTGGTATCCTTTACTACTGTGCTATCCTTTCCGGCTTTCTTCTAAATTTTTGTTTTAATTGGAATGTATTCTTTCTTCCACTGGATCAAAATGTAAATAACTTAGTTACAAAAAACCTGTTGGCACTGGCTGTGTTTTTAATTTCCTTTCTAATAGCTATCTTTCCCTACATGGCTGAGTGTTGACATCTGTTCTTTGGTGCTACAACAGGATGAATAATTATTTTCACGTGTTTGGTGACTATCCAGTGTTTCCCAGTGGTTTCATAATCATAATTTAAGTACACTGAAAGAAGTATAATTCCAAATTGAAGTTTATTGAAATCCCAAGCTTACTTAACATTTTATATAAAGGATTCTTACCTCTCTTTATTTCGATTCACAGTTCTTTTAAAAATCACTTTAAATTTGAGGAATTATCTAGAAAAATTCCATTTACTCACAAAATTGTTGGACTGATAACAGAATCCACTTCTTTATATTCCCTAAATAACACAAAACCAGTGTAAGAGTTGCCATTTTTCTGCTCCGTCTTAGGCTCCTGTGCTATCTTCTTATTAGGTTTGACTGGAGCTGTTTGTGTGCAAGTAAATACACACCTAGAGAAAGCATGTCTAGACGCATGAGCTTTTGCATAAATTCTATTTTTTCACCTAACATTTCATAAAGGGTCATGAGGGGGTCATTTACCCTAAATCTGAGAGGAACTCATGTTCATAAATTTAAGTAACTGTATAAAATATAATGGACAAGAGGCCAGATGGAAGAATTTTTCAGAGGTAGTAGGACACGTTTGCTTCCTTCCTTCAACAGGAAATTTTTACAGCTCCCTGAAACAGTGCCAACATTTTTGGTATACTTCTCTCAAATTCCTGATCACCGTTAGCACACAAGCATGAAAAGTCGCGTTTCTATAGTTCACTCTTTTTGTTCCAAGTATGTAAATGAAAATAGTTGAGCTTTGCATAGTTTTATTCTGAGTACAATCTTAAGAAAGTATACAATCTCTAGCATCAAATTTCCAAAGGAAGAAGGGGTATATAGATCCTAGAATTCTCCAAGTCCTTAATTATAGTAAGATAGAATGGAGTGGAAAAAAGCCAAGAAAACGGCTACAAATATTCAGGAAAATTAACCTTTCATGCTTGTCTTTGTACTCCTTTCACATGCTACCTAGATAGGAGTGCCTTCTCCTCTCCAACCCTCTTCTCTCCCTTCTCCTGCCCAGCCCCAGCCTCCAAAGTCCACCCATCTCCTCTCCTCTAGCCTCTGGTCAGTTTGCCTGGTATATATAATCCAAGTTTATTTACCATACAAAAATCATCAAGGCACTCTTTGCTTATTTTAAAAACTTAGGAGTTAAAATAAGTTCTTTATTTTAATAATGCTTTATTCAGATATATTAAAGTTATGCAATTCAATAAATAAAAGAAAGAGTGCCTACACAAAATTCAGGTTTTTTTTTATAAGTTTACATTTCTCGGAAGTCCATTCTGTTTTCACAATTATTCATATAACCTGTGTCACCTGAGAAGTAAAATTAGAACATGCTTATGACCTATGAAAATAGTCAATCATTAAAGTAGAGATTGTGCTTAAAATATAGTATTACTTTAAATCTTTCATTTTCTGTAACATTTTTTTATTTTCAAATTATCGTATGGTTTCTGCTCAAATAGAGAAAAAGCAGAAAGATAATATGACACAACATTAAAATGTCAAACTACTGCCAGGATTACATATAAAATGAAACAACTAAATATTTCCATTAAAGCTGTTAGCATGAACAGGTCACAAGTGAGCCAGAACACTGAAAGCAAGATCTTTCCAGCTTCATTGCACTAATTACCAAAATTTTATGGAAAAGAGTCTTTGCAATGACCCAAATATGCAAATATAAAGCTTATTTCATCTGAATAAAAGTATAAGAGATAAAGTCTTTCTTTAAATGTTGCTTCATTACATTCATATTAAAGTGAGGCAATTTATGAATAACTCAATATATGCACATAAATTTAAATTTTTTTAATTTATATTTCTTTTTGGAAGTCATTTTCTTTACAAAGTTTTTTACTTGATCTCAGTTTAAACTGAGAAGCAGACATAGAAAGTGTCATTAACATTATGGAAATGTTGGGTGTTTTGAGGTGTTCCCTTTTTTGACCTTCAACTTTCTCTTCACTTTAAATTGACTGTTTTGTTTTTTTTTTAAGTTGGGCAATGTGGAAAGGATATCAAGTTTATGTGTTTGGGGACAAGTGAGGCTTCATGGTACAGAATATCTCAGACCACAGAAGATAAAAGAAGCCAGTGGGATGTCAGTGAGAAGGAGCTTTTCTAAGGTCATCACAGAGTGGGAGCCTGCCACTGCCCTATATTAGTTAGTGTTCCTATTACTGCTGAAACAAACTCCCACAAATTTAGGAGTTTATCAACATAGATTTATTGTCTCACAATTCTATAGGTTAGAAGAATGACCTGTATCACACTGCACTAAGATCAAAGTGTTGGCAAAGTGTACTCCTTTCTGGGGATGCTAGGGGAGATTACATGTCCTTGTCTTTCAGTTTCAAGAGGCTTTCCTTGTTCATGGACTTCGTCCAAAAGAAAGTCAGCAAAGTTGGGCTGAGTCTTCTCCTTCTGTCACCTCTCCGGTTCCGATTCCTTTTTCTACTTTTAAAGACCTTTGTGATTATATTGGGCCCACCCTGATAATCCAGAATAAACTTCCTATCTGATTAACCTTAATTCCATCTACAAATTTAATCCCTTTCTGCCCTGTAATCTACTATATTCACTGGCTCTGAGGATTAGGACAGTGCCATCTTTGGGGCCATTATTCTGGCCATCACAGTCCTCTTCCTATAATCCCCAAACTAAACTCTAATATTGGCTGCAGTGGTAGTGAAAGAAAGAATGAGGAAGTTAATTCAGTCTTCCAGAAATATTTACTACTATTGTGTGATCTAAAGCTGTTCTAGGAAATAGGAATTTCTATAAAGTCAGAAGTGCACCCTGATTTTGAGTGTTTATGGTCTAGTCATAGAAACAATAACATAAACAACTGATTACAAAATAATTTACTAATTCAAATATGCATGTTTTTAGTTGTGAATCAGACACAATAGAAGATGTTTGATGAAGATATTGTTAGAAAATGAAACAAACCAAAAATCCTAATTAAAGGAATCTTTGTAAGCCTTGTATTTAGAGAATGGCTTTAAAATAAATTGTATAACCATATTGTGGCAATTTATCAACTAATTAATACCATTTGGTACTGAAATTGCCTTTGATTTTCATTAACAGATATTTCAAAGAACAAAGATCCACTTAGTTATCAAACTGAAATGCGCCTGGAAAAATTATGATCTAAACACTCTCTTCACAACTAGAAATCAAGTAGAGCATGGAAGAATTATCTTCAGTAATACATGTAAATCTACTCCCTATCCTCCCTATATAAAATAATACTGAGATATTTATTTGATTGAATTAAAAGTTGTTTGACTTATTTTAACTTATTTAGGAGGCATAAGGAAGCTAATGATTTGGAATGAGCATATTCCTCGACCTTCTCTGTCTACACCAGAAAGTGCTTGGCAAGTAGGGTCTTCACAAGAGCAGTGGGGGAAAGCAGCCATGAGCAATTGTAAGGTTAGACTTGGGTAGACTCTGTGTCATTGAGTACTGAAAGCCTTCAAAGCATAAGAGTGATGGACATTCCTTGTTCCTCTAGAGAATCTAGAAGTCCATATAAGAGATAGAACATGAAAACCCAATGTTTACTTTTATAAGAAAAGAGGAGGAGGGCTTCCCTGGTGGCGCAGTGGTTGAGAATCTGCCTGCCAATGCAGGGGACACGGGTTCGAGCCCTGGTCTGGGAAGATCCCACATGCCGCAGAGCAACAAGGCCCATGAGCCACAACTACTGAGCCTGCGCGTCTGGAGCCGGTGCTCCGCAACAAGAGAGGCCGCGATAGTGAGAGGCCCGCGCACCGTGATGAAGAGTGGCCCCCACTTGCCACAACTGGAGAAAGCCCTCGCACAGAAACGAAGACCCGACACAGCCATAAATAAATAAATTAATTAAATTTAAAAAAAAAAAAAAGAGAGAAGAGGAGGAACTCGAATAACCTATATTTAATTACTTTTTAGAGAAGTCAGAGTGTCTTCTGATAGTCACAAAATCACAATTCAAACTGTCTTCATAAGATTATAAAAAATACATTAACACACTATATAGCTGGAGAATCTAGAGACAAGGGCATATCTGTATTGGTTCATTCAGCAATGTATCAATAATGTTTCAATTATCTCCTTTTGTACTGTCTCTCTGCTCAGCAGTCTACAGGGTCAAGGGCAGAATGTAGGGGTAGGGGCTGAATACTTCTTTTGCATGACCAGCAGATGGGAGAGTGTGCTGCTACAAATAAGAACAAATATAACTGGTTTAGTTCTGATTGACCTTGCCCTACTTAGTGACGCCAGGGAAATACAGAGCACTGATAAGCCTTTGGTATAATTGCATCTTGGAACAGAACCCTGTGTCAGAGTAGATGGGATTATCCAGATTGGCTCAGATCATTGAAGTCCCATCCCTGAAGCTGGGGGTAGTATCAGTCTCCTTACAAAACATGAAACTTGAAGAGAAATAATGAACACCAAATAAGGGTACCCTAAAAAAAAAGAAGGAGCTAAAGCTGCTCAGAAATCAACTAGAAAATACTCTATTTTATACCCTACATATAATTTTTAACTGTATCTGGAAAGTAAAAATTTATAGTCTATGCCATTATTTTTTAAATGATAATCATGAGAAAATTAAATAGATCTAGGCCAATGTGAAATATACTAGGAAACATTCATAGACAAAATTTGTACATACAAGTGAATGACTTTGAGAGATTTAACTAAATAAACTATAGAATATAAACATGAAACTACAGGTATTGAAGTCTTCTGGTGAATTCTACTCACATATTAGGAAACATCAATCTAAGACTCCCTTGAAAATAGAATAGTAATTGTGAAATAAAATTCATATTTTATGGCAAGACAAGAAAACTTCAAACATAAAAATTATCTCTGCTCTTTGACCTCTCTCCCCACACTGTGCATTGTGTACCTGCATTGTGCATTGACCAAACTTCCCCATTGCCAGAAATACCTGTTCAACCGTAAAGGGCAACGTCAACAAGACAACTCCTTAAAAGATAGCATTCCTTCTTGATCTTGTAAGGGACCACTTGACACTTAGATCTGGATTGTGTAAACGGTCAATAATATGCCATTTAATGTACAAAAAACTTGTATAACTGTGCTTTGACTTCTAATGGGCACAACAGTTCTCAGAGCTTTCTGAGATGTTCTTCCTGGGTTACAATCCTCAAATTTGGCTCAAATAAAGTTTTCCATTTCTTTCTTAGATTGGTTGGTTAATTTTTCATCGACATAATGAAAAAAATAGTTCATATAGATTTTTTCAAAATCTCAAATTAAGTAATGCATGCCTAAAATTGAAAAAGTTATTGAAGTTATATTTCAGAAGAAGCCATAATCTTTCACTGCTTTAAACTATAGTTATTAAAAATAATTGAATCATAGTTTTAATTTTATTTAATGCATTTTACATAATTATATATATTCTTAATGCTCCTTTCAAGTTGAAATATATGAACTTGTATTTCTCAAATGTTTTAATATAAATTATAGGAAATATATTAATTGGACTATAATAGTGTAAAAACTAGGAAAGAGGGTTGACTTAGTTTTCCTTGACAATGTCAACTTGAAAAAGCTTAAGAAAGATACAGTTGATGGCACAAACTAAAGAAAATGGCAAAGTTAATAGAAATTTTAAAATGATTCCTGGAACTGATTTTCCGAGATTCAATTTTCTCTAATAATGCTGTCATTCCCAAAGCTCAGCTCTGCTGTCATCCTGACAGCACTTGTCCCAACACATACACCCACACAAACACACTTCCTCTTTCTCTCTCCAAATTCTAATCTATCCTATTCCATTCCTCTGCTCAATTCTTGTCTGTCTTCTCTATAATAATACCATATACCCCTAGGGGTTTGGAACAGGCTCATGATGAAACAATGGCAAGTAGACAAAACTAACATGAGATCAAAAGTCAACAATAGATCTAACATGAATATTTAATGTATTCAAAAATTAATTCTGATAAAAGATCATAAAACTAGAGGACTCTGCCAAAATTGTATTACTTATTCCTTGAGTTATTGAGAACTTGAAGTTAGAAAATAGTTTAGTATATTTCATATTCTTGAACTGCTTTAAATAATAGAAACAATAGAGTTAATCTCAAATTTCTATAAATTCAATTTTTTTTCTCTCTCTTAATCTCCCTCTCTCTTAGACATTACTCTGTCAGTCAATTCAGTTTTTTTAAAAGCTCTTCACTCTAAAAGTATTTAGGGTACATTGGTTATGCTCCAGGACTATTTCATATTCTTGAGATATAATAAAAATGACAATGGGCTTGATTCCTGCTGAGAGTCTAGTGTCAAAACCAATTAAGTAAGTGACTAAAATGAAATGTGATGGGGCAAACCCATAGTTCTATCAAAATAAATAACTGGAGGCCCTGATCTAGTCTATAAGTGAGACAGTATTTTACATAAGATGTAATAATTAAGATTAAAGATGTTTTTTGACATGGTGAAGTAAACAAACCAAAATAGATGGGGTGCTGTTTGCCTAACTATCCAGAAATAAAAATCCAGAAGCTTCTAGATGGATGCAAACTCTGAAGTGAGATTGTAGAGAACATGAATTTTGTGCAAGTTCCTTACTCTGCATCTTCATCTTTGTAATGGAGAGAATGACATTGACAACACCATAGAATTTAGAGATAATGCATGCACCGCACAGAGAAGTATGCCTGACATAATGTGTCCAATAAACTTTAACTAGTATTATTAATATTATTATGAATGTATTTAGCTAGCTATATATCCCTTTCAGGCTAGATGGGCTAAGATGATCTAGGAAACAGGTCTGCACTCCAGCCCAAATTTTATGACAGTGAACAAAGATAGGAGATGCTTTCAATTCATATATAGAAGTAGATTGTTAATGGTTAAAGTATTCAGAGATAAAGAAGTACATTTCCAGAAGGAGAACAGAAGTGAATACTTTGCTTAGAGAGGTAATGTGATATCCAATACACACTTCCATTCAAATCATTCCCCCAGGCTATTATTCTGAAAACCTTTCCTTAAATCTCAGCCTCACTCAGAATCTAGCATATAGACACAAGTAACTTGAGATGAAATCCAAACCATACCCTGGGACTTCCTATTTCTTTATTCTGCTTTATTTTTTCCCCCAAACTGATTCTCATCCTCTACCAACTAGGTTGTATGTTTATTGAGGGGAAAGATTTTCTGAGTTGTTTTAATGCTGTACCTAGTGTACCTAAAACAGAGCCTGACGTATGGAAACTGCTCTATAAATATTTTTTGCGTGAACTAAATTTTACAGAATAGAACAAGGATATAGCAAGGAGCTCAGTAGTTAAAGTCCCTTCCTCTTTTCCATTATTTCACCTAATAACAACTAGGGTTATTATATTTGGACATGGTAAGGCACATCCAAACCACTGAACCACTGAATTACATTATTGATAATATCTTTCTGTTTGTTAACTTATTAATTTATTTTACTTCATATGTAAAAGGGTAATGGAATAATTAAAAATAACTGTAAGTCAAATGGTACATCACATTTGAAAATGTATGTGAAAAAGTAAAATGTATGTGAAAAGTATGGTTTATATTGTAGTGGAAATTCAGAGGATAACACTTATCATTTAACCATAATTTATATATACTGATCTATTATTTCTAACTAGATGTTTATAGACCATGTAGGTAAACACACTTAATTCTGAATATGAGGAAATTGTGTGTATCTTCCTGCAAAAATTATGGCATGAATTATATGTTTTGAATAGTTGTACTTCCTTTTAGTAAGTTATAACCTAAAGCCATATGGATAGACTATGAAATATGATTCAAATAAGAAAGTATGAATAGTTTATGGCCTTTTTATTTTCTATGCAGTACTAAGATGCTATATTTGGCAAAATTCTGTGTTTGACAGTTCTGGTTATATGTTTCATGTTTTACTGATATTAAATTAATGTAGATACCAAGCTAGGAGCCAAATCCCTTTAGGTAACAAGAATGTTGCCAAGGGAAACTGAAGGTAGCATTTTTCTTTTTGCTGTAAAATCAATGTTGTCCTGAAAATGACATAGTGGAATCTCTTTGACCAGTTATTAACTCTTTTACTCAACTGGTTGAATGTTGTTGTTTCTTCTCTCTCTCCCTCACCAAGTCACAAAAATCTAAAAAGTTACATACGAAATGTGCTTGGAATATAGTAGGTGTTCAATAAGTATTTTCTGAGGGAAAGACATAGAAAAAAAGGAAGAAAGGAAAGAAGAGGAGGGAGGGAGAAGAGGAGAGAGGGAGACAGAAAAGAAAGGGAGAGAAGTGGAGAAAGGGGAGAGAGGAAGAAAGGAAATCTTTTGTGGAATGTGAAACTAAGTGTCAACGCCATCAACCCTTCTCTATATGGAGACTTTTGCTCCCCAAGCAGTCTAGTTTCTATTATTGTACACCGGGTATCCCATGTGGAACGTATACATCAGATCACAGGTACCTAACATTCTACCATAATGAATCATTTTTACTGATTAAGGAATCTATCCCTGTTATGACTAATGCATTGTATGATTAATTCTAAACGTAACAACCGGAAAGAAAAGTATTTTTCCTGAATCTTAGAGAAGCAACATATGATTCTACTACAAAAGAAAATAGTCATATACAGTGCTTTTCCTTTTAATGGTTCTATTTTATTACCTACTGAACATTTTTTGTGTTTGACAATCTATGGATGAAGCCAAAGTGCAACAATTTCTCAAATAGAATTTCAATGTAAAAACTTTTTCTCTAAGATTATTTACAATTATTTTATGTGCTTCAATATTTACTTTTTACACAAGACATAAAAACTCTTTATAGTTTTTTGCATTTCCCTATAAACCACTGCATGACAAAGAACATTCAGTTTCCTTTACTTAACAAAATCCAGTAACACAAGGTAAGCCTATGAAATATTTCCAGTAGAACATGTAACAGTGTCTATTGCCCCTTTTGAATGTTTGGCAAATAAACAGAGAATATCTCTACCGAAATAAATTTTCTTAACATCTAGGATTCTATGATATAACCTACTTATTCCACTTTGTTCAAGGATAAGAAAATCACCATAGGAGAAGATCCGTGTATTCAAGGTATCATGCGTGACTGATCATTTGTAACAAATTTTACTGTTTATTCCACCATAGAATGGAGAAATTTTGACTTCGGGTCCCTGCTAACAACCTGACAATTTTGCCATGCTGGACTATCATTATTCAAACTAGTTATTACAATAAAATCTACCTAAATCATGCTTGATTGCCAGCTATTATCAAGTAGGTATTTAGATAGTGTGCAGTTTGAATAAAATCTGGCCCAAGTTATGTGACTTAAGAGGACTCCAGGTATGGAGAAAATATTGTGATTCAAGAAATAGTCTCCAGATGGTGTTTCTTTAGAATTGGAAGAAACTTCATAGATCATTTGTTCAAATACAAAGATTTAATAGAGTCTAGATCAAATTTAATATTACCCAATTATGTAACTGTTTATTTTCTTATCTATTTCTCCATAGACTTTAAACCCCTTAATGAATAAAACAATATTTTTATTTCTTTCTATAGTAGCTACTATATAATTGGTGCTCAATAAAGTTAGTTAATAAATTTATATAATACCATTTATTATAAATCTACATTTAAGATTATGTTTAGATATTTTTTAATACTTAAAAAATAACATGTCACTCTGCCACACAATTTCAAACGGTCTCAAAATTAATTAATTCAGAGGAAAGTACCATAAAAATTCATTGGTAACATGGGTATGATAACTTCAGACTAAAATTTCATTCATTGGTTTCATCTCAATCCTTTTTTTTTTTTTTGAATAGTTTTTAATTAATTAATTAATTGATTGATTTTTGGCTGTGTTGGGTCTTCGTTTCTGTGCGAGGGCTTTCTCTAGTTGGGGCAAGCGGGGGCCACTCTTCATCGCGGTGTGCGGGCCTCTCACTATCGCGGCCTCTCTTGTTGCGGAGCACAGGCTCCAGACGCGCAGGCTCAGTAGTTGTGGCTCACGGGCCTAGTTGCTCCACGGCATGTGGGATCTTCCCAGACCAGGGCTCGAACCCGTGTCCCCTGCACTGGCAGGCAGATTCTCAACCACTGTGCCACCAGGGAAGCCCCTCATCTCAATTCTTTTCAAACTTTTTTTTTTTTTAAGTATGTAATCCTCAAGATTTTTGAATGTGTAGGGGACAAACCTTCTTTGTGAGTAGGTCTCACGTATCCTTTGTGAAGTAAAATTCATATTTAATAGCAAGACAAGAAAAATCTAAACATAAAAATTCTTCTCTGCCTTTTGGCCTCCTCTCTCCCTGCACTGTGCATTGTGTATTTGCATTATGCATCAACCAAACCTCTCCCATCAGCAGGGACACCTGCTCAACCATAAGAACAACATTGTCTTAGCATCAACAAGACAACTCCTTAACAGATAACATTCCTTCTTGATCTTGTAAAGGGTCACATGACTCACCACAATGCCGCTTAGATCTGAATATGTAAGCTGCCAATAATACATCATTTGATGTAAAGCCCTCTGTCTCAGAAAATTTATATAACTGTGCCTTGACTTCTAACGGGTGGAACAGTCCTCAGAGCTTTCTGAGATGCTCTTCCTGGGTTATAATCCTCAAATTTGGCTCGAATAAAATCTTCCATTTCTTTCTTAGATTGACTGGTTAATTTTTTTGTCGACACCTTGAAGCATTAATTGAAATCAATCCTGAAAATATTATCTCATAGGATAGAACTTTTAGAATGAAAATATCAAATCATCACTTAAAAAAAGCAAAGAATTAGCATTCTTAATGGCAATTTGAAATTCTCTAATAATGCAACATGATCTCTGTGAGGGAATTCTTTTACAAAACTGTGTGGTTCATCTCAGGTACTTACTACCCTGTCAGAGTTCTTTTCTCTTTTCTTAACCTATGAGCATTTAGGCACGTTTTCCTTAAAATGTGCAGTATCCAAGAACAGTAACATGATAAGTAAAGACAAAAATGGGGCCTCTGAAAAATCTTGCTCTTGAATTCATATTCCGCATGAGCTCCCTTGTGTTCCAGTCCTCTCCTTTGTTAGCTACTAGGGATTTATTTTTTGCTTTGGTCCTGGCCATTCAAGTCTTTCCTGCACTTTGTGGAAATATGCAGAGCGTTTCCTCCCTTCTAATCCTGTCACTTTACTTGATCTTTGACCTCCCCAGCCCTGGTGTCACTCTCTAGTGTCTGTATTATCTTGATTATTATTATTTACCTTATCCTTACACACCAGTCTTTATTAATTCCCTATAGATAATTTGCTTGGCTAGCTACTGAAACTAAACGGCATAGTTTCTGCCCTCAAGACACTTAGAGAGAAGCAGTATGTGTATGTGGTTAGGGCCAAAGCTTTTAGGATCAATGGAATCTAAGGCTCTCAGGATGCTGCTTACTCGGTTTTCAAGCTTGGAAAACATAGCTGAGATTTCTGAGATTCATTTTTTCACTACTGTATATTTCACATAATGTTGTGCCAGTTATAAAATAAGTTGTCTAAAAATTGGTATAGGATCTGATTTATAATTGGTATTTAAAACATTGTTGTGGTGTTATTATTGATAATATATCATTATAAAGTACTGATTATTATATCTTTATGCCTCCTTCTTATACCATGACACTATTTTGAAGTCCTCAAGGGTAGGCCTAATTCTTGTCTGCATTTCTGCAGTGGAATATATTTCCTTAAATGAAAGATTGTTTCCTTGGGGACCTCCTAGAAATTATCCATTTACTACCTAAAAGATCATGAAAGAGTAACTCAGGATGTAAATGTGTAAAAATGCACCATATGTTTTGGGAAGAGGTAACAGTTTGCTCTATCTAGAATATTCCATGGGAGGGGAATGAGTATAGATAGTTCTGAAAGGTTAAATTCAAATGAATTTATAGAGCATTTTATTCTATGCTACAGATTTATAATTTACCTGGAATCAACAGAAAGTCAGTTATTGGTGTTGATGTTTTATTTTTCTTATTTATCTATTTTTTCTTATTTTAGAAAGATGACTAATAGTAGATCATTAGCAATGTAAAAACTGTGGCTAATGAAATCTAACAGAAAAACATTTATTAATCCAGATGAAAACTGATGAGTACCAAGTACCTAAACTTGGATATCAACCATAATGATGGAAGAGTGAAAATGGGAGGATAGAATCATGTTAGTATCTTATCATGTGTTATGTAGATATCCAAGTGTGACTGGATAACACACACTCAGCTCTCAGTGAACATGAAAACTGTAACAGGAATGTTACTAAGTCAAACTTATCTTCCTACCTATTTCACATGAATTTAAACTAGAGAGCATTTAGCATAGATTGTTTTCTTTCAAAATGAAATAGAAACTCAAGCTTGTGCTATTGATGTTATCTGATGAAGATCAGAGGTCCTAACAACTCCTTTCCTAACCGTGAGTAGCCAGTAGGAAACTATAACAATTTTCTCAGCTCCAAACACACCATCTTTATACTCCGCTCTATAAAGTTGAGTCTGTGACTACGCAAACTGCATGTTTTTCTTTACAACTGATTCCTTGTTAAGTTACGCTAAGCGGGGGAAGTAGAGGGAGACTGGACTATAAGAGGAAAGCCTCATTTCTGTTCACTTCTCGTCCTCAGTAGCGTCACCCAACAATGCCTTCGCACTCAGGCAGCACAGCTGGTTTCTGCTTCCAGACTTTTCCCAGTCTTTTTGCGCCCCTGAGAAATATCAGCACCACCTGGGCTGCCTCTTTCTCAGATCCAAGTTCCAGCTCTGGGGGTCTCAGGCTCTCTCCTCCGAGTTTCTACAGAACCATCACCAGCCATCCTCTTCAGATTCTTGGTATCAGAACCACAAAGGCCCTCCTCCAAGCTTCCAGATAATGGTAACTACTAAATTTCCCCTCCTTTCCTCATTCTTAAATATGGTAGCTGCTTGCTGAAGTTACTAAACCTATATTACTTCAGGGTTCCCTTTTAATATTTTCAGTCCTCAGAATGTGCATAACCAGCACTTACATTAAAATCTCTTGACACTGGGGCTTCCCTGGTGGCGCAGTGGTTGAGAATCTGCCTGCCAATGCAGGGGACACGGGTTCGAGCCCTGGTCTGGGAAGATCCCACATGCCGCGGAGCAGCTGGGCCCGTGAGCCACAGTTACTGAGCCTGCGTGTCTGGAGCCTGTGCTCCGCAACAAGAGAGGCCGCGATAGTGAGAGGCCCGCACACCGCGATGAAGAGTGGCCCCCGCTTGCCGCAACTATAGAAAGCCCTCGCACAGAAACGAAGACCCAACACAGCCAAAAATAAATAAATAAATTAATTAATTAATTAATTAATTTAAAAAAATCTCTTGACACTTATGCATACATTGTGATATAAAAGCCTCCGATCTCACCTAAGTCTTTCCTTTTACAGAATCCTCCTCATCTTTAACTTCTCTAAGAGATTAGCTCCTTTCATTCACTTACATTGATTCCAGATATTTTGTTCTTCAGAGAACCATTTTCTAACTCAGCTGTTTCCTCTGTTACACTTTGTATTCTTAAATCTTCAGGTGCTGAGATAGCGGTCATTTGGAAAATACCTTTTATTGTCCAGCCCCGTATCAGTCAGAGGCCCAGAAAGAAACATATACTCAGTGGTTCAACAAAAGAGAATTTAATAAAAAAGAAAAAAAAAAAAATTGCTAGAAGATAATGAGGAAAATCTAGATGATATTGAATTTGGCAGTGACTTTTCAGATACAATACCAAAGGCATGCTCCATGAGAGAAAGAACTAATAAGTTGGACTTTGTTAAAATTAAATTTCTGCTCTATATGATACTGTTAAGAGAATGAAAAGTCAAGCCACAGACTGGGGGAAAAACTATTTGTAAAACACATATCTGATCTAGGACTTGTAACCAAAATGTACAAAGGACTCTTAAAATTCAACAAGAATAACAACAACGACAAAGTTCAAAAAATGGGCAAAAGATCTGAACAGACACCTCACCAAAGAGGATATACAGATGTCAAATAAGCATATAAAAAGATGCTCAGCATAACATGTCATTAACAAAGCACAAGTTAAAACAACAATGGGATATCAGTACATATCTATTAGAATGGCTAAAACTCCAAATACTGACAACAGCAAAATAGTGGCATGGCTGTGAAGCAACAAGAATTCTCATCCATTTACCATGAGAATGTAAAATGGTACAGTCACTTTGAAAGTCAGTTTGGCAGCTTCTTACAAAGCTAAATATAATTTTACCATGCAATCCAGCAATCACACTCCTAGATATTTACCCAAATGAGTAAAAAACTCATGTCTACACAACAACCTGCATATGGATATTTAGATTTGTTTTATTCATAATTGCCCCAAATTGAAAGCAACCAAGATGTCCTTCAATAGGTAAATGGACAAAAAAGCTATGGTACATGCAGTGGAGTATATTCTGTGACAAAAAAGTAAATTAGCTGTCAAGTCACAGATATACATGGTAGATTCTTAAATGCATATTGCTAAGTCAAAGAAGCCAGTTACCAACTGTATGATTTCAACTCTATGACAGTCTAGAAAGGTAAAACTATATAGTCAGTAAAACAGTCAATGGTTGACAGGGTTCAAGGGGAGGAGGGAAGAGATGAATTGGTAGAGCACAGGGCATTTTTAGGGCAGTGAAATTATTCTGTATGATTTTGTATGAGTGGACGTGATATTATACATTAGTGAAAAGCCATAGGACTTTAAAACACAAAGAGTAAATTATAATAACTATGGAATTTAATTAATAATTATGTAATAATATTGGTTCATCAATTGAAACTGCACTAACGTAAGATATTAGTAACAGGAGAAGCCATGTGTGGGGGGAGAAGCAATTATGGAAACTCTAATTACTATATGTTCAACTTTTCTGTAATCCTAAAACTTATCTAAAAAATAAAACCTGTTAAGAAAACTAGACTAAATGAATCTTCTATGACTTACTGAATACTAAATGAACTAAAATAAATTAAAATTACTTTATATTGATTTTTACTTAATTTGCAGACCACTTAAGTATAACTGGAGACACTGATGTTTCACAAACCTTAGGATTGCGTTTGCTAATCTACACGATCTGGTATTCATCAGATTCTAGTTAATGGAAAATGGTTTACATTAAATTTGTTGTTCCTGGTGTTAGTCTCTTTTACAATAAGTACTAGTAGAATATCAGCATGAACTATAATAACACAGATGAATACTTTTTAATAAATGTTTTGCAAAATTTAAAGTGGGAAATTAATTAAATTGGAGGGATTTCAAATGCTATACATAATATATCTATGCACTTTAAGATATACTAATATAATAAAGCATGGAAAACAGACAAATAACATATGTAATCCTGGAACTTGAAGACAAGAATCAGAGGTTGTGAGTCAAATATTCAGCTAATAAATAGTTGCTTGCACTTTGATAACATCTAATCTCTGAGCCTCATTTTCTGATTTGCAAAATGAGAATATTTGTATATATGATCTTCAGTTATCTTTCTGGATTTAAGTTTGTGTGTGTGTGTATTTATAATATAGTATTACTGATTTGAGATAGACATCAAGTTACAATCACCTTTTATGAAATGATCGTTCTTTCCTGCACTTCAAGTTATCTAATTATGCAAAGGAAGATCGCTAGAGTTACATAATATTCTACTTTATTTATTTTATGTGTCTTTCTTGGGAATTATTATACAGTTATTGTTTGAGATTTTGGTACAAGGGATTTCTCGTTAGTTTCATATTCAGTATGTTTATGGTGGTTTTAAATAGTAAGAGACAGTTAGTTTACATCTTACTAGCTATGGAAAAAACATTATAAGTATTCTGAACTAAACATTAACACTGTCCTTGACTCTAAAACTTGACCTGGTGAAGGGTCTGGTTCTTTAATGATAAAACACATAATACAGTCTTGCCTCTGTTCTTCAAGTACATTAAACGTTTCCCTTGAGTTTTCAGTGAAAAGGAAAACATCCATGTTTTGGTGCAAAATACACATGTAATTGGCTCCTTGACAGATGTTAAATTTTAACTTCTTGAAAAAATAAACATTTGGCTATACCATACAGATTTTGATATTGTGCATCTTTTGGAATCCAGGACATCTGGGCTACTAAGTGGGTTATTAACCTTTCTCACCACTGCTATTACTCCTTTATCCTACGCAGTGTATATAAGTTCCTCCCTTTGATAGGATATTTAAATCATTTCTTTTTTTTTTTTTTTTTTTGATGAGAAGCCTTTGGAAGGTTTTTTGTTTTTTGTTTTGTTTTGTTTTTTTTTAATTAATTAATTTATTTTTGGCTGTGTTGGGTCTTCGTTTCTGTGCGAGGGCTTTCTCCAGTTGTGGCAAGCGGGGGCCACTCCTCATCGCGGTGCGCGGGCCTCTCATTATCGCGGCCTCTCTTGTTGCGGAGCACAGGCTCCAGACGCGCAGGCTCAGTAATTGTGGCTCACGGGCCTAGTTGCTCCACGGCATATGGGATCTTCCCAGACCAGGGCTCGAACCCGTGTCCCCTGCACTGGCAGGCAGACTCTCAACCACTGCGCCACCAGGGAAGCCCCTAAATCATTTCTTATACATCCACATTTTAGTATATGGGTTTCTCACTTGATCTCATCCCTCACTTTTGTGTTCCTCCTATGCTTTCTTTTCAATCTACGTGAGCCAATACAGCTCAAGCTACAAGACTGCAAGTTCATGGTACATCATTTTCACCTGTCCTTTGATGGTACCCCCCCAATCCCTTTGCCCTATTCCCTTCCCACTACTACTATTTACTATTCCTTATCTTTTAATTCTCTTACAATTGTTTTCTGTGATTCCAGGAATCTGGGTTACTAAACTTTCTAAAAAGGACCCAAAAGGGCATTGATAAATCTTAAGAACATGCAGTCTCTAAATTTACATGGGCTCATTTAATTTAGCAATCCATATACTTGTCCTTAATCATCCCCTATTCACACTCTATTCCTTTTCTTATATTGGCTTTCATATCTAATAGTCTAGCTTCCCAGATGTCAGTGCAACACTATATTTAAACACAAACACAAATACACACAAAACAGGGTTAAAAGAAAATTTTGTCATCGAGTATGACTGCATAAAGATTCCTCCCACAATAACCCTGATTGAGAATCAATTCATATTTACTTAATTGCATAACTGTTTAATTTCAGGGATGTGAAACTCAAGGCTTCAAAAATAAAAATTCTTATTTTCAAATAATTCTATTTTGTTAGAATGTTCCCCCTCCTGAAAGAATGAAACAAAAATTAACATAATATCTATAGGACTGTATTTAAGTCATCTGAAGCTGAATAGATTTACTTTACTTATTTCTAAACTTTTGAGGATAGACACCTTATTTTACTTTGATAATTTTACTGTGTTTCTGAAACTCTCTGAACTTTTTCAGTTGGTTGGTTATTTTTTGTTTTTCTTTTGTTTTTGTGCTAAGTGTTTTGAGAAGATGATTTTTTCCAAGGGTAATAGTAAGAGGCTTCAGAAGAAAAGTCAACAAGCAAACAAACACATACAAAGACAAACTTCTTAAACTCAAAATGTAATCAATCTGGACTTTGTATTAACTTGAAAAGAAATGCTAATTCTAATATTTTAATTAAGAATAGAATTATATTCTAGTTTATTAAGGAGATATGTTTATCACTGGAATTTACTAATTTAATTAATTTAATTAATCACTAACAAAATCTTTTTTCCATGTGAGTACACTTTATATATTAAATGCACATCCACTAAACAAAATAAAAATTGAATTCTTAGGGAATATAAAACAATCTATATTCATCGGCAAGACAGTATATCCTTATTTAAGGTGTAATAGCCCCTTGCTTGTTAAAACATAGTTTAAAATGTACCCTGACAATTATACAATATTTTTTAATTAAAAGAGGCCTGCAGTATGTAGCCAGCTCCCCAGATATGCATGAGATTACTTTCGGGTGGTAATGTAACCTCAGAAAGGAGCTCTGTGATATGACTAAATTATATTTTGGTCTTTTTTCAGGGTCAAAATGAATAGTTACATAGAATATGTTGTTATATAAGAGAGCAGGGATAGAGTGAAGTATAAATGTAGACTGAAATACTTGCTGAGAAACAATAACTCAGGCTCTTAATCCTAAAAGTGTGATGAAACGTGGATTGATGGAACTACACATTGTGGAAAAAGGAATAATGTGCTATGAGAAACAGTTCTGATGAGTCTCCAGGGCCCTGAGAAGACTACTCCAGTGAAAAGCCAGTGGTTCTAAT
The DNA here is from genome assembly GCF_965194805.1 of Balaenoptera borealis. Taxonomy (NCBI): domain Eukaryota; kingdom Metazoa; phylum Chordata; class Mammalia; order Artiodactyla; family Balaenopteridae; genus Balaenoptera; species Balaenoptera borealis. Next base: position 71,176,747 of record NC_138870.1, on the reverse strand, counting down.
TCAGGAAAAAGATTACAAAACTGTATAATTACAAACATTTGTGTAGCACTTTTGTTTTCAAAGTGTTTTCCTTATATTTATCACAGTTGATTCTCAAAAAAGAACCTTGTACAGTAGTCATAGTACTGAGCACTGTTCTAATTTACACAAAAACTATGTAAGGGAAATTAAGTCTTATTAGCAAATCCACTGTGCTATGTATGTAACATACTGATATAACTAAACCTTACAAATTTGAGGAGGTTGAAAAATTCTCTGAAAACACTGGAAAATACAGAATTGAGGGAAGATAAACATGTTCTTGTGCTCAAATCACAAAAATTACAATTGGCTAACTGCATTATAGCAATTTCAAAAGCATCTTTTTAATCCAAAATTAATTTTAGGGTTAAAATATAACCCTACTTCTTAGAGTTATGACATATAATTTATTGCATTAAAAATAATAATCCTGGGACTTCCCTGGCAGTCCAGTGGTTAAGACTTCACCTTCCAGTGCAGGGGGTGTGGGTTCAATCCCACATGCCTCAGGGCCAAAAAACCGAAACATAAAACAGAAGCAATATTGTAACAAATTCAATAAAGACTTTAAAAATGGTCCACATCAAAAAAAAAAATCTTAAAAAAAAAATAATCCTAAAATCTCTTAAGCAAACATTTTACATTTAAAGTAACTTATGATGGGATCCTTTTCCTCTCTTTTTTGGTTTTCCACAGATGTGAGCTTTATGATTTTAAGTTCATAGTTACCTGTTAGAAGAAGAGAAAAGGAATTCAACCATAATAATCTACAATTTTTTTCTAAAAGATATTGGACAAAGAATTCATGTTATAACAACCAATACTATAAATAGCATAAAGGTCTTTGGAAGCCTATCTGTAACCACCTAAATTTTAATTTGATTTTTAAACTGAATCCAAACTGAGTTATAGAAGGTTTGAAAAATGTTATCTCTCTCATAGTCTTTTACACCCACATACAAATATATTTGTGTAATGCCTATTTAATGATAGATAATTTTGAAAATTATAATATACAGAAAGTGAGCCAAAGTAGAATAAAATTGGTGTCATGAAGATCAAAAGAGTGTATGTGAAATGACTTTTTGAGTGAACTTGACTCTTTGAGTAATATAAACTGTTACTAGACATTTCTAGAATTGTTTACTACTGAGATGTAGATATGATGAATAAATTATTTCAATTTTAAACAAACCTCATTAGAATATAAATTTAATGTAAACAATTAAATTTATTTTCTGATGAGATTTTTCCCCCTCCAAGGCAAATGGTAGTTACAAAAAAGAACTCTATAAATAAGTTCTTTTTATTTTTTTGATTTTTATTTTTTTTTATACAGAAGGTTCTTATTAGTTACCTATTTTATACATATTAGCATATATATGTCAATCCCAATCTCCCAATTCATCCCACCACCACCACCACCACCACCCCTACAAATAAGTTCTTATAAATGATATAGGTATTTAAAGTTCTTGGATGGCACTATCTGATCATTCTTTGGTGATTTTCTTTCTCTGTATTCGGCATAACATATAATAGAAAATGGCTTATATCATTCTAAGAAATAAGCTACTCCCTTAGGGAATATGGATGCAGTTTGATGTCTAACCACAATAGTATATTCCAGCAATGTTCTTATGAATAATATACTAAATGATACTTTACTAACTGAAAGAGTAGCCTTTTATTTCTTCTCGAAAATTGAACACAATTTATACTTTTTAAATCATATTCATTTTTAGTAAATAAATGCAATATTTGTATGACTTCTACCATTCTTAACTTCTAACTTCCCATTATTCTGCAGTAAGATCCGACTGGAGAACTCTCACTACAGAAACAACTATAAAACCTTGACATAATAGAAAATAACCTGAAGTCACTACATATTAACAGAAGCAGGCAGACTCTGGAGAATAGTATAGGCTCAGAGAAGGCAAACAGTATGAAGTTAGTTGCCCATTTAGCCTGTGACTAACTGCATCTCACATGGCAGTTCATTGTCAGCAGCAGCACTGGTGGAAAAGCTATAGTCTTTCTGGTTGGGGGAACCCAAAAACTATTGGTGGTAAACTATCATATTGTCAGTGGAGGAAGCACAGAAAGAAAAGAGACAGAGAAAGGATATGCAAATGTTGTCCACCTACATTTCTCACTGACCTCTGAGTCACCCAAGAGACTCAAAGTAGCTTACCTAAAAGCAAAAGAGCTGAACTGACACTGAAGCTGCTATTTGTGGAACAGAGTTTGCAGTTTAAGTACAGGTAAGAAAATCCCTCGATACACAAAGGAAACAACACCATCAGAGAAATATAATGCAACCCCAAAGCTATAAAACTTAACATTCATAATGCCCAGGATACAATCCCAAACCATTTGACTTATGAGGAACCAAGAACATGGATTGAATTCCCAAGAGAAAAGAAAATCAATAAAATCTGAACCTGAGATAAACCACACATTCAAACTAACAGATACAGATTTTAGAGCAGGTATTACTCCTATCCTCAATGATGTAAAAAAAAAAAACGTTTACTAGAAGAATGAAAAATAGGAAATTTCAGGAGAAAGAGAAATGATAAAAATAGACAAAAAATTCTGGACAGAAGTGGAAAATAAAATATCTGAAAGAAAAAAATTCACTGAATAGACCTAACAACCAATGAAATAGGATAGATAAAAAATATTAAGTGAACCAGGAAAATAGATCAATAGAAAGTACTCAAGGTTAATAACAGAGAAAAAAGATGAAAAGATATTGGTGGCGGTGGGGGGAGCAAATAGAGCCTCACTAATGTTTTACATAGTATTAAACAGCCCAACATATGTGGAATTAAGATTCTAGGAGAGTAGAGAGATCAAGGTTGAAAAAATAATTTGAAGAAATAATAGCCAAAATTTCCCCAAATTTGAAAAAAATATATAAATATACAGATACATGATATTTAGCAAATAACAAGCCAATGAACACCATAGAAAACCTCTCCAAGACACACGATAGTCAAAGGGTTGAAAGTCAAAGGTACAAAGAAACTCTTGAAAGCAGCTAACTAATAATGATTCATCATAAACAGAAAACCAACCATTTGGTCAATGGCTGCCTTCTTATCAGAAATAAGGATGCCTAGAGGGAGTGAAGCATTATCTTTAAAGTGGCTAAAGACTATCGACACAGAATTCTATATCCATCAAAAGTAAACATATTTTCAGGGAAAAGTAAAACTATGAGAATTCATCTCCATCATACCAACACTACAAAAAGTTTAAGGAAGGTCTTCAAAATGAAGTAAAATGATACTTGATCAAAATCAGATCTACAAGAAAGAATGAAGAGCACCAAGAATAATAAATATCAAGGCAAATGAAAAGCAGTATTTTTCCTTTGTGCTTTTTTCCCCTCTTATTTAATTTTATAAATCATATAATCATTTAAAGTTAAAAAATGATGGCATTCTTTTCCATTATGGTTCATCATAGGATATTGAATATAGATCTCTGTGCTATACAGTAGGACCTTGTTGTTTATCCATTCTATATATAAAAGCTTACATTTGCTATCCCCACTATGATAAACCATAATGGAAAAGAATAAAAAAAAAAGAACGTGTATATATATATATATATGTATAACTGAATCACTTTGCTGTATAGCAGTAATTAACACATTGTAAATCAACTCTATGTCAATAAAAAAAGATTGTATTCAAATACTCAAAAATATGGCTATAAAGAAAAAAAAACAAAGGAAGAAAACAAGAAAGGCAAGAAGTAAAATAATAAAATTTTTGATCCAAACCTAACAATAACATTAATCATATTAAAATTTATAGACTCCAATGAAGACATATGAATGGACAACTGGTATATGAAAATGTTCTCCTTATCACCAATCATCAGGGAAATGTAAATCAAAGCCACAATGAGATATCACCTCATAGCATTTAGGATGGCAATGATCAAAAAACCAAAAGATAGCAAGTATTAGTGAAGATGTGGAAAAACAGAACTCTTGTGCAGTTTTGGCAATAATGTAAGCTGATACAGCCACTATGCAAAACAGTATGGAGGTTTCTCAAAAGTTCAAAAACAGAACTACCATATGATCCAGCAATTTCATTTCTGAGTATGTACCAAAAATAATTGAAATCAGAATCTTTGAGAGATATCTGCACTTCCATGTTCATTGCAGCATCATTATTCACAATAACCAAGACATAAAAGCTACCTAAATGTGCAGTGACAAAAGAATGGATAAAAAATGTGAGATATATATATAATGACGTATTATTCAGCCTTAAAAAGAAGAAAACTCTGCCATATGCAAGAACAACATGAATGAACCTGGAGGACATTATACTAAATGAAATAAGCCAGGTACTGGAGGACAAATACTATTTGACACCATTTACATGAGGAATCTAAAATACTAAAACTCATACAAGCAGAGAGCATAATGGTGGTTGCCAGGGGTTGGGGAGAGGGGGAAACAGGGAGGTATTAGTCAAAGGATATTAAGTTTCAATTATGCAAAATAAGTTCTACAGATTTACTGTACAGCATAGTGACTAAATTTAACAATATTCTGTTGCATACCTAAAAATTTGCTAAGAGGGAAGATCTTACGTTAAGTGTTCTTATCACAAATAATAATGATATAATAATAATATTAGCAATAAAGAGGAATGGGAGACTTTTAGAGGCAATGGATATGTTTATTGCATAGATTGTGGTGATTGTTTCACAAGCATATACTTATCTCCAAACTCATCAAGTTGTATACATTAAATATGTGCAGCTTTTTGTATGTCAATCTCAATAAAATGATTAAAAAAAAAATTTCCCCTCCTAAATAATAAAAGATTAATGGACTATATACACCAATTAAACAACAGAGATTATCTGAATAGACTAAAATAACTACTACATAAACAACACCACCCAGATATGTGTTTCCTAAGTGAGACAGACTTTAAATATAAAGACATATATAGGCTAAAAGTAAATGACTATGAAAAAATATACCATACAAACAGTGTGTAAGTAGGTCATAGTGGCCTATTATTATCAGATAAAATAAATTTCAAGCCATAATATTAAAAGAAATAATAAAACTGTCAGAAAAATATAAAGTCTTACAAATTTATGTACCTAATAGCACAGAATCTAAAAACATACAGCAAAAATGGACAGAATTAGATCCAGAAATAAACAAGCCATAAGTGCAACTGGAGACGTTAACACTGTTCTCTCAGTAAATTTGAAAACTTCTAGACAAAAATAAATTAAGCCATAAGAGATAGACACAAAAGTACCACATTTATAGGATGCTATATGCAACATGTAGTGCAAATTGTACTGTTACCAAAGTAGACATTATGCCATGAAACAAGACTATTGAGTCTTGTATGAAAAAGAGTAAAAACTGAAGTAAACTGAAAACAGAATATGTTCTCTGACCACAAGGAAATTAAATTAGAAATCACTAACAATATGATTTTAAGTATGATTATAAGTCAAATTTTAGATATTAACAATATACTTCTAAATAATTCATGGATCAAATAATGGCAAAAAGTTAAAGTATGTTAAGGTGTATAATGAATATAACATTTATATAAATTTATAGGATACAGCTCAAACAGTGGAAAGTTCGTGGTTTAACTGTTTATATTCGAGAGAAAGAAAGAAAAGGAGAAGAAGAGAGAAAGGAAAGGGAGGGAGAAAGATAAATATTTTGAACCCAATAAAAATGGAAAAACAACTAATTAAAAACGATGGGAGGCAGTTAAAATGGGACTTTGAGGGAAATATATAGCATTAAATGCATACATTAAAAAAGAATAAAGATCTAACATCAAAAATCTAAGCTTCAGCCTTAGGAACCTAGAGAAAAAAGAAAAATTTAAGCTTAAAACAAGCAGAAAAAAAGAAATACTTAATATTAGACCAGATCAATGAAATTTAAAATAGGAAAAAAAGGTAACAGCAATGAAAGCAGAAGCTGATTTTTTTTTCCCCCCCGTGGGCATGCTGAATTATATTTGTTGTTGTTTTTTAATAGATCTTTATTGGAGTATAATTGCTTCACAATACCATGTTAGTTTCTGTTGCACAACAAATCAGCCATATGCATACACATGTCCCCATATCCCCTCCCTCTTGAGCCTCCCTCCCATCCTCCCTATCCTACCCCTCTAGGTCATCACAAAGCACCGAGCCGATGTCCCTGTGCTATGCTGCTGCTTCCCACCAGCCAACTATTTTACATTCGGTAGTGTATATATGTTGATGCTACTCTCCCTTCACCACAGCTTTGCCCTCCCACCCTATGTCACCAAGTCCATTCTCTATGTCTACCTCTTTATTCCTGCCCTACAACTAGGTTCATCAGTACCTTTTTTTTTTTTTTTTTTTTAGAATCCATATATATGTGTTAGCATACAGTATTTGTTTTTCTTTCTGACTTACTTCACTCTGTATGAGTAATATTCCATTGCCTATATGTGCCACATCTTCTTCACCCATTCATCTGTCGATGGACATCTAGCTTGGTTCCTGGTCCTGGCTATTGTAAATAGCGCTGCAGTGAGCATTGTGGTGCATGTCTCTTTTTGAATTATGGTTTTCTCATGGTGTATGCCCAGCACTGGGATTGCTGGGTCATATGGTAGTTCTATTTTTAGTTTATTAAGGAACCTCCATACTGGTTTCCATAGTGGTTGTGTCATTCCCACCAACAGTGTAGGACGGTTCCCTTTTCACCACACCCTTTCCAGCATTTATTGTTTCTAGCTTTTTTGATAACGGCCATTCTGACCAGTGTGAGGTGATACCTCATTGGAGTTTTGATTTGCATTTCTCTAATGATTAATGATGTTGAGCATTCTTTCATGTGTTTGTGGGCAATCTGTACATCTTCTTTGGAGAAATGTCTATTTAGGTCTTCTGACCATTTTTGGATTCAGTTGTTTGTTTTTTTGACATTGAGCTGCATGAGCTGCTTGTAAATTCTGGAGATTAATCCTTTGTCAGTTGCTTCATTTGCAAATATTTTCTCCCATTCTGAGGGTTGTCTTTTGGTCTTGTTTATGGTTTCCTTTGCTGTGCAAAAGCTTTTAAGTTTCATTAGGTCCCATTTGTTTATTTTTGTTGTTATTTCCATTTCTCTAGGAGGTGGGTCAAAAAGGATCTTGCTGTAATTTATGTCATAGAGTGTTGTGCCTATGTTTTCCTCTAAGAGTTTGATGGTGTCTGGCCTTACATTTAGGTCTTTAATCCATTTTGAGTTTATTTTTGTGTATGGTGTTAGGGAGTGTTCTAATTTCATACTTCTACATGTATGTATGTATGAGATGGATGGACCTAGAGTCTGTCATACAGAGTGAAGTAAGTCAGAAAGAGAAAAACAAATACCGTATGCTAATACATATATACGGAATCTAAGAAAAAAAAAAAAGGTCATGAAGAACCTAGGGGCAAGATGGGAATACAGACACAGACCTACTACAGAATGGACTTGAGGATATGGGGAGGGGGAAGGGTAAGCTGGGACGAAGTGAGAGAGTGGCATGGACATATATACACTACCAAATGTAAAATCGATAGCTAGTGGTAAGCAGCCGCATAGCACAGGGAGATCAGCTCTGTGCTTTGTGACCACCTAGAGGGGTGGGATAGGGAGGGTGGGAGGGAGGGAGATGTAAGAGGGAAGAGATATGGGAACATATGTATATGTATAACTGATTCACTTTGTTATAAAGCAAAAACTAACACACCATTGTAAAGCAGTTAGACTCCAATAAAGACGTTAAAATATATATATGTGTGTGTGTGTGTGTGTGTGTGTGTGTGTGTATATATATATATATATATATATATATATATATATATATATATATATATATATATATATATATGACTTCCGAAAAGCTAAATAGGAAAAATCTATTTATAAGAATTATCCTCATATCACCATTAAGGCCTGATGACTCATGGGTATAGGAATCTTATTTTGGATCTTGAAGCTTCCTGATTCCATGCTTGGAAAAGGAGCCGCCTTCCAAAATATTTGAGGTGATGATGCTCAAAACATTCAAGAAGGAATTTAAGACTCAATGGTAGGCCAAGATCAATAAAAAACCTCAAAGAGAATCTCAAGATTAATGAAAGAACCATCATATAATTTTTAAAAGCATTTCAGTAGCAAAGAATTAAAACTATCACATCCAAAATTACAGCAGGAGAATTACATAGACAGCCAATATTTTGAAAATCTCTTAAATGGCAATATTATATTGACTTTTTTTTACGTGGAATTTTTCTTTTTTATATAAATTTATTTATTTATTTATGGCTGCATTGGGTCTTCATTGCTGCACGCAGGCTTTCTCTAGCTGCGGCGAGTGGGGGCTACTCATCGTTGCGGTGCGTGGGCTTCTCATTGTGGTGGCTTCTCTTGTTGCGGAGCATGGGTTCTAGGCGTGCAGGCTTCAGTAGTTACGGCATGCGGGTTCAGTATTTGTGACACACAGGCTTAGTTGCTCCACAGCATGTGGGATCTTCCTGGACCAGGGCTCAAACCCATGTCCCCTGCTTTACCAGGCAGATTCTTAACCACTGTGTGACCAGCGGAGTCCCTATGTGGAATTTTTTAAGAAGTCTAATTTTAAAAGCATTTGTAAAATATAAAGATTTGCAATAACAATATCAAATAAATTTAGTTATAGTATGTCACAAAATGTCAACACTGGAAGAAATTATGGAAGTGGTGGCAGTGTAACTGAGGAACATTTAAGTTTAATTGAAAAGATTAAAGTTTATGCCTGACTTTATATAGTCTATCTTGGTTGTATTTTGTACAGCAAAATAAAATTGAAATCTAAGAAGAATATTATAGGTTCCTTTTGTACAACTCTAGTGAGAACTTCAAAATCTTCTTGGCCCTATCTCATACTCCAGCTACTGCTACAGTAATAACTAAATGAAGATTTTGACCAACTTCATGCAGATGTAATTGATAGCACCTTATCCCTGCTTCCTGCCATGGAGTTTCCCTGAAACTGTGGCAGGGCAACACATAAGAATTTGCCCATCATTCACATATGTTCAAAACAGAAATATGCAATAATCAAAGCCCATGGAGCCACCTTCGGCCAATTAGGTATGAGAATGATTAGATGAATATGTCCTCATTTTGGACCCTCAGGTGGACAGTTCTGAGGTGTCTTGTATAAGGTCTCTTAGACATCCTCGTTAAGATAAAACACCAGTTGGCTGTAGCACTGGTTAAATCCATATAACATCCTTGTGTTGGTCTTTTCACCTTTCTCATTTTCACCCTCCATGTCTTGCACTTTTGCTCCCTGAGATCATATTGTCACAGGATTTTCTCTGAGAAAAATTTAGGCTAAGATAGGTAGTATTTCTGTTCTTTGTGCCTTGGGGAGGGCAGGGGGAACTCAAGAGTCTTTCAGATCTTTCAGTATGTGTTGACCTTAAACAAATGATCAAGTTACTCAGCAGCAAACATAAAAGAGAACCAAATTCATAATTAAAACACACAAATTCTGTTTATTTTATAACACAAATCTCATAGTACCATAAACTGAAAGCCCTAGTATAAATTACAAAATTTTTAAAATGCTACGTTAATTGCTTATGTTGAATTCTAAATCTCTATAAGGAGAGATTCACTGTTAAAAAATAGTACAAAAGTACTGATTATTTTCTTTTAAATGAGATTTATACTACATTCTCTTTAAAAGAAATTTATATCAGATTGTTTTTAAATGGCAACTCTTTAGAACATTAAATGGCTCAGTTATCAAAATGTCCATTTTTTTAATACTTTATTTATTTTTAATATAAATTTATTTATTTATTTTTGGCTGTGTTGGGTCTTTGTTGCTGTGCACGGGCTTCCTCTAGTTGCGGCGAGCAGGGGCTACTCTTCGTTGCGGTGAGCAGGCTTCTCATTGCCATGGCTTCTCTTGTTGCAGAGCACGGGCTCTAGGCACGTGGGCTTCAATAGTTGTGGCTCGCGGGCTCTAGAGCACAGGCTCAGTAGTTGTGGTGCACAGGATTAGTTGTTCTGCAGCATGTGGGATCTTCGGGGACCAGGGCTCGAACCCATGTCCCTGCATTGGCAGGCGGATTCCTTTTTTTTTTTGTCTGTTTTTGTTTGGTCAAATAAATTATTAAAAACTTTTTAACATCTTTATTGGAGTATAATTGCTTTATATTGTTGTGTTAGTTTCTGCTGTATAACAAAGTGAATCAGCTATATGTATACATATATCCCCATATACCCTACCTCTTGTGTCTCCCTCCCACCCTCCCTATCCCACCCCTCTAGGTGGTCACAAAGCACCGAGCTGATCTCCCTGTGCTATGTAGCTGCTTCCCACTAGCTATCTATTTTACATTTGGTAGTGTATATATGTCGATGTCACTCTCTCGCTACGTCCCAGCTTATCCTTCCCCCTCCCTATGTCCTCAAGTCCATTCTCTACGTCTGCATCTTTATTCCTGTCCTGCCCCTTGGTTCTTCAGAACCATTTTTTTTTTTTTTAGATTCCATATATATGTGTTAGCATACAGTATTTGTTTTTATCCTTCTGACTTACTTCACTCTGTATGACAGACTCTAGGTCCATCCACCTCACTACAAATAACTCAGTTTCATTTCTTTTTATGGCTGAGTAATATTCCATTGTATATATGTGCCACATCTTCTTCATCCATTCATCTGTCGATTGACACTTAGGTTGCTTCCCTGTCCTGGCTATTGTAAATAGAGCTGCAGTGAACATTGTGGTACATGGCTCTTTCTGAGTTATGGTTTTCTCAGGGTATATGCCCAGTAGTGGGATTGCTGGGTCATATGGTAGTTCTAGTTTTAGTTTTTTAAGGAACCTCCATACTGTTCTCCATAGTGGCTGTATCCACTTACATTCCCACCAACAGTGCAAGAGGGTTCCCTTTTCTCCACACCCTCTCCAGCATTTACTGTTTGTAGATGTTTTGATGATGGGCATTCTGACTGGTGTGAGGTGATACTTCATTGTTTTGATTTGCATTTCTCTAATGATTAATGATGCTGAGCATCCTTGCATGTGCTTGTTGGCAATCTGTATATCTTCTTTGGAGAAATGTCTATTTAGATCTTCTGCCCATTTTTGGATTGGGTTGTTTGTTCTTTTGATATTGAGGCAGGTGGATTCTTAACCATTGCGCCACAAGGGAAACCCAAAATATGCATTTTTGGCAGATGTTTTCAAAAACACATCTATTGTATGAAGCAATGAACTCCTTGTCTGCCTTATAATGGCATCATTAGTCCACAGAAAAGTTTCTTTCCCGTCACATTAAGATTCTTCATTTAGATAGCTATGGACATGTTTTGACATGCATACATTATTGTGAAATATCATGTATTTTCCCTTTGTAAAATACATCCACTTTGAGTAAATAATATACAAATTATAAATTAAGGCACCACATAGTTGGAATTTTAATAGTGAAAGTGAGATATTCTACATCTTCATGTTATTGTAAAATTATTTCAGGTTTTGGCCTCATTGTTGCAATCAGTTTTGAATGAAGAGTTTCAGTTACATGGACATAGTTACCACTTTTTATTGATTATAAAGGATTGTCAGCCTTCTGTAACATAATTGCCAGTAAAATTTTCTGTGGTGCAACTGTGTCTGTTTAAGTGTTAGCTCAATGTATTCATAGGAAAAAGGGAGGAGGAAGAATAAAGCTTGTTGTTCTATATCATTAATTCTCATATCCTCTCTCTCCAGCATATCAATGTTGAAGACATTAAAACCACAGGGGAAAAATGTATTCACCAATAGAGGATTTTCTCTATATAAATAACATTTCAATGGTGGTCAAAGGGAAGCTTAGGAGAAAGGAGAAAAGATATAACCACATGTGCATACTGCTTGGAAAGATACACAAAGTAACAAAGTCTGTCAAATAAATTTATATTTCAAATTAAATACTTAAGAAATACCTCAACATGAATCTTAATCAGCACACAGATCTATTGCAAAATATTCAGCATGTAATGGTAGCCATGTTCTCAGAGGAAAAGATAAATAATTTTAACTACCAAAGAACTGCAGAACTGTCTTCTTTCTCAATATTCACTGTTGCCAAAAACAACACAATAATAGATGTGCTTTGCTATAGTATGACTATCCTTTTACTGGAATGGACAGTGTCATCCTAAGCTCACAGGACATATTTTGTCCAAATAGATATTGATTGCTAAAACTGTGTATGTATCTAAGGAATTATTTGTAGTAAAATCATCTATTTATACAGCTTAGGGTATGCCTCTTCCCCTGCAGTTCATGTATATATTGTGGTAGAATTTCCAAATGAATTATCCTTTGTTTAAATTCAAAGTATTTGAGAAGAAAGAAGAAAAAGAAAAAAGGAAGAAAACCTTGAAAGCAGACTAAATATGTCCAAGTTTCTTATATTTAATTATTCATGGGATACTATGATATGTCAAGCAGATGAGAAAGGCCAGCACAAGAAGAAGACCTTGCAGGTACTCTGTCTTCTCAATTGCACTCATGTTGAAGAAATAATCTATAGATGTACAATAAGGAGGGAAAAATGTCAGCAGTTAAAAGGATGAAGACTGAGTCAAGTATTTTTTCTTTGAAACTTTGAAAAAAATACTATGAGATTTAATTTTAGCTCATGCTGTTGAAAATAATTTTATGTCACTCTTTTCTTCCCCACAATTTTCAGTAGCCCAGAGAGTATAATTAGATTTTATTTGTATATTTATCTTTGATTTTGGTTATATGTATGCATATTTTATTTTTATTCTAACATATATCCTCTAATAAGCTTACTCTAATAATATTTGACATAAACATAGGTATAAAAATGAAGATAATTTTCTATTTTGTAAAATATTGCAGACTGGATAAATACCCTGGATGAAATTCACATGTGTTAAGCTGCTTAATGTGTTAAGCAGCTAAAAATTCTTATATCTTTTCATATCTTATATGATATGAAATTTTCATTTTAAATACATTGTCAAGTTAACAAGAATATACAGAAACAGGAAAAGCCAAACAAAGTGAAAAGGGGGATCTTCTGAAGGAAGCAAATTCAGAAGCTGGCTTTCCACACAGAGGGTTTCTGCTAAACCCCCGTCACTTGAAATTTCAATTTGAGAGGTGTATGAGGAGTGGGAAGAAGGGGGTGAGGTAAATGACAAGAAATAATGTCTAGGGCTTTCCTAGGGTTGAATAACTAATAGAATCCCGTGATATAAAGATTGGACCACAAAGTCCAGGAAATAGTTTCATTCATAGGAGAGAATGCAATGAATTTGGACAGTCTCACATGAATCTTGGTTTTCTGAAGGGTAAAATAAATCTATCCTAAAGATTATAATCACAAGACAGACCTCATCTAACCATGCTAACCAATTTCATAAAATCTATGTTGTTTCCCCAAATCTCTAGCAAATATTTTAAAGTGTTCTTCGGTTTGTGTAACCCATATGACTGGCAGAAGAAAAAGTATACCTTCTCTGAATGTGTCAAAGATTCTCACAGGTAGAATTAAGTGAAAAAAGCAAGTCACAAGGTGTAGACAAAACCAAGTTACTATAACCAAGAAATATCAGACAGCAAATTCAGACTTGCAGAGATGTTAGAATTATTAGACAGCAATTATTAAATAAATATATTTACTTTGTTTAAAAAATAAGAGTGCCTTAAGAAAAAAGCAAGGAACAGAGAACAGAAATACAGATGAATGGAACGGGACAGAAAGCCCAGAAATAAACCACGCACCTATGGCCAATTAATCTACGACAAAGGAGGCAAGACTATAAAATGGAGGAAAAACAGTCTCTTCAATGAATGTTGCTGGGAAAACTGGACAGCTACATGTAAAAGAATGAAATTAGAACATTCTTTAACACCATACCCAAAAATAAACTCAAAATAGAATAAAGACCTAAATGTAAGACTGGATACTATAAAACTCTTAGAGGAAAACATAGGCAGAACACTCTGATATAAATCGCAGCAATAGCTTTTTGATCTGTCTCCCAGAGTAATGAAAAAACAAAAACAAAAATTAACAAATGGAACTTAATTAAACTCAAAAGCTTTTGCACAGCAGAAGAAACCATAAGCAAAACGAAAAGACAACCCACAGAATGGCTGGTTGTCAGTTGCAAATGATGCGACTGACAAGGGATTAAACTCCAAAATTTATGAACAGCTCATGCAGCTCAATATCAACAAAACAAACAACCCAATTAAAAAAATGGGAAGATGACCTAAAGAGACATTTCTCCAAAGACATACAGATGGCCAATATGCACATGAAAAGATGCTCAACATCACTAATTATTAGAGAAATGCAAATCAAAACTATGAGATATCGACTCACACCAGTCAGAATGACCATCATCAGAAAATCTGCAAACGACAAATGCTGGAGAGGGTGTGAAGAAAAGGAAACCTTCCTATACTGTTGGTGGGAATATAAATTGGTACAGCCACTATGGAGAACAGTGCAGAGGTTCCTTAAAAAACTAAAAATAGAGCTACCATATGATCCAGCAATCCTACTCTTGGGCATATATCCAGAGAAAAACATGGTTTGAAAGGATACATGCACCCCAATGTTCATTGCAGCACTGCTTACAATAGCCAAAGCATGGAAGCAACCTTAATGTCCATCAGTAGATGAATGGATAAAGAAGATGTGGTACATATATACAATGGAATATTACTCAACCATTAAAAAGAATGAAATAATGTTATTTGCAGTAACATGGATGGACCTGGAGATTATCATACTAAGTGAAGTAAGTCAGAGAAAGGCAAATATCATCTGATATCACTTATATGCTGAATCTAAAAAATGATACAAATAAACTTATTTACAAAACAGAACAGACTCACAGACTTAGAGAATGAACTTATGGTTACCAGGAGGGAAGGTTGTAGGGGAGGGATAGATTGGGAGTTTAGGATTGACATGTACAAACTGCTATATCTAAAATAAAATGCCTTTCCATGAAAAAAGAAAAGAAAAGAAAAGAAAAGAAGCAAGGGTAAGGGAATGATGAAAATATTCAAGCAGTTATGGAAAAGACCACATAAATTTCGTGAAAATTAAAAATGTTAGAAGTGGAATATAGAAGGATTTAACATCAGATTAGATTCTATTGAACAGATATACTGAGAGGGAAAAAATTTTTAATTTAGTGTAAGGTATAATGAAAAAGAAAACATAAAATATAAGTAAAGAAGGATGAAGATTAGAGAGGAACATTTAACAGAAAAACTCAGACTTCCAGTGGAAGTTAAAAATGAATAAAAACCATGATATATTCAAAGATATATATCCTGAGAATATAAAGATATATTAATTAACACAGCATAGCATTGAAAGGAATATATGACTAGACTACACTAAAGAGATTAGGAACAGGTTTATGTCTTCTGGAAATACAATAAATGACAGCTGGCATGATAGATCAGTAATGAAATAAAGTCCTATTAAATAAACAGTAAACCATACTGAAAAA
Organism: Balaenoptera borealis; assembly: GCF_965194805.1. Lineage (NCBI taxonomy): Eukaryota > Metazoa > Chordata > Mammalia > Artiodactyla > Balaenopteridae > Balaenoptera > Balaenoptera borealis. The sequence goes on along the minus strand of NC_138870.1, from coordinate 71,161,131 downwards.
GAAAAATACCAAATAGTTTAATTACTTAAATGTTAAAGGAAAACTTATACAACTTAAAAATATGCATTCTACATATATAGAGTATATGCACACAAATCTGTGATTTTAAATTAGCAAAAGGTACAAATGAAGAGAAATTATGTTATGTTCTATGCTTCTAAAATTACAAATATCTCTTCATTAAGGATGTCATAAGAAGAGTGAAAAGACAAGCCACAAACTGGGAAAAATATATTGCCATAGATATCTAACAAAAGATTCACAAGAGGGAGGAGATATGGGGATATATGTATATGTATAGCTGATTCACTTTGTTATAAAGCAGAAACTAACACACTATTGTAAAGCAATTATACTCCAATAAAGATGTTTAAAAAAAAGAATATGAATATATATACACATTGAAAAATATGACATGTATGTGTCATAACTTGTACATTAGAATATGTATTTTATATGTGTGTGAAATATATTCCATACATTTTTAAGACATAGTTAAACAACCCAAAGGGAAATGGATAAACTTTTCTAAAGGTATTTGAGGAGAGGACATACAAATGGCCAAGAATCATGTGAAATTTTTTTTTTTTACTTAATTTATAATAGAAGTGGAAATAAAACATAATGTTGCCACTTAAACTTAGTAGAGCAGTAAAATTTTTTAAAAACAAAACAAAGAAATCTAAATATTGCAATAGTTGGTAAGCATGTGTAAGAGAGAAATGCCGATGAAAAATAATTTGACGATACCTTATTTTTCAGGTACTTTTTTTTAGACATATAACCTGGGGAGAAGAGGGTCTTAATTCGTATACCAAAAGTATATATGAGAATTTTTATGTTAGTAAGTTTGTAGCAGCAAAAGTCTGTGAGCAAGAGAGAAATATCAAAAGGAAAACGCTTACACACACACACACACACACACACACACACACACACACACAGTGATGTATTCGTGAAGTAGAATAATTAATTTTAGCTAAATAATCAACATGAATCTCAACATACTATTAAGTGGAAAAAATAGAAGGAAATCTATTATATTGTTCAATCTATATATATTTCAAAAAGACATGGAAATCTATATAATCCATAATCCAATATAACCAACTCACATGGCAAAATTTGCTTTTTGCCAGAGAATACAAAATTCAGAGAGAAGGCGACCTCTGGTAAAAGGTTCTTGTAATGAAATGGTTATGTGCTCTGTCACACTGGATAATGGCTACAAGAGGGTTAGAATTATTGTCTTTATACTCCCCACATACATTAGAAAAATTGTATTTCTTCAATATTTAATTTAAATCAGGAAAGGTATTGTTATAAAAATATTGTAAACATAAAATAACAAATGAATAAAGGAGTATAATTATTTCTGTGGATGCTACTGGGAGAAATTTCTATGGATGTTAATACCAAAATTTGTTGTAAATTCTCCGATGGCTCAATATGATATCTCACTAATGGTGTGCGTTTATAATAGAAAAATATTATTTTTCAATGTTGACCATGAGAAACCTCTTGACCAGATTTGTGGCTCATCTGTTATACACAGATTTGTTATACACATATATATATGTTTGCCATTATGAGTTTCACTATTACTTCTCAATTTGCTACATTTCCCTTTTTGTCCTCTCATCCAAGTTTTGCCATTGTGCTTGCTGTTATAATACTCAAAAAATCCTTCTTGCATACATTTGGAAATTAAAATAAATAAATTAAAACACAAATATTTATGAGACATTTTATAGGTTGCACACATGCTGTACTGACATAGTTTCATATTAATATGATAAACCTAAGAAAAATCACAGGTGGTATGTATTATAGATATGTGTAGGAAATAGTAACACACTACATGCGCAAGACACTCACAGAAGTATTTTGTACTTTATCTAAAAAGACAAGTAGGCAACAGAAACTAATTTATCTTTAAATCATTGCCAATTTTTCTCTTCTAACAAAATTCACATATTCTTGACTCCAAGCTGACAAAATCATTATTTTCTAAAATATATAATATGGCTAGACTGTACTACACACATTCTGAAAAAAACATAATGCAACTTGAAATTCTAAACCAAAGAAGTGGAAAATAGAGAATAAGAATATGCCATTTTAAATAGTAAAGTAGTGAATTCTGCAAAACACAGTATTTTAAGGTCTGCTAATAATAAAGGAGAGTGTTTGCTTTATGTAGGAAAAAAAAATGACAGCCTTGTACTAGTCTTTTTTTTAGTAACCTCGTAAGTCTAACTTAGCAAGCTAGCCTCTATTGTATTTTCTATTATTTTATCTTATTTTATTTTATTTCTTCTTTTTGTTTTCTTGCATGTCTTATTTTCTAAATTCTGATCTTTTGTTTGATGGTAGTTTATCTGTGGATATGTTGGGAGTCATTAAGATGCTGTCCTCTTGTGAATAGTTTTAATCATTTCTACCAGTTCACTAGTAGCTTTATACAATCCTAGGACCGTATTAAATACATTTTTTGCTTGAGGCTTAGGGCCATTCCCTTTCCTGTATTCTCTGCTAAGTATATCATGTCAACTGCTCAATGTAGGAAAGTGGTGAATGTCCATATGGTTGAATAATGGCCTTCCTATTGGAATTATTCCCCCTGTATACGATTTTAAGATAAAAAAAATTAGGGACCATTTTTCCTTTGCCCTGCTGTACTTTGTGATGGCCTGGTATACTTCAGATGGAGAAAATATATGTTATGTGGTTTATATATTCCTGGTTACTTGGAATATTTTTCATTGGTAAAACAGGATGGATATCAAGGAGACTGATCATGTTCAATGTGGCCATGCAATTAATGTTTCAAATTGATTGATAATGATGAGATAAAGAATATTCTTAAAAATGGATTGAATTGAATAGTATGTCTACTTTGGGTTTAAACAAGTAGAAATATAAGTATATAATGAAACAGCAATCTCACTGCATTAATTTTAAAGAGAACTGTGTTTTCTTACCTCATTAGATACATTTTTATAATCTTCCCATTTCCATAGTGAAAAAAAAAAAAACTAGCTAATAGTGTTAACTGTAAAGAGCCATTTCCATGAGTCAGTTGATAAAATTTTTTCATCTTAATAGAATGTGGCAGTCTATGAACCTTACAAAAAGCCTTTTTTAAATAAGAGCCATTTTACCTCTGGGCTTGTGGTGCAATCAGTATATGCTCCAACTTTTTCAATATAGTCATTCACATTGATTTAATATAGAATTAGAACACAGCTTTAATGGAAATATTAATTTTCAATACAGATTATGTAATTAAATGAAACTAAAGGAGAGTTAACTAATGAATTGCTGTTTGCTTCAAATTCTATAGGATAAAATAGACTTTTAAGTTTAAAAATAAGTTGTCATAAATGCTAATGTTATAACTCTTAGAAGCAAAATGCAAATTACTGCAGGGTTTGTTTTTTTTTTTCAATGACTACAGAATTGGAACCACACACACTTTTCACCTATCTTCTTGAGGCTTTAGGCTCAATTAAACTAAAAATGGGTGATGCCAAATATAATTTCTTAATTTTTAGGTCCATGTATAATTTGTTAGAAATTTAAATCTCTCCACATTATAGATTTATTTATAATTGGCTAATTAAAAATTTGCTTAGTTAAGATTTTTTGGCACCAAGGAGACTTGAGAGCCTTTTAAAATCACCATTCGTGAATATCTTCCCCTTGTAAATAACAACATAGAAGCATGTATCAAGAAAACCAGGTGATCCACGATCCAAGAAATAAAAGGTCCTTTTCATTTTGTAAGGCACAAAGTGGTTTTTGTACGCTATAGCACTCAAACTTCTTATTCTAATCCTTTTAAACTGACCCAAACAAGTAAATAGATAATAATTAATGAAGCTAAATTCAATATTTCTAGAGAAATATTTTTCAAGAAAATAAGTTGTCTTCTAATTTTTTCCACAGCACTTTTCCTTAATTCTGTTTATACTTACACCACAATTTTATGTACGTGCATAAAAAATAAATATACTGCATTAAAGGAATTTTCCTGATGTACACACTTCAATGTATAGGGATTTTAAGTTAAATTCCCTAATTAAGAATTTTGCACAGTAATATTAATGTTATGTGGGGATTAGTTGAGTAAACTTTGATTTTTTCTCCAGCAAAAGTTTTGTTAGAAAAATAGAGATAGTAAGATAATGTGACTATAAAATGACAGTTTCTCTCTCTCTCTCTAATTCATTGTCTTCCATCACCCTCTCTCCTCTATATCCAAACAAAGATGTGCACAAGTGCACACACATAAATACACAGGTAACTGTCCACAAGTACACACGATGTACTGAAACTACATCTGACGAATAAAGTTCTAATTAATTCTATATTTTTAAAAATATTTTCAACAAGCACACATGCATGTATTGCTTGCTTATATTTGTTTATAAAAAACATTTACATGGTCCTTGATTATGGATTAAAAATAAGCAGCTATTGTTTTATTTCTAGATAAGTTATACTGTGGAATTATCCACTGTAATGATTCCCATGGCTTTATTATAGAACCTAGCAATTATTTCCCTCTCTTGTAGGTTTTTTTAAAAAGTCTACTGAAAAACTAATATTTAAATAATAACAGTAATGTAAAATTCAAATTATCCACATTTCTATCACCTAATAAAATCAGTATATTTATTTTTTCCTTTTTTTTTAACATCTTTATTGGAGTATAATTGCTTTACAATGGTGTGTTAGTTTTTGCTTTATAACAAAGTGAATCAGCTATACATATACATATATCCCCATATCTCCTCCCTCTTGCGTCTCCTTCCCACCCTGCCTATCCCACCCATCTACGTGGTCACAAAGCACCTAGCTGATCTCCCTGTGCTATGCGGCTGCTTCCCACTAGCTAGCTATTTTACATTTGGTAGTGTATGTATGTCCATGCCACTCTCTCACTTCGTCCCAGCTTACCCTTCCCCCTCCCCCCTCCCCGTGTCCTCTAGTCCATTCTCTACATCTGCATCTTTATTCCTGCCCTGCCCCTAGGTTCTTCAGAATTTTTTTCTTTTTAGATTCCATATATATGTGTTAGCATACAGTATTTGTTTTTCTCTTTCTGACTTACTTCACTCTGTATGACAGACTCTAGGTCTGAGGCTGATGCTAATGTTGTTATGTACTTTACATTGTACATACATTAACTCACAATTTAATATTATAGTTTTGCATTTAATGGTCATCGTGTTACTAAATTAAGAAGTAAAGAAAGTTTGCCTTTTATATTTACACAAAAAATTAAGATATCAGTTGTTCTGTATTATTTTCTGTGGATACGAGTTTCCTTCTAATAGCATTCCCTTTAGCATTCTTTTATTCTACTACAATTTTGTTGTTGATGAGTTTTCTCATATTTAATTCATAAGAAATGGCTATTTTTACTCTTATTTCTGAAAAATATTTTCATTAGATATAGAATATTGTTGATAATTGTTTTCTTTCAGCTCTTTAACGTTGTCATTCTAATATCTTCTGGCGCCCATTTTTTATCACACTTGTATTATTTTTATGTGTCTCTAAGTTTTGTTGTTTCTCTTGGAGCATTTATGGTTTTCTCTTTTTTACTTTTGATTTATAGCAGTTTAACTATGAGTTTTGCTTTTCTTTGAATTTTTCCTATATGCGGTTTGCTGCTCTTCTTGGATATGTAAGTGGATATTTTGGGCTCATTTGGAAAAACTTTTAGACATTATTTCTTCAAATATATTTTTATGCCCAATTCTTTCTTCTTTCCTTCTGGAATTTGTATTGTACATATGCTAAAATACTTCATATTGTCTCATATCTCTGAGGCTCTACCTTTTTGGATGTTGTTTTTTAGTCATTTTTTTCCTTTGTTCGTCAAAATGTATATTTTCTATTTATTCATCTTTAGTTTCACTGATCTTTTATTTTGCAGTCTCCATCTGCTATTAAAACAATCCAGGGAATTTTTTACTTCATATACTGTATTTTTCAGCTCTAAAATTTCCATTTGAATACACTAATTCTTGCTTTTGTTTTCTAAATAGTATCCATTTCCCTACTGATACTCTCCATATTTTCACTCATTATTTATATTTATTCCCTTAGGCATAGAACATGTTTATTGTAGCTATTTTAAAGTCTTTCTCTGTTAACATCAATACCTGAATCATCTCCAAGTTTATTCTACTGATCACCTTTTTCGTTGTTTTTGATAACAGGTCACACATATTTGTTCCCTTGCATGGCTAGTCCTTTGTTTACTGTAGGACAGACACTGTGCATGTATATTATAGAGACTGGACTATGCTGTTTTTCTTTAATGGGTATTGATAGTGGTTTAAACTAGGCTTGGTAGTCAATTAAATTACTGGAGGATTCTTTTGATCCTGTTAGCCTTCGTTTTATTGTTTTTTAGGACTGTTTTGTCTTGAACCCATAGTGTCACACTTACTTTAGGTTGTGGTCTTTACTCCTAATTTGTGTCCCTTTCTGGAGGTGCTCAAGAAGTCTTATACTCAGACTGGCCCAAGTACTGCAAGAATGCTGATATCTGTTCAGCTCTCAGCCCCATGGCAGCTATTTTCTGGAAGGGTCTCTCAGTGACATGCCCTGAGCATGCTCAGCCCAGCCCTCAGCAGGGATACATGAGAAATCCCCAAGCAGAATTCTGGAGAGGACATCCAGCCCCACCCCCACCCCAAAATCTGGACAGCTTCCTCCTTGTAGATAAATTGCCCAACACATATTAATATTTTAAGTAGTTGTAGACTCTGATCTCTGCCTCATCAGCTCATGATGTCACTATGGCCAGCTTAAGCTTGTCAACCCTTCCATTCTATGGTCAATAAAGTCCCTGTAAGCAGAGAGGTAGAGCTGCCATAGGACCTTCCTCATGCGTTTCCCTCTCTCAATCATTACAGACCATCAATGGTTTTTGTCCATTGCCTGAGAAAAAAATGCCTCAAGCATTTTATCCACTATTAAACTTGCTTATCATGAGAGGGCAATTGTGGTAGTATTTATTCTGTTGTTTCCAACAGTAAATTTTAATCATATCCAAATTAATTTGTAAGTTAAGTATAATGTCAATACATTTTTAAATATAAAATGTATGAAGAAAAATATCAGCATTAACAAGAAACTATATAAAAGTAGAAGGATGATTATATGGTAAACTAATTGTAATCCAAATATAGTTCCCATGGGAATAGAAACAAAGAACAATACAATGATAAAAAAAAAAAGCTTAGAAGTAGATAAAAATTTTAACAAAAACTTAATGTTTAATAAATTTCATATTTTGATTCAATACATAAAAGAGAATATGCTTTAAAATGGTACCATAATTAGCTCTGACTCTGGAAGAAAAAACTTCCATCAATTTACTGAGGAGGTTCAATTCACTGGGGAATAAATATAAAATGATTTATTTCTTCCAAACACATTCTTCAACCGTACTCTAATGAATGTCCTTTTCCTATCTCCTAATGATAGCTTGGGGAAATTCCATAAAGTTCTGGTCACTTTCTTGCATTAAGACTTAGTTTATAAAACAAACCAAATATAAAAAGACAAATTTTAGATATCCTAGGAAGTTTTAAAAAGGACTGAGTATGAGAAGATTTTGAGTAACTGTTATTATTGCCTGGCATGATGGTGACATTGTGGATATGAAGAAAATGTTCCTTTTTCTTCAGGTTAATACTGATTACTTATGGGTAAAATGATAGGATACCTGGATTTTCTTTTAAATACTTTAGATAATATACATAATATGGTGGGGTAGAAGTGGGTGTGGGCATATGAAAGGATGTTGATAATTACTGAAACTGGGTACAAAACATAAATTGGAGATAAATGTTCTCTATATTTCTACATGTTTGTTATGCATCTATGTTATTGAGTTGTGTAACTATGTGCCTTAAGTGCTTTACTTTTTGTGTATTTGGAAAATTTCATCATAAAATGTTGGGTGCTGGCTTCTGGTTATAGTTCCAACATGCAGAGAGACTGGAAACTGTCCCTCCTAAACTTACAAGAAGAAAAGCTAAACAGACCAATTCAATGAATTTCCATGGACCCATCAGAGAACTGAGGTCACAGGGCAAACTACCATCCAAAACTACCATGCTCATCTCAAGGTGAGTTTGGAGAGCAAAAAACTTGTAGGAAGTCTTCAATGGTAATTTTGACAAATTCCTGAAGGCTGAGTTTGGACTGAGTTTGGACTAATATGGTAGTGAGAAACTCTTACTATTGCAGATGACAGCCATTCATAGGAGGACATCCACATTCTCACAGGCTCTACCTACAGGAATCATTGCAGATTCTAATGACAAAGACCCAAGAAAGATCCCACATGAGCTTTTGCACTGGTGGTGGGGGAGGAGTAACTGTTGTGAAACACACTCAGAACTTTCTTAATAACAGAGGCTTACTTTCAAGAGAAAAAGATTTTATCACAGTTTTACATACCTTGAAACAAGGCATTTTGTGATTCCAGTCTCCTCTGGCCTTCTTCTTTCACTTGAGGTATGTGTGTGTCTGTGTGTGTGTGTGTGTACCTAAGACACTTATGATGGTCTCAGCCTAGGGAACTGGCTCTCTGAAAAGCAGTAGTTTAATCATAGGCTTTTAGAGAGCTTCCCTCTCACATCTCCCCACACATTACCACACTCCATGTATGGATTATAGCTAAAGGAGCTGCAAGATGCAGCTATTAAAGAAAGAGTTCTTAGAGAAGTCCACTAGTAACAGGTGAGATCAAAACAAGGATATGAGAGAAATTTTAAACCTCTGACATTTACAACTACAGCAAACATTAAGTAGAGCCCAACCCCTACCCAAATTAATATAACTTCACAGTAAAGGTCTGTTTATTCTGTACAGCATGTCCAGCTTGCAACAAAACATTACAAGGCATACTAAAGGCAAAAAAACAAAAATCAAACAAATACAGTCTGAATAGACAAAGCATCAGAATTAGACTCAGATATCACATAGATGTTGTAATTATCAAATATGGAATTTAAAATAACTACAATTAGCATCTTAAGAACTGTAGTGGAAAAAGTACCCAAGCTGTAAGAATGGATGAGTAATATAAGCAGAGCAACGAAAACTCTAATAAAAATAAAATGTAAAAATCAAAAACACTGTAAAAGAAATAATGTTTTTGATGGGCATGATAATGGTTTAGACATTGTTAAAGAAAGAATGAGTGAGCATGAAGATAGTTTAATGAAACCTCAAAAAAGTAAATGCAAAGAGTAAAGAATTAAAAACAAAAGAGATCAGACATGCAAAAAATGAACATATTCTTGGATTTCAAAAGGTGTATCATATGTGTAATTGGAATAACATAAAGCATCCAAATTGGAAAAGAAGTAAACTTACATCTGTTTGCAGATGAGATGATCTTATGTGTAGAAAATTCTAAAGATTCCACCAAAAAAAGCTGTAGACCCAATAAATGAATGCAGCAAAGTAAAAAGATGCAAAGATAACATGCAAAAATAAGTTGCACATCTGTACATAAACAATGAACAATCTGAAAACAAAATTACAAAAACAATTCCATTTATAATAACATCAAAAAGGGTAAAATAGGGGCTTCCCTGGTGGCGCAGTGGTTGAGAATCTGCCTGCTAATGCAGGGGACACGGGTTCGAGCCCTGGTCTGGGAAGATCCCACATGCCGCGGAGCAACTAGGCCCATGAGCCACAATTGCTGAGCCTGCGCGTCTGGAGCCTGTGCTCTGCAACAAGAGAGGCTGCGATAGTGAGAGGCCCATGCACCGCGATGAGGAGTGGCCCCCGCTTGCCACAACTGGGGAAGGCCCTCGCACAGAAACGAGGACCAGCGCAGCCATAAATAAATAAATAAATTTTAAAAATAAAATAAAATAACAAATGTTCAAGTACAATTGGTCTAAAAAAAAAAAAAAAAAAGAATTCCCCCACCCTTGGTATCTAATCAAGTTCCTTTCTACCTCCCCTTGATACCTAACCAATTTCTTAAAAGAAAAAAAAAAAAAAAAAGGTAAAATACTTAGGAATTAACTTAATCAAGGAGATGAAAGAAATAAATGGAAATATATCCCATGTTCATGGATTGGAAGATGAATAGAGAGCCCAGAAATAAACCCTTGCATATATGAGCAAGTAATTTTTGAAAATAGTGCCAGTACTATTCAATAAGGAAAGGACTGCCTTTTCAACCAATAGTGCTGGGAAAACTACATCTCTACATATAAAAGAATGAAGTTGGGTATTTATCTAACACCATATACAAAATTAATTGAAAATCTATCAAGTACCTAAATGTAAGACCTAAAACAATACAACTCTTAGAAGAAATCATAGGACAGAAGTTTCCTGACATTGGATTTCACAATGAGTTTTTGGATATGATACCAAAGGCGTAAGTAACAAAAGAAAACAGTAGAAAAATTGGACTTCATGAAAATTTTAAAAAATATTGTGCATCAAAAGACACTATCCACAGTATACAATGGGAAGAATTATTTGGAAATCATACATCTGATAAGGGATTAATATACAGAAGAATATATAAAGAACTCCTAAAACTCAACAATAAAAAAAAAATCCAATTAAAAAATGAGCAAGATGCACCTCACACCCATTATAATGGTTAAAATGAAAAGAAAAGAACACGTTGGTAAGAATGTGGAGAAATTAGAACCTTTGTGTACTTTTGGTGGGAATGTAAAATGGTACAGTCTTTGTGGAAAACAGTATGGTGGTTCTTCAAAAAATTAAAAATAGAATTATCATATAATCTAGCAATTTCACTTCTAAGTATATATTCAAAAGAATTGAAAGTACAGTCCTGAAAAGATATTTGTATTTTCATGTTTATAGTGACATTACTCACAATAACTAAAACATGGAAGCAATGCAAGTGTCTATTGACAAATGAATGGATAAGCATAATGTGGTGTATATATATATATACATATATAAAATAGAATATTATTAAGTCTTAAAAAGGAAGGAAATTCTGACATATATTACAGCACACTTGAAGTTTGAGGGCATTATTCTAAGTGAAGTAATCAAATCACAAAAATACAACAACTGTATGATTCTACTTATGTGAGATACTCAGAACAGTCAAAATCATGAAGACAGAAAGTATAATGGTGGTTTCCAGGGGCTTGGTGGGGTGGGGAGGAAAAGGGGGAGTAACTGTTTAATGGGTATAAAGTTTCAGCTTTACAAGATGAAAAGAGTCATGGGGATGGGCGGTGGTGACGGTCGTACAGTAAATGTGAATGAATTTAATACCACTAAACTGTACACTTAAAAAGGTGAAGGCGGAAAATGTTGTTTGTATTATACCACACACACACACACACACACACACACACACACAAGCAGAGTAATGACCCAAAAAAATTTTTGACTGAGAAAGAAAAAGTAAAGGGAAGGAAATAGATATGCCATGATAACAATAGTCAAAAGGAAGCTGGAGTAGCTATATTAATTTTAGAAACAGAGGACTTCAAGAAAAATAATCAGGGATAAATAGGGGGCATAACATAAAGGGAACAGTTTTCCAAGAAGACATAACAATCCTTATTGTGTATGCACCTTACAAGAGACTGTCAAACTGCATAAGGCAAACTGATAGAACTGCAGGGAGAAACAGGCAAACCCACTATATAATTGGATACTTCAACAACCGTCTTTCAGTAATTGATAGATCAAGCTGACAGAAAATCAGTAAACATGTAGTTAACCTGAAAACTACTATCAATCAAACTGATGTAATTTATAGAATACTACAACAAACAAAAGCAGAATACATCTTGTTTTCAAGCTTGCAGAGAACATTCAGAAAATAGGCACATTCAGGGCCATAAAATACACCCTAACATATTAAAATAATAGAAATCATATAAAGTATACTCTCAGACCACAACAGACTTAAACTAGAAATTAGTAACAGAAACGTAGCTGAAAAACACCAAAATATTAGGAGATTAAACAACATACTTTTAAACAAAATTTTGGGCCCAGAAATAATCTCAAGAGAAATTTTAAAATATTTTGAACTAATGGTAAACTTTTTGACAGAACAATTTATAAAATTTTTCAAAATTTATGAGGTGCAGTGAAAGCAATGAGTGAATGCTTAGAGTAAATATTAAAGTGTTGATACTAAATAGAAGAAATCTAAAATCAACAAGCAAGATTCCACTTTAGGGTATTAGAAAAAGGAGAGCAATTTTAGACTAAAGCAAGCAAAAAAAGATGGATGAAATAATAATAATCAGAGCAGAAATCAATAAAATTGAAAATAGAAGACCAATAGAGAAAATCAATGTGATCCAAGCCAGTTATTTGAAAAGAACAGTGAAACTGATAAAACTCTAGCCAAGCAAATCAAGAAAAATGGAAAGAAGAAATAAATGTGAATATCAGAAATGAAAGAGAAGCCATCATTACTGATTCTAGACATTAAAAGGATAATAAAAGCATCATATGAATAATTCTCTGCCCACAAATTTGAAAACTTACATAAAACGAATAAATTCCTTGAAATATACAGATACCAAACTCACAGAAAGAGAAATATGTAATCTGAATAAGCCTATAGCAATCAGAAAATGTAATCAATAACTTAGAGCTACCAAGAAGAAAGCGTGAGGCCAAATGATGTCACTGCAAAATTCTACCAAATATTTAAGAAAGAAATGATACAAAATTCTACGATGTCCTCCAGAAATTAGAAGCACAAGGGGTCACTTTCTAACTCATTCTATGAATCAGCATTACCCTAACAACAAAACATGATAAAGATAATACAAGAAAGACAAAGCATAGTCCAATATCTCTCATGAATTTAAATGAAAAAAATCAAGAAATTACTAGCAAATTCAATGCAAAAATGTATAAAAAGAATCATATACCTCAACCAGATGAGATTTATTCCAGGCATGCAAAGTTGATCCAACATTCAAAAATAAATAAATGTAATCCATCACATTCAAGAAGTTAAAGAAAAACCATTATAGAACTATTATCAGCTAATACAAAAAAAACTCATAAATCTAATTCTCATTTTTAATAAAAGCTAGTTTCATTTTTGTTTGTTTTTGTGATTAAAAACTCTTGCAAACTAGAAATAAAGAGAAACATTATCAACTTGAAAAAGAACAAATATAAAAAATTTACAGCAATCTTCATACATAATTGCAAGAAATTGGATGTCTTTTCTGAGATTAAAAACAGGGCAGGATGTCCCCTCTCACTGTTCCATGTTAACATTATATGGAAGTCCAAATGAGTATAATAAGATAATAAAATAAAATGGGGACAACATACAATTGCCTTTTTAGCTAATTATATGACAAAAACCCTGGAACTATCAAGATCATAGGACATAGGGTTATTATACAAAAGTCAATTGCTTTCCTATATACCCACAATTAACAATTAGGTTTTGCAGTTAAGAACACAATATCATGTATATTAACACCAAAAAATGGGATACTTACATATTGATCTAATAAAACATGTACAACTTCTGTATGTGGAAATTACAAAACTCTGATAAAAGAAATCTTTAAAAAGATTTCACTACTGAGTGAACACAGAACACACCTCACACAGGTCAGGATGGCCATCATTAAAAAGTCTACTGTATAGCACAGGGAACTCTACTCAATATTGTGTAATAACCTAAATGGGAAAAGAATAGATATATGTAGATATATAACTGACACTTTGCTGTACACCTGAAACTAACATTGTAAATCAACAATACTCCAATATAAAATAAAAATTAAGAAAAAAAATTTTAAGTCTATAAGTAATAAATGCCTGATAATCGGATGTGAAGAAAAGGGAACCCCTCTACACTGTTGGTGGGAATATAAATGTGAGCATCCACTATGGAGAACAGTATGGAGGTTCCTTAAAAAACTAAAAATAGAGTTACCATATGATCCTGCAATCCCACTCTTGGACATAAATCCCGAGAAAACTGTAATTCGAAAAGACACATGTACCACATGTTCATTGCAGCACTATTTACAATATTCATGTTCACTGCAGCACTATTTACAATAGCCAAGACATGGAAGCAACTTAAATGTCCATCGACAGATGAATGGATAAAGAAGATGTGGTCTGTGTGTGTGTGTGTGTGTGTGTGTGTGTGTGTGTATGAATACTACTTTACCACAAAAAAAAGAAATAATGACATTTGCAGCAACATGGATGGACCTAGAGATTATCATACTAAATGAAGAAGTCAGACTGAGAAAGACAAATATCATGTAATATCACTAACATGTGGAATCTAAAAAAAATGATTGATACAAATGAACTTATTTACAAAACAGAAATAGACTCACAGACATAGAAAACAAATTTATGGTTACCAAAGGGGAAAGGCGGGAGGGATAAATTGGGAATTTGGGATTAACAGATACACACTACTATATGTAAAATAAACAACAAGGAACTAGTGTATAGCACAGGGAACTATATTCAATGTCTTGTAATAAACTATAATGAAATAAAATCTGAAAAAGAATATATATATAAGTATAGTTGATTTACAAAGTTTCAGGTGTATAGCGAAGTGATTCAGTTTTATATATATAATGAATATATATATAAATCTAAATAGATATATTAAATAAATACATATATTAAATAAATAATAAATAAGTAAATACTGTAGTTTCTAATTCCCATTGAGGAGGTTTTTATAAATTCTGTTTCACATTTAAAAATAATACTTTTTCCTATAAACACTAGATTTAGTAACTGAGAAGAGGGCTAATGAACTGATTAGTTTAATCCTGAAAAATTTTTGTTTAACAGCTCAGATTACAGAAGAAAAGAGAGTTTAGGATTTCATTTATTCCTCATTTTCAAAGCACAGAGCAACTTTTACATAGCTCAGTTTGACAGTCCCTTCCAACAGACAGGTGTTTCAAGGTCAGAGCTAAGTATTGTTGGCAGAGATGTGGGAGCGATCCACTGAACACCAGCTAACATGTACTTGGCTTCCATCCCTTGGTTTCACCAGCACTAATTTCATTCACTGATAATTTTTTAAAGGTAAAATTATTACTGCCTCTGCAAATCTTTAATAAATGATTTAAGTAAGTTTATTTCCTCTCCTTTTCCATTTTATGCTCTAGCATTGCAAATAGGGATTGCTCCTAAGTGAACAGTCTTTCAAAGCATATCAATCAGTGACTGAATGTACTAACATTTTTTTTTAAATATATCATATTTATCTCTATGGCAACATCTTTTTTTCTACTTTTCCTTTTTATTTTTTATTTATTTAAATTTTATTTATTTATTTATTTATTTATTTATGGCTGTGTTGGGTCTTCGTTTCTGTGCAAGGGCTTTCTCTAGTTGCAGCAAGTGGGGGCCACTCTTCATCACGGTGCGCGGGCCTCTCATTATCGCGGCCTCTCTTGTTGCGGAGCACAGGCTCCAGACGCGCAGGCTGAGCAATTGTGGCTCACGGGCCTAGTCGCTCTGCGGCATGTGGGATCTTCCCAGACCAGGGCTCGAACCCGTGTCCCCTGCATTGGCAGGCAGATTCTCAACCACTGCGCCACTAGGGAAGCCCCTAACATTTTTTTTTTTATATCCACTTATAACATATGCTTGGCAGGTTTTCCGGTTTCCAGTTAAAAGCAATCTAAGCAATCTTCTTACTTAAAAATAGCTTTTAAACTGTAACTCTACCTAAAAATGTAACCTTTATATTATTCTGTCTTTTTTTCTTTTTTTTTTTTTTTTTTAGCTAGCAGCATTTGTTAAAACTGCATCATCTCACTAAAATCTCCAAACAAGACTCAAGGTTGAGGATGGTGGTTTTTAATGGCCATGGGCATTTTATATTGGGGGGACTTTAAGATATAAGAAGAGCAAGTTTGTTCCTTGATTTCACACCTATGACAAAGAAATTTCCCATTCACTTTTTCATGGTGTTGAATTAAAAAAATCACAGTAGACGGAGACAGAAAATCAACACATATAAGATTCTGTCCAAGTCTTGACTGAAGATGTACTTTTTAATGGTTACTGTATAATAAAACAACATTCCAGTAAGTACAGAAATGCTAAAACATCTTGTGTTTTTAAATTAATAGATTACATGCAAACTTCTTTATCTTATGCTAAATAGCTGTCAATGTGGGAAAATAAATCAATTTACTGTTCAAGATGGAAAGTTAAAAAAATTACAGATTTAATCTATGAAGTTGATATAAAATTTCAGTAAATCAAATTGGACAATGCTAGGAATTATCAATTCTTATCGATAAACCAAATCACATTTATTACATGTCTAATAATTCATTTGTAGTTTTATACTCTCTATACTGTCATTACAATTTTTGCAATGTATTCTCTACTTAGTTATGTAGTGCAGAATTTTTTAAAAACACAATTTAGAAATGCTCATAATTTTTTTCATTATGATTTATACATATTAAAATTTTGAACCATAATTCAAAAAGAGTCATGTACCACAATGTTCATTGCAGCTCTATTTACAATAGCCAGGACTTGGAAGCAACCTAAGTGTCCATCAACAGATGAATGGATGAAGAAGATGTGGCACATATATACAATGGAATATTACTCAGCCATAGAAAGGAATGAAATTGAGTTATCTGTAGTGAGGTGGATGGACCTACAGTCTGTCATACAGAGTGAAGTTAGTCAGAAAGAGAAAAACAAATACCGTATGCTAACATATATATAGGGAATCTAAAAAAAAAAAAAAAAAAGGTCATGAAGAACATAGGGGCAAGACGGGAATAAAGACGCAGACCTACTAGAGAATGGACTTGAGGACACGGGGAGGGGGAAGGGTAAGCTGGGACAAAGTGAGAGAGTGGCACAGACATATATACACTACCAAATATAAAACCAATAGCTAGTGGGAAGCAGCCGCATAGCACAGAGAGATTAGCTCGGTGCTTTGTGGACCACCTGGAGGGGTGGGATAGGGAGGGTGGGAGCGAGGGAAACGCAAGAGGGAAGAGATATGGGGATATAAGTATATTTATAACTGATTCACTTTGTTATAAAGCAGAAACTAACATACCATTGTAAAGCAATTATACTCCAAAAAAGGTGTTTAAAAAAAAAAGAGAAAGTGCATGTGATTGAGCTAAGTAAATACACACATATCATTGAAAAAAAATGCAATCATAAAATACATGTATGCATATAATGGCAGTTATATAAATTATGCATGTATAAGTCACTGCTTTTGAATATTTAATATTGTATTTGAGGCTGTATCTAAATAATTATGTGATTAGCATCTGTATACATAAAATTTTACCACACTTCTGATTATTGCCTTTGTAAAAATTCTCAGGTTACTAGAAAAGAATTTGAACACTTTGAGTGACTTGAGACATTGAATAAGGATTTTCAAAATTTTTACCAATTTATATTTCTACAAACAGTGCTTTGAGAATGCCCATTTCAAAATATACTGGAGAATATTTATTATATCTTTTAATATTTTTCTTTTGCATGGGTAAAAATCCATCTTACCTTTTATTGACATTTATTGTAACACAAAGTGACATTCATATTTTTAGAATTAGTTTCTTAAATAAATTTTCTGTGAAATATTTATGCATATCTTCTGCCAGTTCTTACTGTAACATCACTTTTATCAATACACAAGAGCTCTGTATTTTATAGACAGTAGTATTTCATTTGCCATATTCATGCAATATTTTCATTTAGCTCTTCATATTATTTTCAGTGTCGAGTATGTTAACTGTGAATTGAAATTATTTCCCTATCTGACTTTTTTTTTTTAATATGCATAGCTTTATTTGTAACAGCCAAAATCTGAAAAAAGCCTGGGTGTTCAACAGACTGAGGATGAGTAAACAAACTCATGTATTCCTACTACTAGCAATAAAAAGTAAAGCATGACTGATACCTGAAATATAGATGAGTCTCAAAAGCTGACTGAAAAAGCCTTACAGAAAACAGTACATGTGTGATTCCTTTTACTTGAAATGCTAAAAGTAACCTATGATGAAAAAATAATCATAACATTAGTAGCCTCAGGGCAGAGAATGGGGAACTGACTGGGAAGGATATAAAATAATTTTCTGAAATGATGATAATATTCTATATCTTAATAGGAGTTTGAGTTACACAGGTCAAAGTTTAGTGAGCGCATACTTCAGATTTGTACACATAATTATACACAAGTTTTACACCAAAAGAAAAAAAAACTGTAAATTAATATTGGGCATTAGTTAATAAATTTCATTATGAATTCTTTTATACAATTTTGAGTTTATTTTCTGTTTAGTTATTACAAAATATTGGCTATATTCACCAGGTTATACAATACATCCTTGAGCCTATCTTATACACAATAGTTTGTACTTCCCATTCCCCCCACCCTTATATTGCCCCTCTCTCACTCCCCACTGGTAACCACTAGTTTTGTTCTCTATATCTGTGAGTCTGTTTTGTTTCCTTTTGTTTTTTTCTTATATTCACTAGTTTGTTGTATGTTTTAGATTCTACATATAAATGATATCGTATACTATGTCTTTCTCTGTCAACTTATTTCACTTAACATAATGCCCTCCAACTCCATCCATGTTCCTGCAGATGGCATTACTTCATTCTTTTTAATGGCTGAGTAGTATTCCATTGTGTGTGTGTGTGTGTGTGTGTGTGTGTGTGTGTGTGTATAAACTTCTTTAGCCATTCAACTGTTGATGGACACTTAGGTTGTTTCCATATCTTGTCAATTGTAAATAATGCTGCTATGAACAATGAGATGCATGTATCTTTTCACATTTTTATTTGTTTATTTTCAGATACATACCCAGGAGTGGAATTGCTGGGTCATATGGTAGTTCTTGTATAGTTATTTATCATTTCCCTGTCTGATTTCTTGATACCCATTTTATAGCCAGAAAGTCTATCTCCATTTAATGAATATCTTATGTAAAATATTTAATTATGCTCAATTATATTTAATCTTGTATTCAATTTATATTTAAGATAAAATTTAATCCTTGAATTTAATTAATTAAATTTTATTTCTGATATTTGTATAAGATGTGATGAAAGATGTATTTGTACCAAAACTTAAGAAATGATTCTATAATTTACAATTTTTTAAATTATACTTTTTTTCCTACACTTTTTCTGATATATCACTGTTAACATTATTTCTTTAGAAAACATTTTAATATCTCTTGAGGCAAGTCCTCTATCATTATTTTGTTTCAAAATACTTTATTTTCTTCCATTATTTCCTTCTAAATAAACTTATAAAACCTTTTACGACTGTCAAGAAAAAAAAACATTTTTTAAATTGAAATTACATAAGTATGTTAATTGAGAAAACTGATTTTCAGTAATGAATTCTTGGACCAGAAGCAGAGTATCTTACTGCATTTTTTAAGTAACTGTTCAGATTTTCAGTTTGTAGTTTTCTCAATGTAGATTTTTCACAATTCCTTTTTCAAGTCAGTTTTACCAAAGTATTCTTTATATACAGTAAAATGAATTCATTTGATTATTTTTGGGATGCTTTCACAAATGTATACACCCATGTGGCCACTACACCAATCATGATATAAAACCGTAAAACTCCACTTTTGACTCTTGTCCCATCACTCTCTTCCGTGTGTCCACTAAAATTTCAGAAACAAAGACCTGATTGAAATAAAGAGGCATTTATTTGTGGTTTCTTCAGACTGTAGCCTGGAAAGCACAGATTCAAGAAGCACTTGAAATGTGTTCCACTAGACTGTGATGCAGGAAACTTATAAAGGCAAAAACTGCAAGGCAACAGTTAGTTACACAAGTTGTTTCTCAAAAATTATTATTGCAGCTATCAACAGATTCAATGCAATCCGTATCAAACTACCAATGGCATTTTTCACAGAACTAGAACAAAAAATTTCACAATTTGTATGGAAAAACAAAAGACCCCGAATAGCCAAAGCAATCTTGAGAACGAAAAATGGAGCCGGAGGAATCAGGCTCCTGGACTTCAGACTATACTACAAAGCTACAGTAATCAAGACAGTATGGTACTGGCACAAAAACAGAAATATAGATCAATGGAACAGGATAGAAAGCCCAGAGATAAACCCACGCACATATGGTCACCTTATCTTTCATAAAGGAGGCAAGAATATACAATGGAGAAAAGACAGCCTCTTCAATAAGTGGTGCTGGGAGAACTGGACAGCTACATGTAAAAGAATGAAATTAGAACACTTCCTAACACCATACACAAAAATAAACTCAAAACGGATTAAAGACCTAAATGTAAGGCCAGACACCATCAAACTCTTAGAGGAAAACATAGGCAGAACACTCTGACATAAATCACAGCAAGATCCTTTTTGACCCACCTCCTAGAGAAATGAAAATAAAAACAAAAATAAACAAATGGGACCTAATGAAACTTAAAAGCTTTTGCACAGCAAAGGAAACCATAAACAAGACCAAAAGACAACCCTCAGAATGGGAGAAAATATTTGCAAATGAAACAACTGACAAAGGATTAATCTCTAAAATTTACAAGCAGCTCATGCAGCTCAATATGAAAAAAACAAAAAACCCAATCCAAAAATGGGCAGAAGACCTAAACAGACATTTCGCCAAAGAAGATATACAGATTACCAACAAACATACGGAAGAATGCTCAATGTCATTAATCATTAGAGAAATGCAAATCAAAACTACAATGAGATATCAACTCACACCGGTCAGAATGGCCATCATCAAAAAATCTACAAACAATAAATGCTAGAGAGGGTGTGGAGAAAAGGGAACCCTCTTGCACTGTTGGTGGGAATGTAAATTGATACAACCACTATGGAGAACAGTATGGACGTTCCTTAAAAACCTAAAAATAGAACCACCATATGACCCAGCAATCCCACTACTGGGCATATACCCTGAGAAAACCATAATTCAAAAAGGGTCATGTATCAAAATGTTCATTACAGCACTATTTACAATAGCCAGGACATGGAAGCAACCTAAGTGTCCATCAACAGATGAATGGATGAAGAAGATGTGGCACATATATACAATGGAATATTACTCAGCCATAGAAAGAAATGAAATTGAGTTATTTGTAGTGAGGTGGGTGGACCTAGAGACTGTCATACAGAATGAAGTAAGTCAGAAAGAGAAAAATACCATATGCTAACACATATATATGGAATCTAAAAAATGGTCATGAAGAACGTAGGGGCAAGATTGGAATAAAGACGCAGACCTACTAGGCAATGGACTTGAGGACACAGGGAGGGGGAAGGGTAAGCTGGGACAAAGTGAGAGAGTGGCATGGACATATATACACTACCAAATGTAAAGCTGATAGCTAGTGGGAAGCAGCCGCATAGCACAGGGAGATCAGCTCGGTGCTTTGTGACCACCTAGAGGGGTGGGATAGGGAGGGTGGGAGGGAGGGAGATGCAAGAGGGAAGAGATATGGGGACATATATATATGTATAACTGAATGACTTTGTTATAAAGCAGAAACTAACACACCATTGTAAAGCAATTATACTCCAGTAAAGATGTTAAAAAAAAAAAAAAAAAAAAGAAATGTTATTGCAGCTGGTAAGAAGTAAGGGTGCTTGTTAAGCAAGGATTGGGATTGGTTGAGGTCCGAAATTGTTGCATAGTTAAAATGAAGTTGCAGCTAGTAGGTCTTGTTCTAAAAACGATGGGAGGTATACTTAGGTTTGGTATTGTACAGTTCAGAAAGTTCAGGTTCTGGGGACCAGTCTGAGACCATATCCTCAATGGCCACCTGACTCCATTTTGTATGCCTGAACTTTTGTTATTCCATTTTCATTTCAACCTGTCATCACATGCCACCCCAGGCAGAAATCAATATGATTTGTAACTACAGATTAGATTTTCCTTTTCTAAAATGTCATATCAATAGAAACCAACATACGTACTTTTTTGGGTGCCTGGATTTTGTCGTTTAGCATAATTTTGCTGAGAACCATCCATGTTAATGTGTGTATCTTCAATTTTTTCTTTATGTTGTTAATTAGTTCATTATATGAACATACCCCAATTTATTTATAGTAGTAGTACAGTAGTATAGTTTGAAGTCAGGGAGTCTGATTCCTTCAGCTCAGTTTTTTTCCCTCAATCCCAAAGATTGCTTTGGCTATTTGGGATCTTTTGTGTCTCCATACAAATTTTAAGATTTTTTTGTCCTAGTTCTGCAAAAAATGCCATTGGTAATTTGATAGGGATTGCACTGAATCTGTATATTGCTTTAGGTAGTATAGTCATTTTCACAATATTGGTTCATCCAATCCAAGAAAATGGTATACCTCTCCATCTGTTTGTATCATCTTTGATTTCTTTCATTGGTGTCTTATAGTTTTCTGAGTAAAGGTCTTTTACCTCCTTAGGTAGGTTTATTCCTAGGTATTTTATTCTTTCTGTTGCAATGGTGAATGGGATTGTTTCGTTAATTTTTCTTTCTGATCTTTCGTTGTTAGTGATAGGAATGCAAGAGATTTCTGTGCATTAATTTTGTATCCTGCAACATTACCAAATTCACTGATTAGCTCTAGTAGTTATCTGGTGGCATCTTTAGGATTCTCTATGTATAGTATCATGTCATCAGCAAACAGGGACAGTTTTACTTCTTTTCCAATTTGTATTGCTTTTATTTCTTTTTCTTCTCTGATTGCGATGGCTAAAACTTCCAGAACTATGTTGAATAACAGTGGCTAGAGTGGACATCCTTGTCTTGTTCCTGATCTTAGAGGAAATGCTTTCAGTTTTTCACCATTGAGAATGAAGTTTGCTGTGGGTTTGTAATATATGGCCTGTATTATGTTGAGATTGGTTCCCCTATGCCCACTTCCTGGAGAGTTTTTATAATAAATGGGTGTTGAATTTTGTCAAAAGCTTTTTCTGCATCTATTGAGATGATCATATGGTTTTTATTCTTCAGTTTGTTAATATGATATATCACATTGATTGATTTGCGTATATTGAAGAATCCTTGCATCCCTGGGATAAATCCCACTTGATCACGGTGTATGATCTTTCTAATGTGTTGTTGGATTCTGTTTGCTAGTATTTTGTTGAGGACTTCTGCATCTATATCCATCAGTGATACTTGGTCTGTAATTTTCTTTTTTGTAGTATCCTTGTCCAGTTTTGGTAACAGAGTGATAGTGGCCTCTTAGAATGAGTTTGGGAGTGTTCCTTTCTCTGCAATTTTTTGGAAGAGTTTGAGAAGGATGGATGTTAGTTCTTCTCTAAATGTTTGATGGAATTCACCTGTGAAGCCATCTGGTCCTGGACTTTTGTTTGTTGGAAGATTTTTTTTTTTTTTTTAAAGTACTTGACCACTTTTTTCTTTCTTTTTTTTTTTTTTAATTTTTATTTATTTATTTATTTATTTATGGCTGTGTTGGGTCTTCGTTTCTGTACGAGGGCTTTCTCCAGTTGCGGCAAGTGGGGGCCACTCTTCATCGTGGTGCGCGGGCCTCTCACTATCGCGGCCTCTCTTGTTGCGGAGCACAGGCTCCAGACGCGCAGGCTCAGCAATTGTGGCTCACGGGTCTAGTTGCTCCGCAGCATGTGGGATCTTCCCAGACCAGGGCTTGAACCTGTGTCCCCTGCAATGGCAGGAAGATTCTCAACCACTGCGCCACCAGGGAAGCCCTGTTGGAAGATTTTTAATCACAGTTTCCATTTCATTACCTGTGATTGGTCTGTTCATACTTTCTATTTCTTCCTGGTTCAGTCTTGGAAGGTTATACCTTTCTAAGAATTTGTCCATTTCTTCCAGGTTGTCCATTTTATTGGCATAAAGTTGCCTGTAGTAGTCTCTTATGATGCTTGGTATTTCTGTGGTGTCCATAGTAACTTCTCCTTTTTCATTTCTAAATTTATTGATTTGAGTTCTCTCCCACTTTTTCTTGATGAGTCTGGCTAATGGTTTATCAATTTTCTTTATCTTCTCAAAAAACAAGCTTTTAATTTTATTGATCTTTGCTATTGTTTTGTTTCTATTTCATTTATTTCTGCTCTGATCTTTATGATTTCTTTCCTTCCACTAAATTTGGGTTTTGTTTGTTCTTCTTCCTCTACTTCCTTTAGGTGCAAGGTTAGATTGTTTATTTGAGATTTTTCTTGTTTCTTGAGGTAGGATCGTACTGCTATAATCTTCGCTCTTAGAACTGCTTTCGCTGCATCCCATAGATTTTGGACCATCATGATTTCATTGTCATTTGTCTCTAGGTATTTTTTGATTTCCTCTTTGATTTCTTCAGTGATCTCCTGGTTATTTAGTAACATATTGTTCAGCCTCCATGTGTTTGTGTTTTTTACATTTTTTTCCCCTGTAATTGGTTTCTAATCTCATACTGTTGTGGTCAGAAAAGATGCTCGATATGATTTCAATTTTCTTAAATTTACTGAGGCTTGATTTGTGACCCAAGATGTGATCTATTCTGGAGAATGTTCCATGTGCACTTGAGAAGTAAGTGTAATCTGCTGTTTTTGGATGGAATGTCCTATAAATATCAATTAAATCTGGTCTATTATGTCATTTAAAGCTTGTGTTTCCTTATTAATTTTGTCTGGATGATCTGACCATTGGTGTAAGTGAGGTGCTAAAGTTCCCCACTATTAATGTGTTAGTGTCAATTTCCTCTTTTATATCTGTTAGCATTCGCCTTATGGATTGAGGTGCTCCTATGTTGGGTGCATATAGATTTATACTTGTTATATCTTCTTCTTGGATTGATGCCTTGATCATTATGTAGTGTCCTTCCTTGTCTCTTGTAAAATTCTTTATTGTAAAGTCTTTTTTATCTGATATGAGTAATGCTACTCCAGCTTTCTTTTGATTTCCATTTGCATGGAGTATCTTTTTCCATCCCCTCACTTTCAGTCTGTATGTGTCCCTAGGTCTGAAGTGGGTCTCTTGTAGACAGCACATAGATGGGTCTTGTTTTTGTATCCATTCAGCAACCCTGTGTCTTTAGGTTGGAGCATTTAATCCATTTACGTTTAAGGTAATTATCGATATGTGTGTTCCTATTACCATTCTCTTAATTGTTTTGGGTTTGTTTTTGTAGGTCCTTTTCTTCTCCTGTGTTTCCCACTTAGAGAAGTTCTTTTAGCATTTGCTGTAGAGCTGGTTTGGTGATGCTGAATTCTCTTAGCTTTTGCTTGTCTGTAAAACTTTTGATTTCTCTTTCAAATCTGAATGAGATCCTTGTCAGGGAGTCTTGGTTGTAGGTTCTTCCCTTTAATCACTTTAAATATATCTTGCCACTCCCTTCTGGTTTGTAGAGTTTCTGCTGAGAAATCAGCTGTTAACCTTATGGGAGTTCCCCTGTATGTTATTTGTCATTTTTCCCTTGTTGCTTTCAATAATTTTTCCTTGTCTTTAATTGTTGTCAATTTGATTACTATGTGTCTTGGCATGTTTCTCCTTGGGTTTATCCTGCCTGGGACTCTCTGTGCTTCCTGGACTTGGGTGGCTATTTCCTTTCCCACGTTAGGGAAGTTTTTGACTATAATCTCTTCAAAAATTTTCTTGGATCGTTTCTCTCTCTCTTCTCCTTCTGGGACCCCTATAATGTGAATGTTTTTGCATTTAATGTTGTCCCAGAGGTCTCTTAGTCTGTTCATTTCTTTTCATTCTTTTTTCTTTATTCTGTTCCATGGCAGTGAATTCCACCATTCCGTCTTCCAGGTCACTTATCCATTCTTCTGCCTCAGTTATCCTGCTATTGATTCCTTCTAGTGTAGTTTTCATTTCAGTTATTGTATTGTTCATCTCTGTTTGTTCTTTAATTCTTCTAGGTGTTTGTTCTTGAACTAGATGTTTCTTCTTTAATTCTTCTAGGTCTTTGTTAAATATTTCTTGCATCTTCTCGATCTTTGCCTCCATTCTTTTTCTGAGGTCCTGGATCATCTTCACTATCATCATTCTGAATTCTTTTTCTGGGGTTGTCTCCTATCTCTGCTTCATTTAGTTGTTTTTCTGGGGTTTTATCTTGTTCTTTCATCTAGTACAAAGTCCTCTGCCTTTCATGTTGTCGATCTTTCTGTGAATGTGGTTTTCCTTCCACCGGCTGCAGAATTGTAGTTCTTCTTGCTTCTGCTGTCTGCCCTCTGGTGGATGAGGCTATCTAAGAGGCTTGTGCTAGCTTCCTGATGGGAGGGACTGGTGGTAGGTAGAGTTGGGTGTTGCTCTGGTGGGCAGAGCTCAGTAAAACTTTAATCCGCTTGTCTGCTGATGGGTGGGGCTGGGTTCCCTCCCTGTTGTTTGGCCTGAGGCGACCCAGCACTGGAGCCTACCTAGCTCTTTGGTCGGGCTAATGGTGTACTCTGGGAGGGCTCACACCAAAGAGTACTTCCCAGAGCTTCTGCTGCCAGTGTCCTTGTCCCCGTGGTGAGCCACGGCCACCCCCTGCCTCTGCAGGAGACCCTCCAACACTAGCAGGTAGGTCTGGTTCAGTCTCCCATGGGGTCACTGCTCCTTCCCCTGGGTCCTGATGCACACACTACTTTCTGTGTGCCCTCCCAAGAGTGGAATCTCTGTTTCCCCGAGTCCTGTCAAAGTCCTGCAATCAAATCCCGCTAGACTTCAAAGTCTGATTCTCTAGGAATTCCTTCTCCCATTGCCAGACCCCCAGGTTGGGAAGCCTGATGTGGGGCTCAGAACCTTCACTCCAGTGGGTGGACTTTTGTGGTAAAATTGTTCTCCATTTTGTGAGTCACCCACCCAGCAGTTATGGGATTTGATTTTATTGTGATTGCACCCCTCCTACCACCTCACTGCAGCTTCTCCTTTGTCTTTGGATGTGGGGTATTTTTTTTGGTGAGTTCCAGTGTCTTCCTGTCAGTGACTGTTCAGCAGTTAGTTGTGAGTCCGGCGCTCTCTCAAGAGGAAGTGAGTGTACGTCCTTCTACTCCTCCATCTTCTAAGCTATCTCTAAAACAACTTTTAATAACAAATGTTACCAAGGATGAGGAACAATGAAAGTTTTCTTTTTTTTTTTTTTAAACATTTTTATTGGAGTATAATTGCTTTACAATGGTGTGTTAGATTCTGCTTTATAACGAAGTGAACCAGTTATACATATACATATATCCCCATATCTCTTCCTTCTTGCGTCTCCCTCCCTCCCAGCCTCCCTATCCCACCCTTCTAGCTGGTCACAAAGCACCGAGCTGATCTCCCTGTGCTATGCGGCTGCTTCCCACTAGCTATCTATTTTACATTTGGTAGTGTATATATGTCCATACCTGAAAGTTTTCTTGATTATTCATGTGAGCAAAAAATTGATTCAACGATTTTCAAAAGCTGTTTAGCAAAAGCTAAGTTGAGAATAAACATATTCCATAACCTAATAATTCTATTACTGGTAAAATTTGTATGCAACTCTTATATATTTACACAATGTAACATTTTAAAGAATATTTATTGCATTTATTGTAATATTTAAAAATTTAGAATTAATCTTTGTCCTCTAAAATGAAAATTGATAAATGTTATATTAATATAATTAAGTATCAAAATTAATTAACTAGGTCTACAGATATCAACATGGATAAAGCTCAAAAGCATAATGTGTGAAAAATTTAAAAACATATAAACCAATGTTATATATTTTTATGGAGAAGAGATAAATAACAATAATGAACATTAAATGTAGAAAAGTAGGTACTTCTGAAATGGAAAAATGAGCATGAGATCAGGAAAATACAGAGGTCTTCAAACTTTTAAAGTTATAATTTATTTGAAATATAAAAATGAATCTGAATCATATAGGGCAAAATATTAAGATCTGACCAGCCACATGAAAAAAAAATAGGTGGATGTTTGTTATACTATTCTCTAATATATGATGTATACTTAAAATATTTCTTAATAATTAAAGTAGAAAAGGATTGGTAAGTGTGGAGAGATAATATAAATTTATATTTGACAGTTTTTATACTTGTTGTAAGAGTGAAAGATAAGCAAAGCCAAAGAAGATTTGGGAGAATGAGACAATAACTGTATCATACAGAAGAGGAGGAAATTCAGAAGCAAGAGGTTACTTGCGGAAATAATGAATACAGTTTGCCAGGAAAAAATTTCAGTTACTAGATATCTATAGTTAGCGATATACATCAGGAGTTGAATATAGAGACCAATGGGACATGGAAATCAAGTTTTATATGTTATCCATGTAGAAGTGATAACTGAGAAACTATGCAATTGGATGAGATTGGAAGAAGAGTAATTGGGAAGAAGCAAAAAGCCTTTGGAATTCTTCATTTGCACATGGCAACCCCAAATTGCCAGCAATATTAGACCAGAAAGACATAACTAAATAAGAAAGGCATTTTCAAATTGAATTAAAGGAATGTGACAACAGTGTATAGACTTTAAGGAGTACGAGAATCTTGGTTGAGGGGAAATAGAAAGAGGATTCAAGAATATTCATAAGATTACATATTCTAAACATAGATTAACTTAATATACACAAAATGAAAATGATATAATTATAAATATGGGTTAAAACATCATTAGAGTGGGAGATTTTATCAATATCATTCAATAATTGATAAAACTAACAAAAATCAGTAATGATACAGATAATTTGAAAAACACTTAAGAAACTTAATCATAGAAAAATAAAATGATATAATTCTCTCCAAAATATTTTTTTAGGCATTTTATAGGTTTTCTTTGAAAATAAACCTTGAGATTATTCTCAATTGTACTCGAAAGAGTTTGTCAAGAAGATACTGCACATTACTGAAGAATATTAAATTGAGAGATATTCGAGAAAATTGTAATTGAGTCTCATTATCTACTTCAGTTTTTTTTCAGCCAAGCAAGAATATTTCTGAAAATAAAGGAATATTTTCTGGGCTCCCTTGTAAATACAGTTGACCCTTGAACAACATGGGTTTGAACTGCATGGGTCCACTTCTACGTGGATTTTCTTCAACTGTAAATTCTATTGTACTACATAACCCATGGTTGGTTGAATTCCTGGGTAGCAAGGAACCTTGGATATGGACGACCAACTTTAAATTATAGGCTGATTTTCAGCTGCTTTGTGGGTGAGCACTGCTAAACCCTGTGTTGTTCCATGGTCGACTATAAAAGTGAATTAAAACCTGTTAAATGGGACATAAGTGACAGTGGTGTGTGCTGTCTGCAGTAACTGTCCTTAAAGCCAGAGAGTATTGCTCTTCTCCTTTTTTCCCCTCTTCTTTGTGGTTGGAATTTGGATTCAGTAGCTGGAACTGAACCATGAAGCAGAAACCAGGCACTGAGGATGCCAGAAGAACAAGGTGGTAAGACCATGGGTCCTGATGTTCCTGAAGCAGATCTACCACTCTTGGCCCATTCACTCTACTTTTATGTGTGAGAGAGATAAATCTATACTGTGTTTAATCCACATTAATTTTAAAATTTTGTTTTTATTTTACTCAGAGCTTAATTATATTCTATATAAGTGACTTATCTTACAAGAAATAGCTATTATAAAGCCATCATAATGAAGATAGCTTAGTGCTAAAGCAGGAATAAATTAATTTGCTAATGTATCACCAAAATCAAATAGGTCCTAAAGTAGACCTACAATAAAAATGGAAAGTGTGTATATTTGAGTAGCCACATTGCTTATTAATGGGGAACAGATGTGTATTCAATAAATAGGTTAGGAACATAGCATTTCCAATATCATCATACTCTATTTTAAACAGTGTTGTCTATGTGTTTAGAGACTGGGACATACAGCAGATGGAGGGGTTTCAAATTATTTACTGAACATCTTGAAGATATGAAGAAGAATTTTTAACTTGGAAAGCTCTAAGTTCAAAGACAGTAGCATTTCAGTCCTCTTAGTTCATTGCCCTCTGTTAGTTACTTAGAGAAGCCCACCTCTTTCATTTGAACATTACTTTCTAGAAGGTTGATTTGTCTATTTATACCCCATTAACAACCCCATTATATTTTGTGCAAAATATTAAACTCAATAAATATTTGTAAAATAGTGTTTTATTATTTAACTGTCGTAGTTCAGTAACTATTTTAGGGGATACGTTATTGTATCTTGTATATATAAGCGTTGTTACACTTGTGGATTTGATTAATGTGAATTTTTCTTGAGAAATTAATAATTTTTCTTCATTTGTGAGTCTGGAAGCCCAAGGGCTAGGCTCTGAATTTTAAGAAAGGCACGATGTAGTGAAGAATATCCTACAAGCCCTCACTGAGACAGCCTTCAAGCCCTTGCCTCACATAGCCACACATTTCTGGATAAACATATTGATAACATACAAAGGGCCACACTGATTTCAAAATTCAATTCTCTTTTCAAAGAATAGTAAAGAAAAGATGATGGATGGATGTTGTATTCATCTAGAATCATTGCAGGAGTTTATGGGTAAAGAAGAGTATGAATCAAGTGCCAAACTTCTCAATGAATGTAGGGACTTTCTAAAACATTTGTAGACCTGTATATTTATACATAGTTGATGGAATTTAATATATACATTATAATTATGAATAACTGCAATGAAAAAGTGACCACAACTTATTAATTTTCATACATATTTAGAATATTTAAAACATTGGAAATTATGAAACATTTTATTAAAGGGGGAAATATATGATGGAATATAAAATGGTAGGTTCAAAGGATGAAACTATGAATAAAACTCTTCTTATTTCTTCTAATCATATATTAAGTTTATAGCTTAAAAATGTTATAAAAGATCTATAATTCTGAGAACTAAAAGTATTTGTTAGGAAATTGTAGTTGAGATATAATATCTTGTGGCTGACTACCAGGTGTCACCAATATCTGTTCTCCCCTATTCCATAGACATGGAATTTATCTGCTCTTACATATATTACATCTTACGCCTTTTGTGGCTACGTATAGCCCTGAGACTAAGTTCTGGTCAATCCTATGTCTGTTGAGCCTCAGTGATGATAGCCACTTCCAAGAAGACTTAACAAGATTTTGTCATGCATTCCTGTGGCCCTCTCTCCCTTCCCACTGTCTGGATGATGGCAAAAACTAGATCAGCATCTTTTGACTCAAACTTAGAAGCCAAATGTTGAGGGTAGGATAATTGCCTAACCAATCTTGGACCCTACCCACAAGGATTGGTTGGAACTAAATTTCCATATTGTTTTTTTAATAGATCTTTTTTGGAGTATAATTGCTTCACAATACTGTGTTAGTTTCTGTTGTACATCAAAGTGAATCAGCCATATGCGTACATATGTCCCCATAACCCCTCCCTCTTGAGCCTCCCTCCCATCCTCCCTATCCCACCCCTCTAGGTCATCGGCAAAGCACCGAGCTGATCTCCCCATATTATTTTATCCACAGTATTTTGTGGTCTCTTTCTCCTCTCTTGGTATCAGAAGTTATTGTATATCCAAATTAATACATAACTCAAAGCCTATTGTTTATTAACTATTTCCTGTAAGCTTAAGTTAACATGCCAATACTTCAGTCCTTAGTTATTGAGATTTATGCTTTCATTTAGATACAGAAATACAGTCCCTGAATCTTTTCATTCACTTACTTGAAACTTAAAACTGAAAGGTTGCTTTGTAATGTTCCTACCTGAAAATGTTCTGCTTGAGTAGCTAAAAATGGGCTGTAAAATCTCATCAGGATTCTTTAGGCTGACAATATAAACAGGATAGAAATCTCTAGGCAGCACAGATGAAGTTCTCACTATTAACAACATTACTATTTGTTTATACTGGATTACCCCTAAAATTCTCTATTTCTGAAACTATTTTCCACTTCTGTTAGCAGTTCCTGTAATTTGTTTGGAAACTGAGTAGTATGTTATGTGTGAGAAAGCTACTGAATTAAGGGTAGAAGTAAAATTTCAGATTTCACAATCATTGCTGATATAGCTCTAATAACTATACCTAAAATCACTGATATACCTTAATGTAATTCAACAACTGGATTGTGGTTGATAATCCAAGGAATAAAAATGTTGAACAAAATTACTCTAGCCCCATATAATTCCTAATATTTGAGTGAGGCTAAAGTCCCGTTAAATACTGGTTAGGAGCACATTATATATATATGGAAGTAGGTACACTTTCTCAGTCACAAATATAAAGGCACTCACATAAGTGTTTTAGGTCAGAGGAATTCCCATCAAGTATAATGTGTAAAAAAACTCACTCTTTATATGTTGTACTTCTCATTTATACTTGCAAATATTTTCTAAATAACTTTTTCACACCAGAGTGTGAGTTCCCTGAAGGTAAGGACATTATCTGGTTACAAAATTCTCATTGTCCTAAATACAGGAAGTGATTAATAAAAATATCTGTTCTCTAACTAGTCATTATTCTCCATAGCAATTTGTTTCCTTTTATTTACAATCTCTGTGAGTACTGAAACTGAATATGTTCATCTTTTTGCATTGTCTATTAGGACAACCAGAATTGGCTGGATATATGAATCACCTCTGACAAAGAATAGAATATCTTATTATTTGTATTTGGTACACCTTCTCCTTGTCTTTTAATTTCTACCCTATTGCCTCTGCTTTATTTCTTCACCACTATGCCTCTTTAATGCAATCATTTAATGCAAACACTCTCAATATTCTTTGTGGAATGAAGTACAGGTACATATAAACATGAATAAAACAAATATACAAGAAGCAAATGATTTTAGTAAGTTCACCCTTGGTAGCATACAAACACAAAATGGTCTTATTTCTCTTCAGTAACTGGCTTCAACTAAACTATATTCTGTTCCTTAAAGACATCTTTAGAATACCTCATTTCCTCTCAGTCATGGTTAGTGATTTTAAAAATCTATCCCAGCACAATCCAATTCAAGATTTTGATTATCTATTTATCTTCCACATTCTCCCTTTTCCCACCCTCAGTACTGGCCTAGGCTTTGTCTGCGGTCCTTGGAGTGGAGAGGTGATAGAGCCTCATCGTTACTTTTTCTCTTTCCTCCCTCTTCTAGATCCCTTACTCTTCTTGTGTTTTGGAGTCTGGGAGGAGGGAAGGAAGGGGAGGGGGCAAGCATCCTTAGTTAACTGGCCCTGCTGAAGTCCTTTCTTGGCTATGCCCTGAGAGTGCCCTCTGGTGTCAGGTGTGTGAGTTCTCCAGCAGGTCCAGCAGGAGTCCTGCCACATTTATGGTTTTAACTGAATGGAAGATCAACTTAAATGCGATCTCTTACATCAGCTCTCAGCTCCTGCCCCTGGCAGCTTAGTGGCAATAAACTAAGGTGAGGTTGTCATAAGCTAGCTCAAGCTCAGCTATCCACAGTATCATCTGTTAACTGAATACTCTTGTATTCTGGATGTATCACTGTAGGGGAGGAAAATTCTTTCCTCTATCCATCTTAACTTTCAACTCTGGCTCTGTAACAAAAGACAGATGAATGAAAAGCATATAAATTTCAGTCTCAAGTTACAAGGAAGCCCTCTTAAGGAAATGAAGACCCAAAGAAGTGGCAAAATTTAAACGCTTTTAAAATAAGTTGAACAAAGAGAGGCAATTGTGGAAAAGTAACTAAAATGTATGGGGAGGCTAAAGGAAGGTAAGAATCATTTCCACAAGGTCTGTTTGTGTTAAATTCTCTTAGTCTTAACATCCCTTCCCTGATGATAAGAATGTTTCTTTTCTCCTAGTATAGGGAGGGCATATTTCATATGCGAGTTTTATCTCCTGTTTTCAGGAAGAAAAAAGGAGATCAGAACACTCTTCTTACAGCTGCTGTTTTTCAAGTGCCTTTAGCTCAAAATGATTCTTGTACTGAAGTGGCATACTTTGGAGTAGCATATTCTGCCACCTTTCATCACATATCCCCACCACCACCACCACCAACTCAGATTTTTTTCTTGAATTCCTTTTTGTCCCCTTGAGTAGGGCTGGAGACAGAGCAACAACAGGTTACCAAACCTTATGGGAAAATAATGTGGAAAACCCCAAATTCTATGAGAAACTCTTTGTGAGGCCCCTTCTCTTAGTTTCAAGAAAGAGAGAAGAAAGTTACCAAGAACTCAGGTTGCCCAACAGTTTTCTTCTCCATTAGCTTGTCACTTTCTTTTTCAAGGTTGACCTTAAATTACTGGAAAGTAAGTGATGCTATCAGGGCTTGTTCTACTACTCCTTAGTCATTTCTGCACAGGAATGCCAAGGCACCCTGATGGCTGTCTTTTGGATATGGAGGTAGGTAGTGACTTTTGTGATCAGCTTTGCAATTTCACTAAATATTTTGTATTTTATATTTCAATTTTATATGCTTTATATTTGTTGAAATTCTGTAATTTAACATCCTGTTAAACTTTAAAGACATGCAAAATTAATATGGACTATATTGTAAATGACCTAAAATGGAATCAAAGTCAGTGCTTAGGAAAGAAATTAAATTAGAAATCATAAAGCTGACTTTCTGCTTAGATTTTTCAGATGAAACTTAAATTGAATTAAAGAAAAAACTGAAAGGAGAAAAACAAACAAATGTCTCCCTTGACCCCACAGTCCTTCTAGTCACTATTTCTTTACTCTCATTCACAGCCGTAATTCTATACAGGTTACTGATTATGCTGTCTTCAGTTTTTCCACATATAAATATTTCCATTTATTGATAATTCTTATAAAACGTAAAGGAGCCTAAAGAGACTAACATTAGAGTCCATTAGGTCATTTTAAATACGAAAGTAATAAAACTTTGCAACTAAAGTTGAAGTACACTTTGAACCATACACACTGACCCACTCAAAACTACTCTGTTAATACTAAAGTTACCATAATCCTAAATTTGTTGTGCATCCATCTGTTTTTTTTATAGTTTACATAGAATATATATATATATGTATATAAAATTGTATTATAGTTTGGGGTGTTTTTAATTGGATTATAGATATCTGAATTCCATAACTGTCCTTCTCTTGGGAGTATATTTTGGCATAAATATTTTGGCATAAATAAGTAGATAACTATTTATTTATCTATTTATTTAGAAGTAAAATTATCTTACTCCTGTTTACCTAAATAGGATTTTATTATATGAAAAACCCTTTATGTACTTATTTTCCTATAATAATGAGCATTTATATGATAATTTTAACTAATACAAATATTACATCTGGGAACAACATGGTACGTGGCTCCTTGGTCCACCTTGAAGTGAACTCAGTATGCCATAAGCCATGAGTTTAAGCCATGACATTGAGACCCACAGGATATTAAGATCCTATCTGAAATTGCCCACTTAGTAAGTCTGGGGCTAAGAATCAGACTCAAGAAGTCTGAATAAAAAGTTTTATCTAGTGATTCCAAGCAGAGTTCTACCACATTCTTCATATGGTGATATCTCAAGACAATACACAAGTGGTAAATTGCAAGAATGGCCACAATTCTCCATATTTCTCTCATGAAAATCCCTTTGCAATGAGACTCTGCAGCTCTACCCACCTAAAGTAAAATCTATCTCTCTACATTTTGAATCTTGTGGCCTTGCAATTTGCTTTGCCTACAGAATGTGGTAGAATCAAAGGTACCCAGGTTCTGTGTCTAGTCCTCGACAGAGTGTACATGTTTGCTCTTTCTTTAGAACCCAGCTGAAACAGCATTTGAACAAGTTCAGACTATCCTGACAGGATGAGAGACATATGGCTGGCTGCTATTATTGCTCTGATATAATGCCAACCAACACACATGAATGAGAGTATCTTAGGCCTGCCTCTCTCAGCCATCCTGCAACTGGCTAGCAGCTGACCACAGACGCATGAGAGAATTCAGCCAAGAATAAAACAAATTCTTTGCTGAGTCCAGCCCAAATTGCCAAACCATATTGTGAGTTAAATTAATGGCAATTTTAAGCCACTATATTTGGGCTGGTTTGTTAGGCAACAATAGAGAACTGATACACCACATATTAATATTTATTTCAAATCATTATTAATCTGCTCCAACTGTTGTAAGTTTCCCAACCAAAACTGTTTATTAATAAATCTGGTCTAAGCAAGTATATGGTATAATCCTTGACTGGAAACGGGTTTGTAATAATCACTAAGAATGCCATTATTGGCATCCTGAAAAAAAAAAATGGTATTATTAGAAGTGGATACTATTCTGGTTATGTAGGCAATTTTCTTAGAGATACTAAATCATTAAGATATTTGTATTCACTTTATTTACTTTGAAATAATTATTTAAAGATGTAGATAAAGCAAATATAGAAAAAATTATAATTGTTAAATTTGGATGTTATGCAGCATTATACCATTTTATATACTTTTACTGTTTGAATTTTTTCTTAATGTTTTTTTTAAAATGTGCTGTCCCTCCCTCTTTCTATTGAAAATGATCTTCACTGCTAATAAATCCTGAGACACAGACGAGTTCCTGTATTTTCAAACTGGAACACACTCATAAGGTGGCTCCATCCAAACTCAAATACAAATGGCTTATCATGAAATGCCAAGAACTAGGAGTGAATAAAATGACACATTTAACTTCCTTTTGTCTCTGCTAGTAAAATATCTTTATCTTAAATTTCAATTCCTTGTATTCAAATGGAAGATTAAATCATATACATAAACTTCTGTTGCTTCCGTAGGTCTAATTTATTATGTTGTTCCCTTCCCCTATCCCAAATAAATTATGTTCGTGGTCCAATCAGAGCTAATGGACCTTATTCTCAATGCTTTCAAATCATCAAATACCTATACAAATCTTAGTATACACTGGATTTGGGTTAAAAAATACAATGTGATAGGGATAATATTTATCTCATATGCTTACACTAAGCATGAAATGTGATATGCGTTAAAAGTTTAGCCTAGTGTTTGGAATATAAAATGAACACTAAACAAAGTAAAGTTATTATTTTCATGATTAATTCTATACTATGTGATCATTTGATTCATTTAAACAAATATTAATTGAATAATGACTATGTGCAGGTATTACTCAATATTCTGTTGCAAAATTTTGTAGTAATATAAAGCTATGTCCTTAATATAGTTTCATAAATATCTATATATTAAACAGGATGTAGTAAGTTTAGAATAATGTGCCAATAAAGTATCATGAGGTTGTATTTGAGAAAAGACATTCCCAGAGCTCCATTCTGAACTGACTGCTTCTTTACTTAACTTTCTTCACCTCTTTGCTAAAGTGCCTCTGTCCTAGAATATGTATTTTATTTGGTCATTCATTGACCATTTCTTAGTCATCTTTGACTCCCTCAAGTGTTGCATACAGAGCACAGGTGTTTCAAACCCAGGTGAGGAAGACAAGACTTTCTAAGTCCAGGTAACTATTTATTTTCTTGTCTATAGAAGAAAATGGTTACACTAGGTGATTGTTAAGATGCTCCCCTGATCTAAGATTCTATTATATCTAAGAAATTGGAAAAAGCTGTAGTAAATGGAATAATCTTTAATAGCAAAGATGTGAAACTTGCCTCTACTCATTGATATATGGGTCACATTTATAAGAGTCCCTTATGCCTTACCAATAAGATGAAGACAGACCCCAGAATGTTTCAGTCTTTGTTTTTGTTTGTTTGTTCCGTTTTGTTTTCAGGATTAAATGACTTAAGTATTTGTGAAAGCAGTTTGTAAACTATGTGATGTCAAGCCGATATTAAATCACATTAGTGTTGTTATAATGATGTCTAGGAAAAGAGTAAAAGTAGACAGGAAATTGTGGGTATTATAGAGAAACCATGAGCTTGGACAAGCCAACAAGCATTACGCTTCTTTCCCAAGCGTAACTCTGGGAAAGAAGGCCTGAAAAGTGTTACCTGTTATAGAAGGCCTTGAATCCCAGGGTATAGAATTTTATGTAAGTGTGTAAAGGTTAATATTTTTTGGTTTGGTTTAGGGTAGATATAATCAGAGCTGAGCATAAAAATTATTAAGATGACAGTCATAAACTCAGCAGGGCTGATTGGGAAAAGGAAAAAAAAAAACTATAAGGACCTCTGGAGAAACAGAATTGTTCAGCAAGCACATGCATGTAGAAAAAATAAAAATTGAAATAAATTTTAAAACTAGATAGGATTGAAAATTATTTTTACAATCTGACAATGAAAAATATCCTGGCCATTTCAGAATCTGATAATGGAGTGAATGTAAGATTTATCAAAAGTTATGAATTATTATAATTTTATTGAACCTATATGAATGGATTGTTAATTTTGTATAATTAGAAAGGTATAATCATGGAAAATTAATTAATGGATTTCACTCTACTGATAGCATTCTCTAAACAAATAAGCAAAACAGCTAGTATGCATAAATGAGCATTCTAAGTTCCAAGCCACAGTGACAAAATATAAATTCTACTGGTTTCTGAAAAATCATTAACTTGTATTTGATATTCTTCTATTTGTTTAGTGAGGACCACGGCATCCCCCAGCATACTTAAAGCTATGCTTTCTATTACTCAGCAAAACTCCAACAAAATCAGGCTTAGCCATTCCTAGAAAATAAAGTCACTTAAAAATAACTGTGAAATTGAAGAGGAGAACCTTCCTACTACTCACAGGATGCAAATTAGCACTTGTAGTAATTTAACTGGTTAACCAGGAAAAATTGTTTGGAATAGTCTCATAAAATCCTATTATTTTTAAATATCCTTGCCTTGAGCAAATGTTATCTTTGAAAATATGCTTTTAAGTCACAAGATATTTCCATCACACAATTTTAACCCAAAGCTTTTTAGTGATTATTTTAGAAACCTGTTTCTGTCTCCCTCATTGAACAGTTTATATTCAGGTTATTCACTGTTTATATTGTCTTGCAGTTTTTCTTATTTTAGGCCTTTTTTTTTCCTGAGCTGCCCCAAAACACTGATGAAGATACTTAACTTTTCATCTATATCCACTGTAATTCAAAATAAATAAAATTAGATTCCAAACATTGCTTCTGAAATGCTATTTAAGAATTTTTTCATAAAGCTATAAATTAACATTTATTCTTCACTGTTTGGTGACTCACATTGATTTCTTAATATACAACTTGTAGGTTAATAAAAAATTTATATCTGAAAATGTTTTCAATATATCTTAAGTCAGTTTATGGTATGGTTTAATTTTTAATAGATAATCATAATCTATGCTATTCAAGATTATTCAGAGCCACTTCCTTTTGGAAATTCAATCTTTGTCAATAACTGCTCAATCAATATTCTCCTGCCTTCCATGAATTTTATCTTCTTCCCAGGTGATATCTGGACTTAGGAGGCCTAAATAATACCAAAGATTTGGGGATATGTAGTGTTATTTTTGCTCACTGGCTTTTACTGACCCTATTAGATCTCACCTTTTTCTACTTGTCCCCTCTTCACTCAACTCTACCCACATTGGCCTCCTTGCTCTTCTTTGTATCCTCCTAGCATACTCCTCCTCCAGGGCCTTTGCATTTGCTGTTTTCATGTTTCTTCCCCCAGATAACAAGTGACTTACTCTCCCACTGCCCTTAAGTTTCTCCTCAATTGTCATTTTATTAGTGAGGCTTTCCCTGAACAGGCTATAGGATACAATAGCAAATGCTCCCTCCCCCAGCACCCTTACATCACGATTTATTTTGTTCCATACCACCTACCAATATCTGGTATTTTATCTATTTACTTATCTGTCTATGGGTCAGCCTTCCCCCAAGGATGTAAGCTCCATGAAGACAGAAAACTTTAGTCCTGTTCTCTGCTGTATGCTTAACACCTAGAAGAGTTTCTGGCACACAGTATGTGCTCAATAAACACTTGTTGAAAAAAAATGACTGAACAAGGAAGAAATTAAAAATGAAAAGGATTTGACATGACTTTTGTTTCCGCTACATCTGCTGTTTATATCCACAGACGTTGCCTCTTTATTTCCTCTTCCATAACACTTGCTCTCCACTTGGCTTCTGTGTCTTTCAGTTGTTCTGGACTGAATCATATGTGTTACCATTGTGCTCTAGGGAGGCAAAAATTCTGCAATGCCAATTTCCAGGTCCATGCTGCATCAGGGCTTCTGTAATTTTTAATAGATAATCACAATCTATGCAATTCAAGATTATTCAGAGCCACTTCCTTTTGGAAATTCAATCTTGGTCAATAACTGCTCAATCTGTAAGAGTCTTGCTCTCTTTTCAGGATAAATCTTGGGAAATTTTCTCCTCTTCTCTGAGGTCTCCCCTGAAGAATCTGCTGCTTACCTCACAAATCTCTCACATATAATCCCTCTGTACATCATCATCTAGATTCTCTTATCTTTTGCCATCCTCTTTAAAACTCTTGGTCAGAAAGAATTCATATCTCATCTCTTAGTAGGGAGAAAATATAGGTTGTCAGCAAATATTCTTTTCAATTCTCTGCTCTGAATTATTTGGATCTTGCCCTCTCTATTCAAAGCTCTGTGCTTCAGACCTTGTTTCCAGTCTATTTCTGTGACCTTGAGTTTCATGAGATATCCTCTGTGTCATTATAATACAATAATACTGTTTATTATTTATACTTATCAGTATAATGAATAATTAGTATAGTGAATACTATTTATCAATTTATTAATAAGACAATATAATAAAATTAAAACCATATGTATCTCCCAGAGATTTTTGTCACTTGCAGCCTAGAGTACTAAACACTATGGAAGTGTAAGTTATTAAGAGATAATGTCTTTTAACAACATTAAACTTAAAAATCATTTAAGCAAATTATGAGTGCTTCTGCATGGCTTACCACATGATTGCAGGTTTAAAAAGCAACTACCATATTTAAAAAGCAACCTCCAAGGTCGATTGTCTAATTCTTAATTACAACTTTAATGCATGTGTAATCTTGGGCAAACTATTTGTGCTTTGATTTATTCATCTGTAAATTGGGATTTTTTTATGGTATCTACTTCTTAAAGCTTGTTCAAAGATTG
The DNA here is from genome assembly GCF_965194805.1 of Balaenoptera borealis. Taxonomy (NCBI): domain Eukaryota; kingdom Metazoa; phylum Chordata; class Mammalia; order Artiodactyla; family Balaenopteridae; genus Balaenoptera; species Balaenoptera borealis. The sequence goes on along the minus strand of NC_138870.1, from coordinate 71,120,134 downwards.
AGATATATGTGTAACAATCTTAGCATGGTACCTGGCACATTATAAGTGTACTATAGATGTCAGTTATTACTAACTGCTGAATATATATATAATATTATATATATGATATTATATATGAAATAAATATATACATATGCTTGAGAAAAATTTCAGAATTTTTAGAGCTCCTATTCCTCCTTCTGTTGGAGCACTCACCACTGGGGTAATCCTTAGGGGGACACTGAGCCTGAGCCACATTTTTCTTGGTCTTTTTGCCCCTCAACATAAACAGGCACACAGTAATACACATCCAAAGTCAATTTAATAAGCAGGAATTATAAGAGGTACATTTAAAATCAAATTTCTGACACACATACGTAATTAAAATCGAAGGTTAAAAGCTAACTATCTGTATAAAGGCTCGTGCTGCTCTCTTAGCACCAAAATTTAGATCGATCATCTGCCCCCCTACCCTCACCCCTGCCCCAACTGCACTGCTTCTTCAAAGACTGGGGCCTAAACTGATCATCTGATTGCACTGTAGCCTCTGAAAGTCTCAGCATTATTATTATTTTTTGATAAAAATATTGTACTTAAGTAAGCTTGTAAAAATGTATAAAACACCATGATGAAAATCTGTAAAATCTCCTACGCCTTATATCCTAGACAATAAATACACCTCATGATCAGCACATTGGAGGGAAAGGCAGAGGAGAGGGACAAGTTTGACTATGTCTTTTTATGGTTGGGGCCTAGAGGGCAGCAATGAATTTACTGCATCCAGACCATTCTATCTTGAGTTACAAATACAAATATGTTAACTACTACAGAATGTCTTGTAAAAACAAAAAAAAAAAAGTATTTTTGTCTATGTATTGTGGGCACTGTTGCCACTGAAGACTATTAAAAGAAAGTCTAAGTGGCAATATCTTTTTAAACTGGCCCCACGTAAACATCAGAAAAGAGTGGCAAGGTATCAGTAAGAAACAAGTCTCAGCAAATGGCACTCCAGAAATCCTCCTAAAATCTCTAGCTTGAGCTTCACTGAAATCAAACAGTTAATGGCAGTGCCATCACTGCCTCCTCTGAGCCAAACAGACCTATTTCAGAACTGCGACAGATGTGTGTATACCGGGAGGAGAGGGGTGGCATCTGTGCTGTGCAGCACTGTATATTTTCCTTTGAAAACCTGAGTGTGGTCTGATCCTGACTCTGTTATGTTTTCGTGTTATGGCGCTCTGTCGACACTAGAGCACAATATTTGGAAAGCTATTGTTTCCACAGCTTGCGCTGATTTATGCTTCATTCTGTTAGGAGGCCTTTGTAGTAGCTCAAACCTGAATGTCATGTGTAGCAATGTACTACAGGATTGTTTCTCACTACTTTAAGCCACATGCTATTAGATGATCTAAGATTGTTTTGTTAACTGGACTTGGATTATCATTTACAAAAGAAGTTTCAAGAGATTCAAATAAATGAAGGGAATTCCGTCTAAAGCTGTAGGTATGAATGCATCTAATCTTCTTTAGCCTGGCAAAATAATAAAAGAATTGTGAGAAAGAGTGTAAAACTTCTCTTAACAACATGTTCTTTGGGGCAGGGTTTAATGAAATACATGATTTCAAAACTATTTTCATCCTAAAAATAAATTAACTTTCTAAAAATAAATTAACTTCCTATAATGATAGTCAATTTTCTTTTCTTCTTAGAGATGTTTACCAAAAAAATTATGTGCAAATTTTTTTAGAAGCAAAGATAACACATTTTCTACAGTTAAAAACATTATTTTGAAGCTAACAGGGAGGCAAGGAACCATCTAGACAAAGTCCTCAATTTCCAAAGGCTCATATTTTACAGAATTTACCAGTATAAAAATCACACCCTCTCAATAATCTCTATTGAATTCAGGCAGTAAAATCCGTCATTTTACTGTTGTGATTGACTCTGCTTAAAGATTATTTCTATGAACCAAGATAGTCAATCCATAATTATCAATGCCATCTTTGTAAAGTTGCTTTTCTGACCAAGCCCTACAGTCCTGCTTAGGGGATTCTGTGTGAACAAATCCAGAGAATCGCTCTTCTCTTCAGCTAAATTACCAGCTTTCAATTTTAGCTTTCCAAATATTTCTCTTATATGGCTGGCTGTTTTATTTACCAGAATCTTTTATTGCCTTATGATCATACATTTTTCTTTATGCATGAGGCACATAGCAGGTGATTAATAAAAATGTGTTGATTGAACAAAATCAGGTGCATACATGGTCAGTGAACTAAGATGAAATGTTACATGGTAGGTGATTTGTCTCATGATATACCCAACGATAGTAGTTGAAATAATTTCCTGTGCCTAAGATGGAGCTTCTTTTGCCTGGGTACTATGTCAACAAACCAAAATTTAGATAATTTGTGTGTCCCTGTAAATGCTCTGCTTGACCAGAAACACGGTATATCCAGTCAACCAATCCCCAAATGCCAGGCCAACTCAGGGTCTTCTCACCCCAAAGTTGACTATGTGGTAACAGCCACTTAGATATTTTCTATTTTTCTCATCCTTGTTCTTTACTTCTCTTATAAGAGCTTGCTGCCTTCTGCCCCATTTGCAGTTCTCCTAAAGGAGACTGTCCATTTCACAATGTATTAAATAAAGTTTGTTTGTATCATCTAAACTGTCTTCTTTAATCATTTTTAACATAGTATTACACTCCAAATACTATACTCAAAACAAACTGCTTCCAATTTGATTTTATTGACCTGGGCTAAATACCTTTCACGAAAATATCAATAGTAGGATAGTCTGGATGGTTTTGAGGGAGAGTCATAGGAGAACTATTCATTGATAACCTGCATACAGTCAACATGTGTATTTTATTCCATGTTCTAACTTAAAATTATCAAGATATTGTAAATTCAGCTTTGTTTTTATACAGTAACTTAACATGTTAACATTTTAATTCACTAATTGTTTTAAAAGTTAATTTATTGTCAGTGTATTAATGAGTAAGTTAGTATATGTGAAATAATAATGCAAAAATAATCACTACTAAATATTTAAAAGTATGCTAAAAATATTAAAATCCCTAAAATTAAAAGTTTAAAATGGTATGTCTCAATTTTCATAGTTGATCAATATTCACATCGTAAAGGTTTTTTGAAGTATCTATACCATATATTGAATACCAGAAAACATTAATTATTGAATATGTTCCATGCCTTTGTTCCTCCTTCCTACACAAGGTCAGGAAGAAAATCCTGGCTTGTATATTGAAATGGCCAATCAAAAGTCTGGAGGATATGAACATGGAGATTTATTGAACTAAAGCAGTGGAAAGCAGCAGCCATAGCACATCAGTCTTACAACAACAATTAAAACATAATGTTTATAAATCCTTACAAGCCTTACAAATAAATGTGTTAAAACATTCCCACCATAAAAGGCAGTTAAGTCTTTTATGAAATGTAATCTTCTGTAAATGAGGGATCAGAAACAATAAAACAAGTTTAATGTTGCCTTTACTTTATAATCCATTGGTTCTAATCTGATCTTAACGCCTTCCACCTGCTCCATAAACTGGGTGAAGCTTGTGCCTCTATTTGAGAACAATGAAACTTAATTTTTATGTTTTCTTCTTTAGAAGTTTTTAAGTCTAGTCTCCTGATAAATAAATGAATCTCCCTGTGCTGCACTTTCTTTCACTAATGAAAGCTTTTAATTTATATGAAATGTTTGGTTCATTTAAAAAGAAACAAAGTGGTTTAATTATGAGCATTTTTTAAAAAATTTCCTTCTCAATATTTTCAATAGTTTGAGCTTTTGTAAAATAAATATGTATCATGATTAAAAGTCAACCCAAACTGCTCTAAAAAATAAAGTCTTTTAAAAAGTCAGCCCAATTTTAAATTGAAACTCAAAATTTAAATTTTAATTGAAACTATAAAAAAAACTAATACAATATTGAATTCTGGCCACAATAAACACTTCTGTATAACTCAAGAGAAGGGAGTTTACTTTCTGCTCTGACAATGATTAAACTCTCAGTGTCTGAGCCATGACTGGCTAACCCATGATCCAAAGAGGAAGATGAGAGATAGCTGAAGCAGAGCTGCTGAGTTGCCTCTTCTGAGCCTAGCCCATATCAGCAGACATTGAGGGGCCCCAAAGATGTGTGAGTGATTATGAAAAAATTATGTTTAAGCAACTGGTTTGTTATATATTAAAACACACTGATGTAGCACCCTACTTTTAAGACCATCTGTTACCTCCTTGATTAATAAAGTAAGATGGATAAGACACTGTACCAGTTCCAGACCTACATTTTAAGAGTAATGGCAGCTGTGTCTTGTTTGCTGGACACTCTAAGCTGCCATATGAGAAGTCCAGCTTCTCTAATACACAGAAAACTTGAAACACCCTGAAAATACATGGAGTGGGAGAGGGGCCTAGCTGACCCCCGCTTCCAGCCACTACTGCCAAAGCGCTTAGTATGTGATTTTAACCATCTTGAACCCTCCACATCAGGCCAGCTGCCAGCAAGTTATCACCAAGTGACCCCAGTTGACATTATATGAAGCAGAATAATTGTTCATCCTAACCATGCCTGAATTCCTGTGAGATATAATAAAATTAATGTTGTTTAAAGCCACCACGTTGGGTTAATTTACTACACAGAAATAGATTGCCAGAAGAATTATCTAAATCTTTGGAATTACAACATGCTAAAGCTCAAGTATGAGTGCCATACTACTCTCCATTTATTGCTTATTCTTCCAGTTTGAGTTGCATTGTGATTAGAGAACTCCATCCCTTTACACACATAGTTTTACACATTTAATGTAGGAAAATTAAATTTAGTAACATAAAAAACTGTCATTCCCTAAAAATATTATGACATAACTATGCTAATAACCCAGTCCTGTTATACAATAAAGATATAGGAATTTAGATTTATTTCACAGCCATTCCATTACTCACGAAACACAGAAATACCGTTCAACACAAAAAGACAAACTACGCTTGATTACAAACGAAATCTTAGCCCAAATTTCTAATTTCAGTTAAAATGGTTAAAAGATTAATATTTGCATTAAAATAACTTTTAAAATAAGAAAATACTTCAAAAAACAAAATAGAGATTATAGTCGACAATGCTATATTATAAACTTCAAGTTGCTAAGAGACTAGATTCTAATTGTTCTCCCCATAAAAAATAAATGATAATTATGTGATGTGATAGAGATGTTAGTTATACAATGTTGGCAATCATACTGCAATATATAAACCTATCAAATCAACATATTTTACAACTGTAACTTACACAATTATGTAAGTTATGTCAGTTAGACATAAAATAAAATAGAATAAAATAAGAGTTGTGCTAATTAGTTTTTTTAATATTAGAAACATTTTAAATTATAAGATAATCATCAATGTGATTTTGTAAATTGACATTTATTATATTTCCTGAGCTAATATTTAAGATAACTGTTATTTAAATATATATTATCAAACTAAGAAATAAAGACACACTAAATATAGAAAATAAATATTTCCCAGAGTAACTGCAAGAGGTAACAATTGATTGCATGACTGGAAGTCTGGTCTGAGATTCTGACTTGAAATGGGTTTTGGGTAAAGACAAGATGATACCTCTTTTTGAATCCAAATTAAGTTGATGAAGTCAAACTGAAATCCCTTCCAAATATCAATTCCATTCAGGGGATTCAAAGTTTCATGAATTAACTGTCAATTTCAACCTTTTCTTAATAGAAAAATTGCTGCTAAGTGATGAACTACTATTTTGTCTTTATTCTTAGTATATTTCCAACAGTAATAATCACCAGGATGGCCACCCACCACTGAGTGACACTTCCAGGTATTAGTTGAAAGCATAATATCTTTGAAAGAAATTAATTTAAATCAATGATTTAAATGTTATCAAGGTATTTCTCCCTAAACGTTTACCAGGTGTTGATGTGTATGTTTTCAGGAACCACAATCAAATGGTAGTTTTTAATTGAAATAACTCTAAATTTATGAATCACATATCCTTGGCAAACTTTAATTATTCTACAAACACAGGTAATTTATTTTAATTGTAAAACAAAGCACATGATATAATTTAATGTGGAACTGACATACTTGACAGAGTAAAATGAAAGAGAGGGGGTTCAAAGTCTATCATTCTAGACTACATAATTTTTTTTTTTTTTACTTAATCAGACCCTTGTTTTTTTATTTTTATTTTTTTAATAAATAAGACCATTTTCGTGTGCTAAATTGAGTCTACAAAAATATGTGTAAACCATTTATTTTTATGATTTTAAATAAATCAGAGAAAAATAGCCAAAAATTTTTTCCAGCTTATTTTTCTTAAATTACCAAATAATAGTTGATAAATATAATACAGCTAAATGAGGAAATTTATAAAGAAAAAGTTAACAGACTTCTCCTCTTATCCTCCAATCCCCAACTCCACCACTCAACAAAGTAAGCCATGTTTACTCTTTGAGACATATATCTATACACATATATATATATCTTTATTTAAAGAAATATAAATTTTATTTAAAGATATATATCTTTAAAACTATTTTTTCTGCTCAAGCAGGCAGACATAGATATGCTTTCACATTACATAAAAATGAGACCACTTCATATACATCATTTTCTCCTTTTAATTTTGCTTGCATAGCAGCATAAAATAGATATTACTCTAACTAATTGGATAATGATGACTGATAAATAAATAGTACAACTCATTCTTTTTAATAGTTGAGCAGTATATCCTTGGTTTCTTGAATATGCAGCATAGTACAATGGTTAACAGCAGACTTTAGAGACCAGCTTTTTAGTATTTCATTCATATTATGCCATTTCTTAGCTGTGTATACTTTGAGCAATCACAAAATTGGCCAAATATATTGCATCATAAAGAAAATCAAGGTGCATAAGTAAAAATGTTGTAAATGTCATTCTCTGATCACCTTATGATAAATCTAGAAATTAATAAAAAAACTAAAATCCCTTCCCATTGGAAATTTTTAACACTTCATTAAAATTAAATAATTGAAGTAAAAATATAAACCAAACCTACAGTGTTTTTAAAAACCAAAGCCTCACACGTTATATAAAAATCCTGAACTTAAATGTAAAACATAAAAATTTTAAACTTTTACAACATAAAAAAGAATATCTTTCAGAACCTAAAAATAAGAAGAGTTCTTAGACTTGATACCAAAAGCACAATCCATAAAAGGAAAATTTTATAAATTGTATCTTATCAAAATTAAAAGTACATACTGTACAAAAGGCCCTGTTCAGAGGATTAAAAAACAAGCTATAAATTGACAGAAAATATTTTCAAACCATCTATCAGACAGTGAAATACCATATAGTATATATAACAACTCTCAAACTCAACAATTAAAAATCAGGTAATCTAATTAGAAAACGGCCATAAGACATGAAGGGGCATTTCACTGAAGATGATACACATACGGATGACAAATAATCACATGGAAAGATGCTCAAGATCATTACCCATCAGAGAAGCATAACTTAACCACAATAGCATATCACTACACACCTACCAAAATGGTGAAAATTTTAAAATGGTGATAGCATCAAATACTAGTGATAATGTAGAGAAACTGGATCATACATCCATTGCTGATACGAAAGTAAATTTGTACAGCTACTCTGGAAAATAACATGACAGTTTCTTATAAAAGTAAATATAGGCTTACCAAAAGAGCCAACAACTGCACAACATTTGCACTGGCATTTGTCCCAGAAAGTGATCTGTATATAAATGTTCATAGCAGCTTTATTCATAATAGCCCAAAACTGGAAACAACTGAAATGTTCTTCAGCAGGTGAATGATTAAACAAATTGTGGTGCATCCATACAGAGAAATTCTACTCAGCAATATGAAGGAGCAAACTAATAATACACAAAACTTAGATGGATCACAAATGAGTTACGATGAGTGAAAAATGAACAATCTCAAAAGGTTATATACTGTATAATTCCATTTATATAGCATTCTAGAAATGACAAAATTATAGAAATGGAGAAAATATTAGTGGTTGCCAAGGATTGGAGGGTGGAGAACAGGGAGGAAGGTGGCCAGGTCTATAAAGGTGTAGCATGAAGGATCTCTGTGATAGGACTGTTCTGTATCTTGACTGTTATCTTGATAAAAGAAACACATGGAATAAAATGTATACACATATCCCCCACTTTTTAACTTTGCTTTATGCCACTTCGCTTTTCCAAGGACCTGCATTAGGACGAGTTTTTGCTAACCAGAAGGAATCCAGGAGGTCCTCCATGGCAGTTCAGTGGTTAAGACACCATGCTTCCATGGCAGGGGGAACAGGTTTGATCCCTGGTTGGGGAACTAAGGTCCCACATTCTGTGCAGCGTGGCAAAAAAAAAAAAAAAACAAAAAACTAATGCTGAAGAAATCGAAAGAAGATTTTTGCTTTTATGAAAAAAGGCAAAAACCCAAAATAGTGTTCCGTGTTTGTCTTGCAGGAAGCCATTATAGAGGCAGTGGGGAGCCCCAACAGCTGAAAATGGCACCGTCAAGCTTCTTCCCAGGGAACTGCACTCAACATCTCAGCATCAAGCCACCATAGCATCGAACTGTGTCTGTGAGCATCTGTGTTTTATCTCAATTTATCTTGTGCATCAGTTAAGCAAGATGTGTCATAAGGTAACTGCTTCTTCGATTTACACCATTTCGGCTTACAAAAGGAATGTTCTACTTTCAGATAGTGGGGAGAAACCTGTAGAACTAAACTACATACACACAAAGGAGTGTATATAAAACTAGTGAAATCTGAATAAGTTTGGTAGATTTTATCAATGTCCATTTCCTGGTTTTAATATTGTTGTGCAAGATATTACCATTGGAGAAATGGTTCAGGGCATATGGGATATTTTTGTATTATTTATTGCAACTGCATGTGAATTTACAATTATCTCAAAATATGTTTTTAAGAAAATGTAATGAAAATACTATATATCATTAAAATTCATATAAAATAAGGAAGGGAGTTGTGCTGAGTTAATTGTATCTTTATCCTATTTCCTATTGCTGTCCTCTCTTCTTACATTATACTCCTCACATATCAAGATTACTCATAACTCGGAGTTGATTACACTCAAACTTCTTGATGACGTTAAAAGAATAGAAGTCAGAAATATTAATTAAATTCTTTACTATATGCTAAAGTGATTGAATAAATACATATTTGTAAAAGAGAAAATATATATTATTTGAATTTTAGGGGGCCAAGTCTTAATAAACTTAAGACTTAATCCACTTCTATTAGATATCATTAAAAAACAAACAAACAAAAAGCTTTATTTTTAAACCAAAGCCTGAAAGTTATAGAGCACCCTTAGTAACATTTTTAATATTTTCTAAAATCAGTCCAAGTTTTAAAATGAAAAACTTCATAAAATTTAAACATCTATATCTAATCTCCTTTGTCTATTATTTGTTATCAGTTGGGATATTTTCCATGCTATAAATCTACTTCACTGCCACTAACTAAATGCTAATATTCTATGTATATGAACACTGTAGTGGTATATTGTCCTGAAAAAGGTTAAACTACAAGCTTCAAATAAATCAAACAGATTGAAATGGTATCATCAACAATGCTGGAATGGTTTTAATATACCTGAAATAGTCTTTGTTTTTCTCATTACAGTGTGTCATAAACTCTAATAGAAAATTTTCTAGAGTTATGATACAGTCATGCTCCCAAAAACTCAAGATTCTTTTAAGGCAGAATGAGTCCAAGGTATGATTCAGAAAATGAAATTCAATTCTTTATTGATTGTACATATTATGGTAAAAATGACAAAGTTATTATGTGACAGGTTATATTAGCATTGGCCTACATGTCTTAAAGGTGATCATAGAGGTAAAAATATGTCTGTGCTTTCAAAAGTAATATGAGTCAGTTTTCTCTCTTTTACAGAGATAACTCATGTTTAATGCTTAGTTTTATATTCAGGGCCCCAGTTTTAGAATAGTCCAGGAAGTACCATTACATACAATTCAATAAGTATGCTATTCTCTGGTGTTCAGTCTTAAATTCATGGTTTTAAACAAGAGATATGAGAGGTCGTAAGTCAAAGAGATGACAAAATGAAAAGAAAACCAGAAGTGGTACAAAAAATTATCTGAATAAGACCTATGGCCATGTATTGGGCAAGTGGGGCCAGTTTTTAAAGGGAAGTCCAGGCACAACATACATTACGGAGACTCCAGAACTAAGACTCTTTAGCATGAAGAGGACAAGGAGAGCAATCCAAGTACCAGGCTGCCCAGATTTCTCTGAACCCTTACTAACTACACAACGGGCAAAAGTGCTTTTCCCATTCAAGGTTCCTGAATTGTGCATTTTCTATCGAATAGTTCAGCTGAACAAGAAGTAGCCAAACAATGAAGATATGTAACCACATAATTTGCTATTTACATTGACATAACAAAAATAAAGGAGAGCAACACATGGAAGCTTCTTAGGTCTCAGACAGGAGCAGACTCAAGGTGACATTTTACAATCATATTTTCATATCACACCCATGGTAGGAGGGGTAGGAAAAAAATACTCAAAAAATACTCCTCTTCTGTTTTCTTAGTTCGGTTCATCTAGAACACAGAAACTAAGGTAAAAACTTAAATGATAACATTGTGGAGAGGTGCTGTGCAATTTTAGAGAAAATGTGAAGGGAATAAGAAAATGAGATTCAAAAGATGGGAGAGTAATTACCTAGGGCTGCATTACTGAGCTGGCCATTACTGAGTTTCACAAGGAACATATTGATCAGTCCTGTACATACTAAGGCACCTTAAACAGTCTGGGATATTGGGAAAGAGACAAGCTAATCAATGTATATACTGACTCCTTCCCATCTGTCTTCCCTTGACCAAAACCTACCACTATGGGACATCAATTCCTATGTACTATGAGATTTGCACTTAGCCTTTCCAGACAGACCCTGGGAACAACACAGCCTCCACAGGTACATTCAACCAATATGCAGGCACAGAAGCTCCTCCTTGTCAGTTGGAGCTTCGTATAGGGGCTTTTCAATCACTGGCAGATGGAAGTTGAGAGTATTGTTCAGGTCTTCTATATTTATTCTGATCTTCTGTCTACTTGTTCTATCAATTACTGAGAGAGAAATGTTGACATCTTTAACTATACTTGTAGATTTCTCTATTTCTTTGTCATTTTTTTGTGCCATGCATTTGAAACTCTATAATTATTGCACACAAGTATTGTATTGCCACATCTTTTTGATAAACTGATCCCTTTTCTGTTATTAAATGTCTCTCCTTACTCCGTTAATACCTCTTGTTATGAAGTTTGCTCTTTTAGCTTTTAATATAGAATACTTCAGCTACCTTATGATTAGTATTTGCATAGTATATATTTTCACGTTTTAACTTTTAACCTTTTTGCGTCTTTATAATTTATGCGTATTTCTTGTAGACAGCACATAGTTGCATTTTTATCCAATCTGGCAAAGTGTCTTTTAATTGGAGTGTTTGGGTTATTTGCATTTAATGTAATTATTGACATGGTTGCTTTAAATTTATGATCTATGTGTTTGCTATTTTTCTAATCATTTCTGTTGTTGTTCTATATTTCCTCTGGCATTTCTTCTGAATGTCCAGGTAATTTTAAGTCTCTCTTCTCAGACTCATTGGAAGTGGAATATCTTCCCATCCTTTGTGAGCACTGGGAATCATTTATCCTGCAGCTCTCAGTCATTCTTGCCCATTCGTGCAATTTCACCCTACATAAGTGTAACTTCATTTTCAGCAATAGATTCAAAGAGAATGCATATGCAGATCTTTGGAGATCTTTCTCTGAAGAGTTTCCTCCTCTCTGGTGTTCTGTCCCATAAATTCTAGGTACTTCTGCTGTCTTGAAATTGAATTTCTGTCTAATTCAGAAAGACCACTGTGTTCTGCTTCAATAACTATACTTGCATCAGAGTCTAGAAAATATCTTTAGGCAGGTGATTAGAGACCTTATCTTGTTTGTTTCCTTCTCTTGGGGATCACAGTCCTGTGCTACCTGTTTTGTGGTATCTGAAAAAAATTGTTTTGTATATTTTGTACAGTTTTCTAGCTACCTAGTTTTAATACTTTACCATGGCTAGTAGAGGGAGTTCTCATTAACTATTCTGCGACAAGATCCTATGTAATGGATGTTACTAATAATTTTAAGATAATGATTAACGCAAAGGAAACATAGTACTGAAAAAATGAAGTAACAACTGAATAGGTTTTCAAAAGAACATAAACATAAGCAAAATTAGCCTATTATAAGTCAAGACGCTAGTTATCTTATGCAGTTAGTGGCTAGAAGGAAGCATGAATGGATTTACTATGGTGCTGGTAATCTCTTCTTTTATCTGTGTGCTGATTACATGAATACATTCATTTTGTGCAAAAGTCATTGAGTTGCACACTTTGAATATGTGAATTATATATACATGTATACACATGCATATATATTGCAAGAAGATATATAATATGTGTATATTACACTATACAAATGACTAGAGAAAAAGTAAATTTAAAGGCCTTGTAGTGTATATGGAAAGAAATGGAAAAGAGATACACCACTAGTAAGTATATAACATTAAATGCCTGAAAGTATTTTGAGAAAAGTAACACTAAATTTCAGTTACTGAAATAATATATTAACAGAAAATTCAAATAGACACTGGAACTCATTAAGGGCTAAGGAAATGAATCAAGAGGACAGTGAGTTGTTATGACAAACTGTAAAATAGTCTACACACTTAAGTAAATTTTAAAAAGCATGTTGGAGGCACCTAAATAGAAATATTAATGGAGCAAGAACAGAGAGCAAGGACAATCTAAGGCATTTAAAATTAATTAGTTTATTGTGCAGGTGACACTTCTAGTCAGCAAAGGATGACTATACATGAAAAAAAGAGTGACAGTGACCTGAAACATACACAGAATATTCTCAGATATGGGAGTTTTTAATTAATTATTATTTCCCTTCCAGTATGTAATTAGTTTTATTACTAGTGTGTGTGTGGGAGGGAGAAGAGTTTATTTCCAAGTTTACAGGCCCACTGAATTGAAGCCATGGCTCTTTTTTTTCCTGTTGCGATATTTACTTCCATATTTTCATCTACAGAAATTCTTTATACAATAGAAATATTTATCCTTTGGTTACAAAATATGTTGTTACTAATATCTAGGGTTTTTTTTTAAATTGTACATATCAAGTTTAAGTGTGTAGGTATAGGTATGTATGGTATTATATTTCAATACTTTGTATTTATCAGTATTTTCACTCATAGTATCATTATTTTTTATCTCAAAAAAAGAGCATCTCAATCTACAATCGTGTATTTGTGATCTAAATTTTATTCTCTTATGCTTTTATTTCTTAATACCTACATTTAACATTTTAAGCAATCTGGCATTTATCTTGCTAACATAAGATGTGAAGTAATGATATAACCTTTTTTTTTTTCCAGGATGCTTTTCATACTAAATGGGTTACAATTTGAGGTAGTTTCCTAAAACTTAGAGGCCACCTGCAATATTACAGCCTAGCACCTTTTCTTTAGAAGGTAGTTGACATGTGCAGGTTCTGTGGAATTTCTACACAAAGATTCCTGGAAGTAAAATCATTGCTATTTTTTTTTTCTTATTTTGATTGTTTAAACCACGGCATTTTCCTTATCCTTCAAACGTTTTGGGAGTTTGTCCCAATGATCTCCCTGCTACATCACAGTGACTCTCTTCCATTAAAGAGGGAAAGTACCAGTCAGTGACCTCCTCTAACTTCTAACCTACTATTTTCTTACTTTAATAGGAGTTCTTTAAAATTTCAGGCTCCTGTGTAACATCTTCCCTTCTTGTCAGCAATATTAAATGCTTTTTTTTTGTTTCCTCCTCTTGTACATTTTTCCATCTTTAGTGACTGCTGTTTCCTGGGTACCTGGATACACCACTAATGGGGTCCAATTGAGGTAATATTTTTAGATTTATTTAATTACACCACGTCATCACAGCAGTATAGAAAGCAAATATAATTTTCATCTGCTATTGTAGTGTATTACTGAATTACAAACATATCCAGTAATTATTTCATTAGCTATTAAATAATTAAATAACTTTTTTTAACTTTGCATTTTGTAAATTTTCAACTTATGGAAGAGTTGCAAGAATGGTTCAGACAGCCCCCATGGACCATTCATCCAGCTTCTCCTAATGTTAACATTTCACATAACCATTCTGTATTTATCAAAACTAAGAGAGTAACATTGGTACAATACTACTAACTAAACTACAAACTTTATTTGGCTTTCACCGGTTTTTCCACTGATGTCCTTTTTCTGTTTTAGGATCCAATCAAGGATTCCACATTGCACTGTAATCACAGCACAGTTCTCAATTCTGTGAAGTTTCTTATATCTTTGTCTTTCATGCCCTTTCTTTCTTTCTTTCTTTTTTTTTTTTTTTTGTATACTTTACTTAATCTAATTGTAACTAGAGATTTTGACTTATCAGCTCATTTTGCATATCTGTACATAAAAATAAATTTTTCTCAGGGTGAGAGCTAAGAATTAAATTTAAGTTTCTGACCACACCCCACGGCATGTGGGATCCTAGTTCCCCAACCAGGGATCAAACCCACGCCTCCTGCATTGGAAGGCAGAGTCTTAACCACTGGACCACCGGGGAAGTCCTTAAGAATTAAATTTAAAACTCACACATTTTGACAGGATGTCATGCTTCCTTATTTTGACCATTGTTACTATATAAGCAGTCTTTCTTTCCCCCACCCTTTTTTGCCTTTCCATTCCTTGTACTCAGTTTCAGTAGTTTTAATTAGCTTAGGAGGGCTTCCCTGGTGGCGCAGTGGTTGGGAGTCTGCCTGCTAATGCAGGGGACACGGGTTCGCGCCCTGGTCTGGGAGGATCCCACATGCCGCGGAGCAACTAGGCCCGTGAGCCACAACTGCTGAGCCTGCGCGTCTGGAGCCTGTGCTCTGCAACAAGAGAGGCCACGATAGTGAGAGGCCCGCGCACCGCGATGAAGAGTGGCCCCCGCTTGCCGCAACTAGAGAAAGCCCTAGCACAGAAACGAAGACCCAACATAGCAATCAAGCAATCAATCAATCAATAAATTAAAAAAAAAAAAAAAAAAACTTAATTAGCTTAGAATTTTTGTATGGTTTTAATAGTATTATTGTATCTGGTGTTTTTATTGTATGTAGCTTCAAACACATCTAAAGGTAGGTAAGTTGTAAATAAGTAGTTAATAGAAAAATGGCCAACACTGAAAGAGCTAGAGAATAAGAAGTTGGGAAAGGTTAAAAGGAATAAAGGATATCCCCCAAAGCCTATCTATTTCTAGCCTCCCCAGAAAAGCTAGGTAGCTGGCTTTCTGTTACAAACAGCTCTAGTTCATGGGTTTACGTATAAAGACACTATATTGACAACAAGCAAGTAGATGGTTTTTATTTTTTTAATTCATTTTTCCACAGAACATATTCACTGATATAACCATACTTAAAATATATTTATCTCTTATTCAAAAGGTATAAATATAAAATTATCTCATCTGCATTTTAAAAGATGATCTTTTTATCAAAATAGGAAAAAATCTTGTACATTTTAATACATATATTTATGATTGCAACTTTTAGATCATTTGCATTACTTTCTTCCTTCTATATTTAATATGAAACTACAGTCTGTAAATTGTATTGAAATAATAGAACATATACAAGCACGTGTTAATATTCAGACAGTCTTGCAAAGTAAATGTCAACGATATATTGTAAGAGTCAACGATATATTGTGAGATGTGAATTAATCAGTTGAAATTCAGTTGTTATAGGGAAGATACTAACTTACTGTGGACTGCTAGATGGTGTCAAATAAAATATTTAAACAGTTCTAAAAATTCTTTAAAATCAAAAGTAAAGCTTGTGTCTGAATATGTGAAATCTTTGAAAGGATTTCTGAACTGTCTGCCCCCAGAATAAAAGGATTAAGAATACTTAAAAATCATTTCTTGGGACTTCCCTGATGGTGCAGTGGTTATGAATCCGCCTGCCAAGGCAAGGTACACGGGTTCATTCCCTGGTCTGGGAAGATCCCACATGCCGCAGAGGAACTAAGCCCGTGCGCCACAACTACTGAGTCTGAGCTCTAGAGCCCGCACGCCCCAACTACTGATCCCACGCAGCGCAACTACTGCAGCCTGCGCACTCTAGGGCCTGCGTGCCACAACTACTGAGCCTGTGTGCTGCAACTGCTGAAGCCTGTGCACCTAGAGCCCATGCTCTGCAACAAGAGAAGCCACCGCAATGAGAAGCCCATGTACCGCAACGAAGAGTAGCTCCTGCTCACCACACTAGAGAAAAAAAAGCCCACATGCAGCAACGAAGACCCAGTGCAGCCAAAAAAAAAAGAATACTTTAAAATCATTTCTTAAAATATAAAAATAAAAGTAGAGAACACTAATAAGATAAATCAGAAACTGGCACAGCAATTAAACTCTTCTTGCCAACCTGCAGTGTTTTCACTGAATTATTATAAGTAGAATAGTCTATTCATCAATGTTTAAAAAAAGAAATACTATGTCTTAAAAATTAAGAAAGGTATCACATCAGTCTGCTACTTTTAACAATGTCCAGATGTAAAAACAAACAAACAATGCAATGTCTGAGAATTATTATGCCAGGATTACTTTAAATGTCTACATTTTCATAAAATTATTCGTGGGCTTTCAAAAAATAGTGCCTATTTAGTCCAAATCCAGTTACTCCAATTAAGACCAGAAAGGTTAATGAAAACACAAGTTTAGAAAGTAAAACAGAAAGATTAGAACTCTATTTTAACTATAACTGACATAATGTCTTTCCACTATGTCATGTTTTATTTAGTGTTTGCCATGAAACATAGAAATATGCATATAGGTTATTTCTATTATTAGTTTGAAGTATGGCATGCAAGTTAAGTACATGGGCCCTAACATATACAGTCTGGGTTCAATCCTATTTGTTCCAATTTAGCTGTGTGATCTTAAGTAAATTAATTAACCTAAATCTTCCCAATTTTCTCACCTGAGAAATGGGCGTGACCATGGTACTTACCTCATTGCTCAGTTTTGGTGACTTAAATTATAAAATATGTGTAATGTCCTTAGCACGCCTCATAAAACAATTTAAGCATACAATAAGTAATATGGTAGTAAAAATAATGTAAATGAAAGTAAAGTCACCAAAAATTTTTTTTAGCAAATAAATCTCTACATTGATCTGGAGAAAAATTTAAATGAAATAGAAATAATGGCAAATAGATTAAACTGTCAAAATCACATAAACTGGCTCAATAGTAGTAGCAAATTTGACATGTTGCAAGAGTATCATATTCGAGGTAGAGTACATGTAACCTCACTCAATACAAAAAGCAAAGCTTAATTGGCATTCAATACATAAATAATCAATTTTATAATGAACTAATTGATAGGTATATTAGGGTTCTCCAGAGAAACAAAACCACTGCAATGTGTTGTGTGTGTGTATGTATGTGTATGTGAAAGAGAGAGAGACAGAGAAAGAGAAAGAGATTTTAAGGAATTAGCTCATACAATTGTCTGGGCTAGTCCCAAATCTTCAGGGTAGGCCATTAGGCTAGAGACCCAGGGAAGAGCTGATGTTACAGCTTGAGTCAAAAGACAGTCTGTGAGCAGTGTTCCCTCTTCCTTGGGGACCTTAGTGTGTTTTCTATTAAGCCTTTCAACTGACTGAATGAGGCCCACCCATATTATGGAGGGCTATCAGCTTTAAAGTCTACTGATTTAAATCTTAATCTCATCTAAAAAAATATCTTTACAGAAATATACAGACAAAATACCTGGATACTGTGATGTACTCAAATTAACATACAGAATAAGTCATCACAATAGGTCAACCCAAAATTGCTCTTTAGCAATACTCATTCATTTCTGAAGCTAGAAAACTGATCATCTTCTTCTTCTCTTCCCTTTATGAATACATAACCCCCTTGCCTCCTTCCTTCCCCTTCACCCCTAATATCCAAGAAATAAGTAAGTTCCCTTGGCTGTAAACTCTCCCACAAAGATTGCCTGAAAAATATTTTCATCAAATAAATTTGAGTTTATTAAACTTACTTCAGCAAGGAAGAATGCCACCTTGAGTCTCAATAGTCTCAGAAGAGTCAAGTTACGGAAAGGTATTTACAGAGTTGGGGTCTAGGTTGAAGTGGTGTTATGTGGGTTCTTCAAATGGGGAATTTGTTGGGATTGGGCAAAATTCATGTTATAGTACTTTAGGATTGGTGGACTCAATGTGGTAAGAATTTTGAGGAGTCTTTGAAAGCAAACTGGTATCTGAAAAGCACGATGTTTGTCCAGGTGAGCAAGATGTTATCGTAATGGGCGATCTGTTTGTCCAGATGAGAAAACTGTTCAAATAAATTTATTTGCAACAACTTCCTGATGCAAACTGGCAAACAGTGAAAGTAATTATTGGTCTACAGAATTACTTTCCTGGTAAAGAATTTTCTGGAATAAATCGTTAAGTAATGTTGACACAAGTGGTCTGGATTTTCAGTTACGTTCTGTCTCCTTTGCATTCTCTTTCTTTTCTGCCCCTAGTCATCATCTACATTTCTTCTTCTTCCTCTCCCTTGGATGCTTAAAAATGTTTATGTAGGGACTTCTAACCTCCCATTCAAACCTACCTCTACAATATTTTCTCCAATTTGTTTGAAGAAAAGTCAAAAATGCCAACCTTATCCTGCAATTCTCATAGTAAATTCATTGACTGTCTCTAGTCTCCAAGTCACCAGAAATAAAAATCCAAACTCATGACAATAGTCCTCATTGTTTGACCTGGTTTATTTCTTCAATATCTTCCCTAGCCAAACATCTACATATAATCTTTGTCCTAGCCATGACAAACTTAGAATTTCCCCAAACTCCATGTTAATTTCAGGGAGATTTACTTTTGGGATCCCACTACTTTTCCCCAAAATAATGACTTTTTCCCACCAGAATAACTACTAATCCTTTAAAGCCTACTATAAGCATCTCTTCCTCTATGAAACATTTTTTTGATTAACCCCCATCAGTTAATTTCAGACAGATTTGCCTTTGGGATCTCGCTAGTTTTCCCTATAATAATGCCTTTTTTTCCCCACCTGAATAACTACTAATCCTTTAAAAGCCTACTGTATAAGCATCTCTTCCTCTATGAAACATTTTTTTGATTAACCCTATCAGAGTTGATCAATCCATTGTTTGTTTTACTATTGCATCTAGGGCATAGGTCTTTTAGCTCTTACATGTAATTATTTATGTTCAACATATTTATTTTATTCTATTTAGACTGACAGCATCCTGAAGTGCACAGCTCTGTATTTCTCCTTCTGTCCTCAGTCTAGCATGTATTTGGCAAAGAGTAGGCACAAAATATTTGTTGAATAAATTATCAAAGGGATCTTTATACAAACAAATTTAATAGAGTGAATTCTTTTACTGTTAGGAGGTCTCTAAAACACATTTATCAGTAACAAGATAACGTAGATATATGTGAGTACATCTGTATTTTGGGGATGAAAGTGATCAAATCTACCCATTATGTTCACTCTTCAAGGTCTATATTTTTACCATATCATATTCAGATTTCCATTTTATGTTGGAAGATAAACTAGAAAACATTTGTTTCAATATGTTATATAACACATTGTTCTGTCCAAAAGAAGAAAAATCTTCCCAGATGTAGAGGAAGTTCAAGACTTTCCTTTAAAGAAATAAAATCTAGATTACAAAGCATACTAATGAAGCCTGATATAAATTCAGATATTTTGATAACCTATCATATGCTAGAGTTCTAATTGTATGTTTCATATAATCTTAAGGGTCAACTTGAATTTATAAACAATTGATCAGTCTATATCATTGAGTGTTTACTATCTGTCAGGACTGCAGCTCTATGCTTCGCAAGATGTATCTATCAACAAAACATCTAAAAAGCTTCCTCAAAAGTAATCTTTAGATATATTTACTGTGTCTGTGTCTATGTGTCTGTGTGTGTATGTGCATTGATGTTGAGTGTAGACAAAGAATACAGTTGATCTTTGAACAACTTGGGGGTTAGCATCGCCAACCCCAAACACAGTGAAAAATCCACATACAACTCTGCAGAGTCAGCTTTCTATATCCATGGCTCTGCAGCCACGAATTCAACCAGCTGCAGATTGTATAGTACTGTAGTGTGGATTTATTTAAACAGATCAGCTTATAAGTGGAACTGTACATTTCAAACCATGTTGTTCAAGTGTAAACTGTATATTGTGAAAGAGTTAGAAACATGCAATAAAGGAAAGAGTGACCTGAGTGAGGAAATTAAGCCTAGTTATAATCCTTTTAACTTATAAAATTTTAATTGAGTTATAATTCATATACATAATTAAATTAGTTTCAGGTGTACAAAATAGTGATTTGATGTTTTTATAAATTACAAAGTAATCACCATATATATATATGGTATGTGTATATATAATATATACAAACACAGTGGAATATTACTCAGCCATAAAAAATAATGAAATATTGCCACTTGCAGCAACATGGATGGGCCTAGAGAATACTATCCTTGGTGAAATAAGTCAGACAGAAAAAGACAAATATTATATCACTTATATGTGGAATCTAAAAGATGATACAAATAAATGTATATACAAAACAGAGACAGATTCACAGACACAGAAAACAAACTTTTGGTTAAGAAAGAGGAGAGGGAGAGGAGGAGCAACAAATTAGGGGTATGGTACTAACAGATGCAAACTACTATATATAAAATAGATAAGCAACAAGGACTTACTGTATAGCCAGGGAATTATACCCATTACCTTGTAATAACCAATAATGAAATATAATCTGCAAAAATACTGAATCACGATTTTGTACACCTGAAACTAACAGAATATCATAAATCAACTACATTTCAATGTTTAAAAATGATGATTTAAATTTAAAAGAAAAAAAATGATCACCACAATAAGATCGGTTACTATCAGTCATCGTACAAAGTTGTTACAGTATTATTGACCTTATTCCCTATGTGTACATTATATCCCTGTGATCTATTTATTTTATAGCTGGAAATGTGTACCTCTTAATCCCTTCATCTATTTTGACCAACACCCCATCCACCTCCACTCTGGCAAACACCAGTCTTTTCTCTGTATCTGAGTCTGTTTTAGCTTTGTTTTATTTTCTTTGTTTTCTTCTTTAGATTCCACATATAAGAGACACCATATGGTATTTGTTATCTCTCTCTCTCTTCACCTTCTGGGACCCCAATAGTGCATACGTTGTTATGCTTGATGTTGCCCCAGAAGTCCCTTAAACTTGCCTCATTTTTTAAAATCATTTCTTCTTCTTGCTCTTCTGATTGATTTTCACTATCTTCCAGATCACTGATGCATCCTTCTATATTATCTAATTTGCTGTTGATGTCCTTGTAGTGTATTTTCAGTTATTTTATTCTTCACTTCTCATTGGTTCTTTCTTATACTTTCTAAGTCTTTGTTGAAGTTCTCACTGAGTTCCTCCATTCCTCTCTGGAGTTTAGTAATCAGCCTTATGACCATTTATTTGAACACTTCATCAGGTGAATTACTTATCTTTCATTAGGGCTTTTTTCTAGGGTTTTTTGTTCTTTTGTTTGAAAAGTATTCCTCTGTCTCCTCATTTTGTTTGACTGGCTCCTCTGAGGGCTCCCATAGAGGGCTCCAGCAGTTCCCTGTCCAACTGGCAGAAGCTCTAGGGTTTGTAAATGGATTTCCTTCTTGTATAGTCTAGGTTTCCTTTAAACTGCTGGGGGTTTCGTTTTGTTTGGGATTTTTTTTAATTTTTTTTTTCTGTGTCCCAGGGAAGGTAGTCTGCACTCTAGCCCCTCAGCTATATGCCTCCTTACTGCAGGTCACTGCATTGGGGTGGGGTTTCCGTGGATACCATGTCTCCATCTTTTCTACCTATTCCTATGTGTCCTTCTATATGCAATAGCTGTTCAATCAGCTCTCGAGTCTTCTTCAGGAGGAATTGTTCTATACATAGGTGTAGATTCAGTGTGTCCACGGGAGGAGATGGACTCAGGGGCTTCCTACACTCCATCTTAGACCCCTCTCTAATCATTTTTAAATATTAGGGATTTTTTATATATGTGACAGCCTTGAACTTTTTTCACTGCCATCTCACATTTTAAGAGATACTGTTAAAAAACATACTCCTCAGTTATTTACAGGCATCAGAAAACTACATTTAAGTGAAACAGTAAAGTATAAAAAGATTATTTGTAAGTTTTTCCAGCAATTCAGGCCTAGTTTCATTAGGATCTACATGAGAGTAATGAAAGTGAGACTGGAAAAGAACAAGCGCAATTTATACATATTGTAAATGATAACCAGCAGTTCCTTGGGGGCTGAAAGCGAAGGAGGCATTAACTATGAATTTCAGTATTTGATCTGGAATACTGGCATAACACCTACAGCATATGCCAAAATTATGTAAGAAAAAAATCCCTTTTGTGAGGGAAAATGCTGACTTTGTTTCTGATATTATGAATCTGAGGTGACAGAGATCCTGCATTAGAGTTTTCTATTGTCAAAAATGAAAATAAGACTTAAGGTTAATTAGTAGTAGTAGCACATGCAAAAAATATTTCTATAAAATGCACAGTCTGAAAACGTGAGAGAATATTTCTCACAGAAAGAAGAACAGGAAAAGAACAAAAGACCATGCCTTTGGTCTTACAAGATTCCCATGACTGGGATCAAGGTGAAGAGGAGGAGGTGGTGAAGAGAAAAAGAAGTGTTTAGATGAGAGGAGAAACAGGTTACTGCATTGTCAGTGAAACAGTAACATAATAATACTTAGGTATTAATATAGGACTTAAATTCAGTTCAAAATTTTCTCAATTAAGAAACGTGTGTGTGTATATATATATATTTTTATGGCAGTTAAGATTTCTATACTCATATTTCTATAAGATTAGACCTGAAAAATAATCCACATTAAGAAACACAGGTTTAAGAACAGTGAGCTTTTATAAACACGAGCTTTTATAAATCATGCCTATTTTCCACTCTTGTGTAAAAGTAGAAGGTAAAATAAAAGCCAAAAAGATGGAATGTGTTTATGGAAGGGTAACAATACCAATGTGTATTACAGAGAAAGTACCAATGTGTAATAGAAAAGTACCCATGTGTAATAACTCTGATACCAAATTATCTCAGGAACATAGTGAGTTTCTATACCACCTGAAGCAAATGCTTTTGGATGAACTATCTGACTAAAAACCTAATATTCATATTTGTATATTTACATGAAAATTTAATATTTAAAATGAGGAAGAGTGGGAAAAAAAGCTCATTGACTTTCTTCTCTAAACCTGACCAAACTATTGACAAGCAATCAGAAAACTGGTCTAAAAACCATTTGTCAACAGAAGAAGAGAAAGTGGTTTTAAACCAAAGCAGAGCAAAAAGTGACAAAGTTGATAACTCTTACATAAAAGTTTTGCTCTAACAATTTAGCTAATTCCCTGACTATATCAACTGTTATTTATTGGGCATTTACTGTATACAAGACACTTTGCTGGGCGCTGTGTGGCTTACAGTGAGGGGCATTTTATTCACAGTCCCTTCCACAAGAAATTTACAGCCATGTTGAAAAATAAGTCAAAGGCATTTATAAATGTCAAGGATTTAAAACTTGAAGGAAGTTTAGTGAACAGCTATTAAAATTATTTTCAGAAGTCTCAAAAATATTAAGTACAATAGATTCTTAACTACTTGCAGAGTTGGGTTTATTTTTATATGATCTTCCTTTTCACTAAGAACATTTAAAAATAAATTATGAGCTAACAGTATTAATAATACTAAAAGTAACAACACAATATATATTCCAAGATGACACATGATTAACTCCTAAGGTAATAATATGTAAAATCAGTGCTGTTAGTTTAGGAAAGGAAAAAGAAAACAATAAGAAACCTTCAGTGCAATAATGAAGATACAGGTTTGGGTCATTTTTGAGTTGGATGAAATTTCACATTTTACCTTTCAAATTCATTACTGTTTGCTGTTAAATTATGAATAAAACAAATGGAAAATTAAATCAAATCATAAAATGCAATTGAAGATAAAGAATTTATCATTAAAGCAGTCCAAACTTATATCAAGAATACACAGATTTTTGAACAGATAAAAATTTTGTACAACAGTATTTTAAACAGTCTTTCACACACGCAGGCAAACATCCCCATTCAGGGATGTGTGCTTTATCACAAAGAGTTAGACCATAAGCTTAGTCCACATGCCTTGTACCTCTCCATACTTGTACATACATTATTTGGTATTTAAGTAGCACTTTTTTGTGATGAATGCAATGTGGTCATTAAACCTTCTTCATTTTTGAGAAGTAGCTTCCATTTTTGGAAGGTTTTTGCAAAGCTTACAATCTTGTTAGGCATCTGGAGAGAGTGACACAGAAAAACTGAAGAATATGATAGAAATATTATTAAACATTCTGTCTCACTGGGGTCAGAACTTTTTTTCTCATCTACACAGTATATACCAAACAGATGGAGTGTGAAAACAAATCTGTGCTGTGGGTGGCCTTATCTTTTCATCCAAAACAATCCATATATACCCACAAAAGATATGTATCCAATAAGTCATCTGAAAAAACTATTTCAGGGATTTTCCTCAAAATATTTGTCTAATTTCTTTCTAACATTCAACAACTTTTCAAAATAATCTAATTCTGGAAACTAACTATTGTTTTAAAAAAGAAAATATTGGCAAAATATTCAGCCTTATTTATATTATTAAAAACATACTGTCATCTAAGTGTCCAACAATAGAATAGCTAAGGAATTTATGTTTCATGAAACTGACAGACTTAGCCAACTATCAAAATAGGGTTATGTAGAAAAATGGAATAGTGTTTTCCCTGTAATATTAGGTAGGAGAAGTATATATATGATTTTATGTATATTGTGATTATAATTGTGAAGGACATACATGGAATTATAGGAAAGCTAGAACTATGATTAAAAAAAAAGAAACTGTTGGCTTCAGTATAATTTTTTTCTTTACATAGTTTATGTTGCCATAGTCTTCTCTGTATTATAACCAAAACTCTAGTTTAATTTTTTTTTTTTTATTTTAAAAAGCATTTGGCTTTTGTCTCAGCTCCTCCGTTATTTTTCTGATCACAGCTCTTGTACAACAATGAGCTGACCTAAATAAAGTGAATAACATGTGAGTGGATTGTAAGTCTGTTAACACTTTGTCTTCCAACTGGACTATTGTTTACTGAGTTATGTTTGTCAAGATCTCTAGTTCATCAGAGTGTTTTGCAAAGACTAATTGTTACAAACAATTAAAAATATTTAATGCCTCAAGAAATGTCATTGTAATTTGCAAAAGGCAGTTACTGGAAAAAACAGATCTCATATGAATTTTTAATTATAAGACTGATATAAAGTTCCAAGCAAATGTCATCTATTATGTTGTTGGCCTTTTTATGGCCTTCAGATGTAGCGATTCAATAATTTATTTAGTGAGGAATGTTTGCAAAATTCTGCAAGAGGCATTAGGATTCATGTGAAATAATATCAAGCTTTTGTATAAACTTGATTTTGCACAATATTAATAAATAAAGCCAAATATTTGTTTGTTTTTCAAACAACTTTTTTCAAAAGTGTCAAGGAAATGATACCTGGAGGGCTTATTCGTCTCATATAAATGGACTGCCATGTAATTAAACCAAGATTACAATATAAATAAGTGCTTTTTATTCTAGTATGTTCATGCTTCCTCTCAAAAGAAAAAAAAAAAAAAATACAGAACCTGTGGTAGTCCCAGGACCTTCACCCACTGGTGTTAGTTCCATGAATTCCATGAATATGTCATGTTGCATGGCAAAAGGGACTTTAGAGATGCAATTTAAATTACTCATCAGTTGATCATAAAATAGGGAAATATGAATTATCCAGTGGACCTAATCTAATCATATGGACCCTTAAAAGTAGAGACCTTTCTCTGGCTAGTAGCAGAAGGAAAAAGAGAGATTAAAAGCATGGAAGGGATTTATCTCCTGTGGCTTATTTGACAGTCAGGAGGACCACATGGAAAGCATGAGAAGGAAATGAATTCTGCCAACAATCATTGACTTTGGAGGTAGACTACAAGACCCGGATAAAAACTGCAGCCCTGGCTGGCACACTGGTTTTAGCCTGTTAAGACCCCGAACAGAGAGTCCAGTCAAGATTCTTTAAACTTCTCACCTACAGAAATGTGGGATAATCAATGGGTATTGTTTTAAGCCATTATATTTTTGATAAATTGTGGTAATGGCAGCAATAGGAGTTAATACAGTACCTGTCCTCCTGACCTTGCATAAGGAAAATGGAAAAGCAAAGAAAGTTATACAATTAAATTTAATTAACTTATACCTTATTTTTCTCTATGATTCTTACTCTTGTTGTTTCCCTTTCTTTCTGAAGTCATCAGAGGACAACTGGCAGTAGTATAGTCCCCCAAATAAGGACAGTTCGCTCAAGATAAATGCACCTATTGAAAATCAACCCCATCAAAACTTTCTTTTTCTTTAAGTTTGGCACACTAGACAGAAAGGTAGGAATTGCTTCTCAGATTTTTCCAGTGGTATTTCCATTTCAGATTTGGATACATGAAGAAACAGCTCAAAAGTAATGAATCTGAAATGAGGTGTTAAAATTCGGGAACACAATTCTATTGCCCACCCTATCAAACACACTGCTATTCTGCCCTCTTAAAGGAGCAGTTATCCATGAAATCCTCTCTATGCATATCTTTAATATGAAATCATGATCATGTATAATTGTCTGAAGTCATTTTTTTTTAAATAATTTT
The DNA here is from genome assembly GCF_965194805.1 of Balaenoptera borealis. Taxonomy (NCBI): domain Eukaryota; kingdom Metazoa; phylum Chordata; class Mammalia; order Artiodactyla; family Balaenopteridae; genus Balaenoptera; species Balaenoptera borealis. Next base: position 71,093,124 of record NC_138870.1, on the reverse strand, counting down.
ATTTATTTATTTATTTATTTATTTATTTATTTATTTGGCTGTGTTGAGTCTTCGTTGCTGTAGTGAGCAGGGGCTACTCTTCGCTGCGGTGTGCAGGCTTCTCATTGCGGTGGCTTCTCTTGTTGCAGAGCATGGGCTTTAAGCACATAGGCTTCAGTAGTCGTGGCACGCAGACTCAGTAGTTGTGGCATGCGGGCTTAGTTGCTCCTCGGAATGTGGGATCTTCCCGGACCAGGGATCGATCCCATTTCCCCTGCATTGGCAGGTGGATTCTTAACTACTGCACCACCAGGGAAGTCCTTCGTGAAGTCATTTTTAACATTATTTTATAATCTGTAAACAAATCTATATGACTGTATTTTAGATACAAATAAGAGAAAACCCAACTCAAACAGGTCAAACAAGAGAGGAGTGCAATTGATTTCACTGAAGGTCAGACTTCAGACCAGTTCAGTTGGGTTCGTGTCTCTAAATTTTTGTGACTCTCTCTCATGAATGCTTTATGTATATTTGGTTTTCTCCAAGTGTTTGCTGCCCTCATGACCCCAAGGTGACTCTCAAAAATTGAAGGCAGACTCCTTCTACCTCCCGGAGCATATTTGTTTGGTTGGGAAATGTCCTGTATTGATTAGCTTAAGGTCATGTCACTACCTGTCTCTTATCCCTGTGATAGGGTCTGGGGTGTGGGAAGATTACTGTTACAGGCTTACACAAATCAAGACCCACCCAACAGATGAAGCACTATGGGGGAAGTGTTTAGTAAGACTGTAATCTAGTCCACCACTCTTGCCAATCTTCTAGGAAAAATTGAGAAATTTAGTCAATCATCTAACTCTTGAACTTACCATCACCATACCTATTTTCTACTTTTTGTTCAGTTTGCTCTTACCCACCACAAGCACTATTTTATTACTATTTTACTCAATTAGTAATAAAAAGTTCAATCTAAAATATCATTCAAAACTCTGAGCTTTCTTTAAAGTTAAATATCCTCTCCTTGTGTAGCTTGGACCAGCTTTTGGCTGCAAATTCACCATAGGAAAAGGGTGTATGTGATTGGTAGGTCTTCTCTAAATTTTCTAAAAAGGAAGAGGAATGGCCTTATTTTAAATTGATAGTGCCTTAAACTGGGTTTGTACTCTGTGGAGCTAGTAAGTATTTCCACATGATTTTGTTATGGAATATTTTCAAGCAATCCTCAGAAGGTCCCCACTAGGCTCCCCATCCTGAAATTCTTTTAACCCTGGAATGCTTTTATTTTCTTCTGGTATTCATTTTTGGCTCCTTCCTCAGGCTCTAGAAGTTCACATCTAGGTTTTTGCTGATAGAGTGCCTTCACCTTTCCAGGAAGCATGAAGGATCGAAGACCATCCCACAGAGTCATATGGGACTAGTATATCTTCCATGAGAAATGGTCATGCATACCTGTATGCTACAAATTCTGGGAGTTCAGCCCAATTGATCCTAGCAAAGCAGCATTCTAAAGGTTCCAAATTCAAAGTAATTCTCCAGACTGTCTCTAGTCATCTTAAATTTCTTTAGCAGGAGTGAGATCTTCAGAGCAGTGCATCTTCAATCTACATGAGACTCATATTAAGTATTCTGAGTAGCTTAACAGAAGTCCCACCCTCACTTTCTTTGAAAGGTAGACACTACCCCCAACAAAGTGGGATGGAAAAGGGGCTTACAGCCCTGCTTTTCTCAAAGATAACCTATTCACAAAAACCTACTTTATTCATCTCTCTCATTCTTTTTACATTCTCAAAATGTGGTAGGTGGGAAGGGTATGTTCTAGGATGCTGGAGTCATGAATGAGTAGCAGGCTGTATCCTTAAAAATCTGTGCATTACAGATTATACATAGCATTGCACGTCAAAGCTACTGTACCTAGTTGAAATTTCAACTTTTGTCTTACTGTATTTGTGATGATTAACTTCAATAGTTCTCTGATTTACTTACCTTTTATATTTTCATTGTGAAATATACAGATGCTTGTTTAAAAGTGTGTAAAGCATTTTAGAACAATCTTCATGAAATTTTAAAAATATATTCATTAATAGTTTAAAAACACTTCGTGAACTAAAGATCAGTGTTCTTTTGACAATTTCAATGTTTCATTATAAAGATAGTTTTGTTTACAAATTCAATATCTATTATAATATTAGTATAAAATAAGCTTTGTATTAAATTATCTGGAACATATAAACTATACTACCAATATATTCATTTACAGCATTAAAGTTAACACTTTTTGATTTACATGTGCATTTTGAGAAGAATGCAGCTAGTGGTAAAAAAAAATCATAGACTAACACTGATTTAGTTGTTACTCTTTTCTAACATTTCTGGCAAAGAGTAGGTACTCAAAGAATGTTTTTGAATACAATGACTTAAAAGAATATCTTAAAGGTATATCTCAGATTTCTGCTTCAACTTATTTCAACACACACATTTTTTTATCATTCGCATCTTCTCCCTTCCTAAAAGCAACCAATAAATTTTTCACGTCCATGGTTCGCCGGAAGAAGGAAATCATTGAATTGATCACAAATATTAGTCTAAATATACTCAACCCCATTTAAACTGACACTAGCCGAATTCATTCAGAATGTAAATTCTGTAAAAGTACAATTAAAGAAGGACAAGAGAATCATTGCTTTAAAAATGCTGAATATTCACATGCATTTTAATGAGACTTGCATTTAGATGAAGACAATTAAGAAAGAGACTCTTAAACGGGTTGGAACTCAATAAACATTCCCGAAACTTTTTAAAAATGTAATTTGCTTTTCAGCCAAGTTCTTCCCTGGCAGTTTCTCTATTAGTTCTGAGCAGCATATTCAGTGTAGTCAATGAGCCAATTCAAAGATATTTCAGGAACCTAGTTTGTGCTTAGGGGTGGCATTTTGATAATTAGAGCTTCTAGTCTACACAAGTGGAACTTATTAGGGAGAGTATTTAAAGTGGCTTGAGCAGGTAGAACTATTTGTACTTATTTTCTGAGCTGCCAATATGTTAATCTAACATCTGGTGGGGAGGGGAAACTTTCTCTGCTCTGCCTCTAAACTTATCTTTGATTTTGCTTTTCTTATAGAACTTACTGTTCTTTACATAAGTACATTGCTAATGCATATACTTCCCGAGATAGTATTTGCTTTCATTTTGATCACCACAGTGCTTAGTAATTATGGTAGGCCTTGCACATGGCACCTCTTTAATGTATATATAACTGAATTAAACTTCTGAATTGTATTATACTCAAGCAGCCATGGATATCTGCTAACTTCATTATTTTAAACAACAAAAGTAAAAGCAATAAGAATAATAATAGCTAATATATTATTGAGCACTGAAAATAAGTCACCCACTATTTCAATCGCTATGTATTAACTAATCCTCATAAGAAATCTATCAGTAGGTAGATTTTTTTTTCTTGCTTACACAATTAGAAGTTGAGATGATATGAGATTAAATGACTTTTTCCTGGTCATGTATACAGTAATGGGTGAATTCAAGATTCAAAATCAAGCATTCTACCTTCACATAATTTGTATATGGAAATAAATATTAAAGTAAGAGGCATTTCTGCTTATTGTTAGGATGGAATAATTTGCAACAGAGCAATGCTTACATACACACCAACTACAAAAGCTAAATAAAACAAAGAAATAATTTACTTAAAACATCAGAGAGCTGCAGAAACAGGGAAGAGTAGAAAGGCTAAGATTTTGGAAAAGAGAGATTCCTGAAGGGGAAAGCTTATTATTTGCAGTTGCTTTTTTTCCTGGATTATGTGCTAATTCTGGGCATGGGCAAGAGGCTGAGAGTATAGAGTAAACCTGGACAGAGGACTGTACCTGCAGATTAGAGAAACCAGGAAACTTGCATCAGATAGAGCAATACTGCTGAAACTTAAGACACCTAATATACCTAAATGGTGTATGTACATTGTTTTTTAAGACATAATATTATTGCATATTTAACAGACTAGAATATAGTGTAAACTTAATTTTTATATGCACAGGGAAACCAAAACATTTGTGTATATTGCTTTATTCCATTGTGTGGTGGTCTGGAACCAAACCTGCAATATATCTGAGGTATGCCTGTATATGTATATCAAAACATCAAGTTATATACCTTAAATCTATACAATTTTATTTGCCATTTATACCTCAAAAAAAGCTCGGGGATAAAGAAAAGATATTCTAAAACTATTCCCTAAAGAGGGCTTTAAATTGGGTGTTAAATAAATGTTTGAAGAATACAGAGTTTTTCTATGAGAATTAATAAAAAAATTTTATTTGTCAGTGAAAGTATGTCTCTGTACATAAACACAGTGTATATCAATATTCTGGCATTTGTAGCAAAAATGAATAAATATGTGTGAGTAAGTTAAAAAAAAGTGGTATCTGTTAAAGATGTTTCCACATAATTCTCCATATGTTTTGGTCTATGGTTGGGGTTAGATGAAAAAGTTACCTTTAAATTTTAGGTATAACTCAAGGTCCAACATCTAGAAAGTAGTATTAATACGTTTGTGTCATATGCAAGTACACATAAAAGAAAACTATAATATATGATTGAAAACATTTCATGTGATGGAATTTTTAAGCTGTTTTCTTCTTAGATTTTGAGGAACAATCCATTTATAAACAGTAGAAATATAATTATTGAATATTTAAAGGTAGTTCTGGGGAAAATGAGGATCACTCATTTCCCGAATTGGACTATTTTTTAGCTACAAGTTTATAAACTTCTAGAAATCCATCCTAACTTCTCCTTCTATACCCTTTCCTGAGGTGAGCTCATTCATTCCCAGGGCTTCTAATTTTAGTCATCTGCAAATAACAACCAAGTATTTATCTTGAGCCTTCACTTTTCCAGTTGACTACTTTGCAACTCCCTTTGGATGTTTTAATACATCAAAGACATCTAAAATTCAACATTGCGAAACAAAACAAAACACATCTCAGCACATTTCCCCACAAAACATGGTCTACATGCAACATTACTTTATGAGCAGTTGCCAAATATCTATCTACTTATGCAAAAGCTATCTCCTCCCCGCCCCCAACCTTACTCACAGCCAGTTCAACACCAAGAATTTCTGTATTATCTCTTATATATCTGCTGAACTATTAGATGGAGTTTTATAAGGACAAACTACACTTAATTTTGCTCACTGATATATTCTCAAAACCCTGTTTGGTACCTAATGCCAAAGAAGTACTTAAATGTTTGTTGGATGAATAAATGACATATATAGACATTTTGGTATACAACAATCGGTAAACTTACATAATGTTTCTATCATTCAGGGTCAAGCAAGAGAAATAGAAACCAGTATTTAATATAGAGGGACATTCAGAATGGCTTTCATCAAAAAGACCACAAATAACAAATGTTGGTGAGGATGTGAAAAAGAAGGTACCCTTGTACACTGATGATGGGAATGTAAATTGGTACAGCCACTATGGAAAACACTATGGACGTTTCTCAAAACACTAAAAATAGAACTGCCTTATGATCCAGTAATTCCACTCCCAGGTACTTATAAAAACAAACAAACAAACAAACACTAATTTGAAAAGGTACACGCACATGTTCATAGCATCATTATTTACACTTGCCAAGATATGGAAGCTTCCTCAGTGTCCATCAACAGATGAATGGATAAAGAAGATGTGGTATATATAAACCATGAAATACTACTCATCCATAAAAAGGAATAAAATTTTGCCATTTGCAGCAATATACATTGACTTGGACAGTATTGTACTAAATGAATACAGACAGAGAAAGACAAATATTGTATGATATCATATATGTGAAATCTAAAAAATAAAACAAACTAGTGAATATAACACAAAGAAACAGACTCACAGACACAGAGGACAGACTAGTGGTTACCAGTTGTGGGGTCGGGGGGGCAAGGGAGGCATAGGGGATTAAAAGATACAAACTATCAATACTACGTATGAAATAAGTAAGCTACGAGGATGCATAGTACAACATAGGGCACATAGCCATTAGGTTATAATAACCATGAATGGAATACAACCTTTAAATATTGTGAATAACTACGCTGTACACCTGAAATTTATATAATATTGTACATCAACTATACCTCAATATACAACATAAAAAAATAAAATAGAGGGGCATTATGATAGTGAATTGGATACACAGTTGACAGAAAATCTGAGAAGCTAACTAAGAACAGTTAAGAAAATCAGAGATGTCTAAGAGAAGAAGCTGCTAACTCCTAGGCTAGAGGAACAAAAGGAGGAGGTAAGGTTACATAAATAGAGAGACTAGTGTCATGAACAGCATCTGGATGTCACAAGCGTATTCTGTATGTCCTGGAGCCACAGAGGAAATGTAATCTTTTCCAGAGATGATGGGTGAGGCAAGGAGATGGGGAGACCTACCACACCATCTCCAACTGATTCCTGCTAATATCCAAATAGCTTAAAGCAATATGTCACAGGATCTAGGGAATGCAGCTTCCATGTACTACCATATATTAATACAACATAATAATAAGAATATTAAGAAGAAGAAGAATATGTATGTATGCACAGAACACAGGAGAACAGAGTGAGGTAAGGATGAACTTAATATTAAAATAGTCTAAAGACTGGCAAGTTGTCTACATATATGAGAAAAAGTCTGAACTCTTCACTGAGCACCTGGACAAAAGTCATTGAACGATGTTTGATCACATGGACTATGAAGAGGTATATTTCTCTAAGTACAATAATTAGTATTGAAGTCCATAAAATGTTATCTGAAAACAAAACAACAAGTAATCATTCACACTAATATTCATTAGACAACAGATGGTGTCTAAAAGTTTTGTCTTTCACTTAGTTAATCTGTTGGGCATCAAACTCCATACTTGGCAGAGAAAGACAAATACTATATGGTATCATGTATATGTGGAATCCAAAAAGTCATACACAGAGAAACAGAGAGTGGAATGGAGGTTATTAAGGGCAGTAAGGTGAGGAAAATGGGGAGATGTTGGCCAAAGGGGACAAACTTTCAACTATAAGATGAATATAGTTCTGGGAATCTAATGTACAACATCGTGACTATAATTAATAAAACTATACTGTACACTTTAAATTTGCTGAGAGAGTAAATCTCAAATATTCACACCATACACATACACTAAATAGTAACTATGAGAGGTGACGGATGTGTTAATTAACTTGATTGTGGTAATCATGTCACAACATATATCAAATCATCATGTTATATACCTTAAATATATACAATTTTACTTATCAATCATACCTCCATAAAGCTGGGGAAAAAAGATCTCTGATGCCTTTGACAAAAATATAATTTATAACTTTAAATCTATTTTGTGTCATTGCTTTATCTCTTTTCTTTCTCCTCTTCTTACCTATTTTCCATAGTCAACTTTTACAATCAATTTTTTGCATGTTCCTTTTTCCTCTTGTAGCTCTCCCATTCCAGTTACTCTGTTGATCTTAAACCCAGGTTATATCTACCTTTTGTATGTCTGCACTGGCTTGAGTAAAACACAATGGCTTTGACTGGTCTAACTTTGACTAGCCTCTCTTTAAAGTCATGGCAACTAAGGTAGCTCAAGGATCTTTAACGGTGCCCAGCAATCATACTTCCTCACTCCCCAATATCAGATGTAACCATTTAATCCCCTCCCCTGAAAACTCCAACCACTACTTCTCAACACAAATGCTCAGTTTATGACCCGCTGGCTATTTTATTGAGAAAAAAGAAACAAAGTTGAACTTCAATAGACTCCCACTCTCATAGCTACCCACACACTCTTACCTTTGTGTGGTAAACTACCCACACTCCTATCTATTGTCAGTCTTTCTGTGTGTCTATTACACAATTTTGCAACTACAAGACAGAGGGATTACCTGATGTTTTTGTTATATCATGAACCTAACTATATTTAGCTATTCTATTTGAAGTAATTGCCTAAGATATCAGCTATCAGAAGAATGTGATATTTTTGTTGTATACTTTTACCACTTTTAAGTTAGAATAATCACTTTAAAAACTCACTTTAATTTTGAATTAAGGAAAAATAATAATAAAAATGCAATATTCTGTGAACAGAAGTAGGACTTAATGCAAATACAGAATGCCAGTTTCTGACCATATCTTAGGAAAAAATAATAATAAAACTGACCATGTCTGTCTGCCTACATGAAATCCTAACATGGAACACCAGATTGTTTCTAGATACACCTAAGGGAGATGGAAAAAAAACTGTACTCCAACCATCTTGACTGGTTTAGGATTATAAATCTCCCCTTCATCTCCCCAAATTTTCACTAATAAAAATGTCATCAGATGGGAAACATTTTTTTAAGATTCACAGAGAAAAAATTTTAAGTATTTCATATAAATATAATGATATGAGTACACTTCCACACCTCAATCAATCCTTTTTTAGATGGCATATAATCCAAATTCATTTTTAGACTCAAGCAGTGTTGTTGTGATTTCAGTTTATCAATAACATCTCTTCACTTTTAGGAAATATGCAATTGGGACTCATGCAAAATCAAACTCTCTGTCCATGAAATTCTTCAGAGTTTATCTTGCATGAGAAACTAGGAAATGTTCTATAAATATTCATAAGTTGGCAGTTACCCATTGCTGAGATATATTTGAGGTATGAAAATAAAAGCTCATAGAAAAATTCAACCTGATTATTTAAAATTGAGGCAGGAACTTTTCTCAGGGCTCATGCATGATTAATGTGTTTATTTTAAACAGCCCCTTTTAGTCTGTTATTTTCTATGTTTTATCCAGTATTAATGTAAAATAATTTCATGTAATAGATATTATGCCTTTCACTGAGTACTCTGCTATATTGATCTTTTTGCTTGGAGGTTGTCATAAATAGGAAAATATTTTTTTATACACCCTGTCAATACTTAGCAAAACCTCCACATTGTTATTTATCATCCTCACTTCTTTATGGGATGTCTGCCAATTTTCTAGTTTTACCTAAACTTCCAATTTACATTTATTATAAATTTACCAAAATCAAGGTTTTTGTTATTTATCAAAAGAAATACTTATTTAATATAGAAAGAAAATAATTCAGAAATTGTCTTTATAATTTTTTATAAATATATACATACCAGGTGATTGAGAGGATTATCACTTTTGTGAAAAGCACTGAAAGATATTGCTATAATTATCACATTTGGAGTACTGCAGGATTCTGAGTTCATTCCCACTGACTCAAAGGAAACTTATGCAAATGATACAAGTAAATGTTGCAATTCCCCAACTAAACTGAGCAATATAAAAAGGTCCCTTACCATTAAGAAATTAAAAAATTGTCTAAAGGCTAGACAATTTTAAACAAAACATATGTATACTACCATATATTGTCATTTTAAATATGAAAAATAAAATATATGACCAATATATGTTTTTATTGTATCAAAGCTATTCTGAAGATAATTAATATTATCTTTGGTATTCTTATATACAATTATCACAGTCTCAGAATTACTCTTATAACTTACATTAATAAAAGAGTTGGAATTTTGTTGCACAAGATATAATTTTCCCTGGCAGGAAATTTTTGAAATTAGTATGCATATGTTATGTTAATAAACCAATTTAGTAATGCTTTGGAGTGGAATGTTTGAAAAATGGGACTACTTTTGTCTCACTTAACTTCTAGGAAAAGAAAGAGACCATGTCTATATGAAAGTGGTTGAAATAAATCAGATCAACTCCGGCTATTTTTCATGACTGTACATCTTAATATGACCCAGAAGCATCAGATCAATTTTACAAATTTCCTTAAGATTGTTTCTAGGATATCAGACCATTTAAATATGTTCTTCCATATTCAATCTAGTCACATCATATAGACTTAGCAATAATCTTTTATATCCAGCTTGTTTTTAATTGAGGAAAAATTTCTATACAGACCATGAGGGTGCAATTCAAGTTTTGATAAATATATATGTACTATATAGCTGTGTTAACAACTCTCCCTACCAAGATGTAGATGATTTACATCACCCTGAAAATGTTCTTGTGCCTTTCAGTCAAAATCAAGCCCCATCAGTTAATACTCTTCTGAGTTCTATCACCATAGATTAATTTTGCCAGTTTTTGAACTTCATATAAATGAAATTATATAGTATCTACTCTTTTCTCTCTGGCTGTCCTCACTCAGTAAAAACGTTTTGAGATACAATGAAGTTATAACATACACTAGTAGTTTATTCCTCTGTGTTTGTGTAGTGAAGAATTAAGCTGTGGTCTTTGCCCTTCACTCCTGAGATGATGCCTAGGTCCTTAGAGTGTCACATAGATCAGGAATATCTTTGTTTGCATGAGGGCTTTGGCTACCAGACAGTCTATCAGCATGATTTACAATGGGAGCTTTGAGTCATGCAGTATCAGTTCTTTCCAGAAGGACTGGAGAATAAATGTATCAGCCAAACCTCAGGAAGGGCTAGAGATGGGCAGAATGTGATCAAGCCCCAATAAAAACTCTGGGCACCAAGGCTTGAATGAACTTCCCTGGTTGATAATACTCTTCTGTTTTATCACACATCATAACAGGAAAGTAAGCCATCCATGACTTCTCAGGGAGAGGCTAGTGGAAGCTCTGTGTTTCTTGGACTCTGACTCTGTGTTCTACTTCCCTTGGCTAATTTTTTTCAGTTTTATTGGGGTATAAGTGACACATATAAATTGTATACATTGAAGGTATACAATTTTGAAATTTTGATATACATATATATTATGAAGTGATCACCACAATCAAGCTAGTTAACATATCCATCAACTTCTCACATAGTTATCTTGTGTATGTGTGCATGTGTGTGTATGTGTGTGTGTGTATGTGTGTGTTGTGTGTGGGGGGGTGAGAGCACTTAAGATCTACCCTTTTAGCAAACTTTAAGTATACAATACTGTATTGTTAATTGTAGTCACGTTGCTGTACATTAAATCCCCAAAACCATTCATCTTACGTAATTGAAATTTTGTGTCCCTTGAATAATATGTCCCCATTTCCCACACCCCTAACCTCTGGCAACCATCATTCTGTGCAGTCTTTCTATGATTTGACGATTTTTGATTCCACATAGAAAGTGAGATTATGCAGTGTTTCTCTTTTTGTCTGGCAATAGCTAAATACAAGAATACTAAAGAAGCTATACCTTTTTGTTTATAACAGCATCACCAGGGCCTAAAACACAGCATCCAGAAGTACCCTCTCAATAAACATCAGTAGAATAAAGCATTTTTTTAAATGCTGATTCAGAAGGATCGCCTATCTCTGCCCTCATTTCTCACAGGACACTATCTGGGTACAAATTAAGGGGTGATGAGATAATACTAAACACAGATCTTTGAGGTCAGTTATTTACTTAGTATCTTAAATTTTCAGTAAACTAGGTTATGGTAGCCAATATTATTCTCTTCTGCAGGAAGGATACCTATTTGGTCCAGAGATAGATAGATAGATGATAGATAGATAGATAGATAGATAGATAGATAGATAGATAGATAGATAATTTATCTCTCAGAAGATAGAAGGTAACGGCATGGATAAAAACTGCTCTGGGGCTTCCCTGGTGGCAGTGGTTGAGAATCTGCCTGCTAATGCAGGGGACACGGGTTCGAGCCCTGGTCTGGGAAGATCCCACATGCCACGGAGCAGCTGGGCCCCTGAGCCACAACTACTGAGCCTGCGCGTCTGGAGCCTGTGCCCCGCAACGGGAGGGGCCGCGATAGTGAGAGGCCCGCGCACCGCGATGAAGAGCGGTCCCCGCACCGCGATGAAGAGTGGCCCCCGCTTGCCGCAACTAGAGAAAGCCCTCGCACGAACCGAAGACCCAACACAGCCAAAAATAAAATAATAAATAAATAAATAAAGTAGCTATAAAATTTAAAAAAAAAAAAAAACTGCTCTGCTCTTGAGGATCATCCTTATCTTTGGGCTTACAAATTTGGGCAATTTAGAAAATTCTTTGTGTGACGGGCACTAGCTTTGGCTTTCTTTGAGAATTTGGCTCATCAGCAATAGTAGTATCTCACGCTTCATGCTAGATATATCAGCACAGGTGCCTACCTCCCAATTCTATGGACTTAGCCAAGCACACATATCTTGCTGAAAAAGTATCTAAGAGCAAACATGATTATGACCATGACTCCAGACCCTGATTAAAACACAGATGTGCACTGGATCAAAGGACAGACATGCTATGTTTCTAGCAGTTTAATACAAAGCACTTGCCAATTCTGAACAATGATTTCTAGCAAAGCTGGTAAGAATATTTTCAACTGAGTGGCATAAAATCAAACATCCAGTTTATAATGGGAAAGAAGATAGGTACAGAGAGAGTTATTGATTTATGCTGATGGCACAGCACTAAAATACATATCCACAGCCTGCAGCCTTGAATTCTGTGTAACCTGTTTGCATTCCTGAAAAGTTCTGGACCTTATCCTTATAAGGTCACATCCTTATCCTCTGCATAGCTCTAAAATAATTCTCTTATTACTTAAAATAATTTGTGTGACTCTGTTCCTTCTGACAAAAAGCACTTAATCAAAATACTTCTGCATGGAGCTCACACTTAGCTAGATGACCACTTCTACATTACTGACACCCTGGTTATAAACTATGATGTGATTTCTTTGTCCCTTCACTTCAATTTTTCCTGAGTCATAATTAAATCTTTTGGTATTAAAGAAAAATATCCTATTTTATTTATCGAGGAGACCACTCTGTTGTCATCTGCATCCCCAAATTTGTGCCCCGCCCCCAACACATCTTCTTTAGAGATTCTCTGCATCACTCTTCCCCAATCCCTTCCTTACTTGGTGAATGTCTTCTTATTTCATTATTGCTTTACCTCGGTTTAGGAATGTATTATATTCTTTTGCATCTGAAGTGAGAATCCTCTTCTGTCCAATGTTTTTCTCTCAAGATATTATCTGTTTACCATCACATTTCTTAAAAGAAAAACCTAGATTCATGTTTTCTAATTCTTCAGGGAGCATTCATGCCTCAATTCTTCCAAAATATTGCTCCTACTCAACTTCTGTTATAAATTCTCTTTCATATCACTAATGACCAAGTATTCACAAATAAAATGCCTTTATTTTGGCTTTGATTGTGCATAACTACATTGAAATATATGATACAACTGATAATGTGATTTATCTTCTACATATCCATAACTTACCTCCAAGGGCCAAGGGCAGGGACAGATGGGACAGAATGGAATAGTACAGCATCCTATGGGGACAAGGATAAGAAATATATCCTTTTTCTTGTTTCTTAAATAACAAGAAAATCTTCTGCTTGTCTCAAAGTTTGGTGTTCTTATGAATTTTATCCTCAGAACTCTATTTTTTCACTCTTTATCCTCTGAATGTATATCTTTTGTGTGTTAACCTTGGGAAGACTCTTAAGAAGACAGATTGCTGCTAAACACCAAATTTCTGTGTGCATTCTTGCAAACCCTTCTCCATTCTGCTGTATGTATCAGGAGGCTAACCTATTCGATCTACATTAACGAACTCACTTATCCTACAGTTTATGGTTAGGTTTGGCCAATGAGTATCACTAACAGAAGGTTAAGGAATATAGGAAGGTAAAGTTCCAGTACGTATTCTACTGTCTTTCCTCCAGAAGGGATTTCCAATGTTGGTAGCATCCCTAGACAGGTCATAGTTTTTATCTGTTGGTCCTCTTTAAACAGTTGTTTTACTCTGAATTCTGGGAGCAATTTCCTCTTCTTTAGAGTTAGAGGCATGAGTAGATTTCACCTATTACTAATCCTGGGGTTAGTATCTCTTCTAGTTTTCATAAACACTTTATTAAACTCCTCTCATATTACCCAGTTAAAGAATACCATCTCTTTCTTCTCAGGGCACTAACAGATATACCCAAGAGTTTTAATTTTCAGTAATGTTTTTGGGTTGTTTTCTTTTCCATGTCTACCCCCGAATGATAAGCAAATTCTCATTTCTCTTTACCATAACTCTGGACTAATAAATGCATCTTAATCACCTAAGCACCTTGACATAAGTAGTAGAAGAAATGAGCCAATGGTAGAAAATGCCCTCTGTTCCCATTTTGATCTCCATTTACATTTATTTCACTGTTCTTATGCTCACCTGGCTCTAATATTTCTGAATCACACCTTTGTATAGTGTTTTTGCTTTTGGCCACATAAACACATCTCTATTTTTAAGAAAAGACATTTTCTCCCTTGCCCAGCCACTTGGAATTCCACTGATAGTTCTAGTTTTTGCCATCTGATCTCTACACAAGTAAAAGGGTTTAGTTAGGCTTAATAATCAGCCCTCTTTTCTCACCATATACACTCTCCCTTAGCAATTATATTCACTTCACAAATTTAACTATCACCTCTTTGGATAACTTTCAAGTATATGCGACATGTTTAACTCTTTCTTTGGTTCTTTCTCTAAACTCTAATTTCCTCACCTATCTATATAAGGTATTCATTACACAAATAATAAATCAATTCATGTAAAGAATATAGTTCCAGTCCTGGTATAAAACTAGCATTTGATTAATGATAGCTACTAGTAGTAGTAGTATTTACAATGGACTTTTAATGAGAATCTAAATTCCACCACACTCAAAACTTAATCCATTTTCTTCTTCTGCAAACTTACTCTTCCTGAGTAGTGGACACTGAATAAATGGGACTGATAATCAAGCAGAAGTAATGGTCTTTGTCTTCACTGAAGCCAAAATATAGCTGGATGAAACTCCACACTCTCCTTCTTTACAAAGATCTCTAGACCCTCTGTATGAATGAAACAGATCTGATGTCTCACTTCCATCTGGTGGGGTGGCAGATAATCTGCCTTAACCTTCAGAAAGAATTACATACATTTGAATGATCCAGTTCACAAGCTTAAATAACATATTTTTTGGTAGACCAAGTCACAAAGAGTGGGGCTATCTCCAGGGTTCATCTCCAAATGTAGCCTTTATTACATGGTGGACCAGGGTCTTAGGTCTGGGATTATCAACACAGAGACCCATACTGGAGTAGATATTTGTTAAATTATTCTGTTGTAAAGATGAAAACTTGAATTTTCCTAGAGACGGCTTAGTTATAGGAAGACTATAGTCCATCTCTTTGCTCTCCTTAATAAGCAATGGTCTAGAAATACGTGACAAGCAGGTTGAATGGAAACTTGGAAATCATGGAATGGTTTTAAAATACTTCCATTTGGAGGGAGGACAAGATGGACTTGGTGCCACCAAAGAATGGCAGGCTATATTATTTATAATTCTGTTCACGGTCTTTCACAATTTTTACCTTTATAAAAGTCCTTCTACCTAGAATTCCCTTCTTCTCCAGCTAAATTTTTTCTGTTTTTTGAAACTAGCTCAAATCATTATCCTCCTCTAAGCAGCCATTAATGATGTCCACAAATAGGACAAATCTTAATAAATTCACATAACACTTTGTAATTACATTATAGATTGTCTCACAACTTACTTGTACTTATGTTTCAATGATTATTTATTTAGAATCTGTCTCCTCCTCTTATCTGTGTCTTCAGAAATCACATTAGGTTCCATTAATCCAGAAACAAGTAAAATGTCAAATGTAGATACTCAAAAGAAACTTTTTGAAATAAAATGCACTTTTTATCTAATATGTAGTTATTTATAGAGTGATTCTAGCTTATGATAAAAAGAATTTTTTGTCTTTGTCCCTTATTTGTATGTTATTTTTCATCATAACCCTTTCTAAAGACAATTGTAAGAGCAGAGACTGTTGCCATCATTATCCTAGTGATATTCCTTAAATATCTGATCATAAGGTAGTGCTTCTGGATAATGATAATATAAATCTACATGAGAAATCTGGCCATCTCTAACTCAATAAAGACATACATCCACCTATGTCTGAATATATCATTCCTTCAAATTGCAGTCCACAGGAAGTAAAACAAAGTTCTCACAAATTAGAGTGAATAATACTTTTTTGAAATTATTTATGTAACTCTTACCAGATTCAGCTGTCAGGATGATTTTCAAACAGAAATTCTTCACCTTTCATATATCTTGAGCTAGTCTATTTTATATGATGCATAACTTTGCTCTGTATTTTTAAAAATATTGTATGTGTATTTCATGCTAGAATAACATTTTCAAAGATGCAATATAGAGTTTTTGGTTTTAACTATCATCATATCTGCAATATTATTTCAACCTAGTAAACCATCATACTCCACCAATTTTATAACTCCTTAATTTTTTACACTAATAATTAGCACTTTGAAAATACACAGAGATTTTATTTTTTTATAGTTTCTTCTCTTGTCAAGTCACTGACCTCAGAGGATGTTATGTTTATTATTTGAGTTGCAATTCACAAGGGCTCTTTACAATTAGAAAATTAATAACATGAAGAGACCAATGAAAAGCATGCCCTACTTCCTTTTAGGATATATCTTGGAGAATAAACCAATTTCTTTACATTTAACTTAATCAAAATTGAGATATTTAATTTTTAGGAAGAACAATAAGATATCTTAACTCTGCTTACAGTAGGCTTAAATGTGTCAAGTCATGGAATTTGATAGAAACTCTTCTCACAAAACAGGTAAATTATAGATGGAAAAACCCTTCTTTTGTTTGCTAATAAATGATTGCTAAAAATAGTGAGCGTTTCATATTTTTTCTAGAATCATTAAAGCACATCCATACACTTTCTTGGTAGGGATTATTGCAACTTTTTTCAACTTGCTTTCTGTGCCTACATGCATGTACTATAATTTTAAAATATTATAATGCAGAAAATTATATCAAGAATGATTTAATAAACATATTGAGCTATATCAAATTCCTGATTAACTCTAAGCTAAAAACTCCATATTTCTAAGATCTTTGAATTCTAAAGCAGTTTGAAAAAGTATCTCTCTACATGGAATGAAAATATTTAAGAGTAGGGGCAAGATGGCGGAAGAGTAAGACGCGGAGATCACCTCCCTTCCCACAAATACAGTAGAAATACATCTACACGTGGAACTGCTCCTACAGAACACCCACTGAACGCTGGCAGAAGACGTCAGACCTCCCAAAAGGCAAGAAAATCCCCACGTACTTGGGTAGGGTAAAAGAAAAAAGAAATAACAGAGACAAAAGAATAGGGACGGGACCTGCGCCAGTGGGAGGGAGCCGTGAAGGAGGAAAGGTTTCCAGGCACTAGGAAGCCCCTTTGCGGGCAGAGACTGCGGGTGGCAGAGGGGGGAAGCTTCGGAGCCGCGGAGGAGAGCGCAGCCACAGGGGTGCGGAGGGCAAAGCGGAGAGACTCCCGCACAGAGGCTCGGCACCAACCAGCACTCACCAGCCCGAGAGGCTTGTCTGCTCACTCATCGGGGCGGGCGGGGGCTGGGAGCTGAGGCTCGGGCTTTGGTGCTAGCCGGGAGGGAGTCCGGGAAAAAGTCTGCAGCTGCCGAAGAGGCAAGAGACTTTTTCTTGCCTCTTTGTTTCGCGGCGCGCAAGGAGAGGGGATTCAGAGCGCTGCCTAAACGAAATCCAGAGAAGGGTGCGAGCCGCGCGGCTATCAGCACGGATCCCACAGCAACAGGGGCACAGAGGGAAAAACGGAGAGATTCCCGCACAGAGGCTCAGCGCAGAGCAGCGCTCACCAGCCCGAGAGGCTTGTCTGCTCACCCACTGGGGCAGGTGGGGCTGGGAGCTGAGGTGCGGGCTTTGGTTGGATCGCAGGGAGAGGACTGGGGTTGGCGCGTGAACACAGCCTGAAGGGGTTGGTGTGCCGCGGCGAGCCGGGAGGGAGCCGGAGAGGAGGTCTGCAGCCGCTGAAGAGGCAAGAGACTTTTTCTTGCCTCTTTGTTTCGCGGCGCGCAAGGCGAGGGGATGCAGAGCGCCGCCTAGACGAACTCCAGAGGCGGGCGCGAGCCGCGGCTAACAGCGCGGACCCCAGAGACGGGCGCGAGCCGCGGCCATCAGCGCGGACCCCAGAGACTGGTAGGAAACGCTAAGGCTGCTGCTGCCTCCACCAAGAAGCCTGTGTGCGAGCCCAGGTCACTCTCCACACCGCCCCTCCCGGGAGCCGGTGCAGCTCGCCACTGCCAGGCTCCCGTGATCCGGGGACAACATCCCCGGGAGAACGCACTGCGCACCTCAGGCTGCTGCAACGTCACGACGCCTCTGACGCCGCAGGCTCGCCCAGCCTCCTCCGTACCGCTCCCTCCCCCTACCTGAGTGAGCCAGAGCCCCCGAAGCAGCTGCTCCTTTAACCCCGTTCTGTCTGGGCGGGGAACGGACGCCCTCAGGCAACGTACATGCAGAGGCGGGTCCAAATCCAAAGCTGAACGCTGGGAGCTGTACGAACAAAGAAGAGAAAGGGAAATCTCCCCCAGCAGCCTCAGAAGCAGCGGATTAAAGCTCCACAAACAACTTGATGTGCCTGCATCTGTTGAATACCTGAATAGACAACGAATCATCCCAAATTCAAAAGGTGGACTTTAGGAGCAGGATATATTAATTTCCCCTTTTCCTTTTTTTGTGAGTGTATATGTGTATGCTTCTGGGTGAGATTTTGTCTGTATAGCTTTGCTTTCACCATCAGTCCTAGGGTTAGGTGCGTCCATTTTTTTTTTTTTTTACTTAAAAAAATTTTTTTTTCCTAATATATGCTTTCTTAATAATTTTTTCCGTATTTTCTATTTTTAGAAATTAAAAAATTTTTTAATAAGTTTTTTCATATTTTTTATTTTAAAAAATTAAAATTTTTTTTCCTAATAAATTTTTTTCTTAAAAATCTTTTTCTTATTTTTTACTATAAAAAAATTAATAAATCTATTTTTAAAAATTAAAAAAAAATTTTTTCTGAATACATTTACTCTTAATAATTTTTTTCTTATTTTTTATTATAATAGCTTTATTTTATTTTATTTTATCCTCTTTTTATCTTTCTATTTTTTTCTCCCTTATATTCTGAGCTGTGTGGATGAAAGGCTCTTGGTGCTCCAGCCAGGCATCAGGGCTGTGCCTCTGAGGTGGGAGAGCCAACTTCAGGACACTGGTCCACAAGAGACCTCCCAGCTCCACGTAATACCAAACGGCAAAAATCTCTCAGAGATCTCCATCTCAACATCAAGACCCAGCTTCACTCAACGACCAGCAAGCTACAGGGCTGGACACCCGATGCCAAACAACTAGCAAGACAGGAACACAGCCCCATCCATTAGCAGGGAGGCTGCCTAAAATCATAAGGCCACAGACACCCCAAAACACACCACCAGACGTGGACGTGCCCACCAGAAAGACAAGATTCAACCTCATCCACCAGAACACAGGCAATAGTCCCCTCCACCAGGAAGCCTACACAACCCACTGAACCAACCTTACCCACTGGGGACAGATACCAAAAACAACGGGAACTACGAACCTGCAGCCTGTGAAAAGGAGACCCCAAACACAGTAAGATTACCAAAATGAGAAGAGAGAAAAACACACAGCAGATGAAGGAGCAGGGTCAAAACACACTAGACTTAACAAATGAAGAGGAAATAGGTAGTCTACCTGAAAAAGAATTCAGAATAATGATAGTAAGGATGATCCAAAATCTTGGAAATAGAATAGACAAAATGCAAGAAACATTTAACAAGGACGTAGAAGAACTAAAGAGGAACCAAGCAACGATGAAAAACACAATAAATGAAATTAAAAATACTCTAGATGGGATCAATAGCAGAATAACTGAGGCAGAAGAAAGGATAAGTGACCAGGAAGATAAAATGGTGGAAATAACTACTGCACAGCAGGATAAAGAAAAAAGAATGAAAAGAACTGAGGACAGTCTCAGAGACCTCTGGGACAACATTAAACGCACCAACATTCGAATTATAGGGGTCCCAGAAGAAGAAGAGAAAAAGAAGGGGACTGAGAAAATATTTGAAGAGATTATAGTTGAAAACTTCCCTAATATGGGAAAGGAAATAGTTAATCAAGTCCTGGAAGCACAGAGAGTCCCATACAGGATAAACCCAAGGAGAAACACGCCAAGACACATATTAATCAAACTGTCAAAAATTAAATATAAGGAAAACATATTAAAGGCAGCAAGGGAAAAAAAACAAATAACACACAAGGGAATCTCCATAAGGTTAACATCTGATCTCTCAGCAGAAACTCTGCAAGCCAGAAGGGAGTGGCAGGATATACTTAAAGTGATGAAGGAGAAGAACCTACAACCAAGGTTACTCTACCCAGCAAGGATCTCATTCAGATTTGATGGAGAAATTAAAACCTTTACAGACAAGCAAAAGCTGAGAGAGTTCAGCACCACCAAACCAGCTTTACAACAAATGCTAAAGGAACTTCTCTAGGCAAGAAACACAAGAGAAGGAAAACACCTACAATAACAAACCCAAAACATTTAAGAAAATGGGAATAGGAACATACATATCGATAATTACCTTGAATGTAAATGGATTAAATGCTCCCACCAAAAGACACAGGCTGGCTGAATGGATACAAAAACAAGACCCATATATATGCTGTCTACAAGAGACCCACTTCAGACCTAGAGACACATACAGACTGAAAGTGAGGGGATGGAAAAAGATATTCCATGCAAATGGAAATAAAAAGAAAGCTGGAGTAGCAATTCTCATATCAGACAAAATAGACTTTAAAATAAAGACTATTACAAGAGACAAAGAAGGACACTATATAATGATCAAGGGATCGATCCAAGAGGAAGGTATAACAATTGTAAATATTTATGCACCCAACATAGGAGCACCTCAATACATAAGGCAAATACTAACAGCCATAAAAGGGGAAATCGATAGCAACACAATCATAGTAGGGGACTTTAACACCCCACTTTCACCAATGGACAGATCATCCAAAATGAAAATAAATAAGGAAACACAAGCTTTAAATGATACATTAAACAAGATGGACTTAATTGATATTTATAGGACATTCCACCTAAAAACAACAGAATACACATTTTTCTCAAGTGCGCATGGAACATTCTCCAGGATAGATCATATCTTGGGTCAAAAATCAAGCCTTGGTAAATTTAAGAAAATTGAAATCGTATCAAGTATCTTTTCCGACCACAACGCTATGAGACTAGATATCAATTACAGGAAAGGATCTGTAAAAAATACAAACACATGGAGGCTACACAATACACTACTTAATAACAAAGTGATCACTGAAGAAATCAAAGGGGAAATCAAAAAATACCTAGAAACAAATGACAATGGAGATACGACGACCCAAAACCTATGGGACGCAGCAAAAGCAGTGCTAAGAGGGAAGTTTATAGCAATACAAGCCTACCTCAAGAAACAGGAAACATCTCGAATAAACAACCTAACCTTGCACCTAAAGCAATTAGAGAAAGAAGAACAAAAAAACCCCAAAGCTAGCAGAAGGAAAGAAATCATAAAGATCAGATCAGAAATAAATGAAAAAGAAATGAAGGAAACAATAGCAAAAATCAATAAAACTAAAAGCTGGTTCTTTGAGAAGATAAACAGAATTGATAAACCATTAGCCAGACTCATCAAGAGAAAAAGGGAGAAGACTCAAATCAATAGAATTAGAAATGAAAAAGGAGAAGTAACCACTGACACTGCAGAAATACAAAAGATCATGAGAGACTACTACAAGCAACTCTACGCCAATAAAATGGACAACCTGGAAGAAGTGGACAGATTCTTAGAAATGCACAAACTGCCGAGACTGAACCAGGAAGAAATAGAAAATATGAACAGACCAATCACAAGCACTGAAATTGAAACTGTGATTAAAAACCTTCCAACAAACAAAAGCCCAGGACCAGATGGCTTCACAGGTGAATTCTATCAAACATTTAGAGAAGAGCTAACACCTATCCTTCTCAAACTCTTCCAAAATATTGCAGAGGGAGGAACACTCCCAAACTCATTCTACGAGGCCACCATCACCCTGATACCAAAACCAGACAAAGATGTCACAAAGAAAGAAAACGACAGGCCAATATCACTGATGAACATAGATGCAAAAATCCTCAACAAAATACTCGCAAACAGAATCCAACAGCACATTAAAAGGATCATACACCATGATCAAGTGGGGTTTATCCCAGGAATGCAAGGATTCTTCAATATACGTAAATCAATCAATGTGATACACCATATTAACAAATTGAAGGAGAAAAACCATATGATCATCTCAATAGATGCAGAGAAAGCTTTTGACAAAATTCAACACCCATTTATGATAAAAGCCCTGCAGAAAGTAGGCATAGAGGGAACTTTCCTCAACATAATAAAGGCCATATATGACAAACCCACAGCCAACATTGTCCTCAATGGTGAAAAACTGAAACCATTTCCACTAAGATCAGGAACAAGACAAGGTTGCCCACTCTCACCACTATTATTCAACATAGTTTTGGAAGTGTTAGCCACAGCAATCAGAGAACACAAAGAAATAAAAGGAATCCAAATCGGAAAAGAAGAAGTAAAGTTGTCACTGTGTGCAGATGACATGATACTATACATAGAGAATCCTAAAGATGCTACCAGAAAACTCCTAGAGCTAATCAATGAATTTGGTAAAGTAGCAGGATACAAAATTAATGCACAGAAATCTCTTGCATTTCTATACACTAATGACGAAAAATCTGAAAGTGAAATTAAGAAAACACTCCCGTTTACCATTGCAACAAAAAGAATAAAATATCTAGGAATAAACCTACCTAAGGAGACAAAAGACCTGTATGCAGAAAATTATAAGACACTGATGAAAGAAATTAAAGATGATACAAATAGATGGAAAGATATACCATGTTCCTGGATTGGAAGAATCAACATTGTGAAAATGACTCTACTACCCAAAGCAATCTACAGATTCAATGCAATCCCTATCAAACTACCACTGGCATTTTTCACAGAACTAGAACAAAAAATTTCACAATTTGTATGGAAACACAAAAGACCCCGAATAGCCAAAGCAATCTTGAGAACGAAAAATGGAGCTGGGGGAATCAGGCTCCCTGACTTCAGACTATATTACAAAGCTACAGTAATCAAGACAGTTTGGTACTGGCACAAAAACAGAAATATTGATCAATGGAACAGGATAGAAAGCCCAGAGATAAACCCACGCACATATGGTCACCTTATCTTCGATAAAGGAGGCAAGCATATACAGTGGAGAAAAGACAGCCTCTTCAATAAGTGGTGCTGGGAAAATTGGACAGATACATGTAAAAGTATGAAATTAGAACACTCCCTGACACCATGCACAAAAATAAACTCAAAATGGATTAAAGACCTAAGTGTAAGACCAGACACTATCAAACTCTTAGAGGAAAACATAGGCAGAACACTCTATGACATACATCACAGCAAGATTCTTTTTGACCCAGCTCCCAGAGAAATGGAAATAAGAACACAAATAAACAAATGGGACCTAATGAAACTTAAAAGCTTTTGCACAGCAAAGGAAACCATAAACAAGACCAAAAGACAACCATCAGAATGGGAGAAAATATTTGCAAATGAAGCAACTGACAAAGGATTAATCTCCAAGATTTACAAGCAGCTCATGCAGCTCAATAACAAAAAAACGAACAACCCAATCCAAAAATGGGCAGAAGACCTAAATAGACATTTCTCCAAAGAAGATATACAGATGGCCTACAGACACATGAAAGAATGCTCAACATCATTAATCATTAGAGAAATGCAAATCAAAACTACAATGAGATATCATCTCACACTGGTCAGAATGGCCATCATCAAAAAATCTACAAACAATAAATGCTGGAGAGGGTGTGGAGGAAAGGGAACTCTCTTGCACTGTTGGTGGGAATGTAAATTGATACAGCCACTATGGAGAACGGTATGGAGGTTCCTTAAAAAACTACAAATAGAACTACCATACGATCCAGAAATCCCACTACTGGGCATATACCCTGAGAAAACCATAGTTCAAAAAGAGTCATGTACCAAAATGTTCATTGCAGCTCTATTTACAATAGCCAGGACATGGAAGCAACCTAAATGTCCATCGACAGATGAATGGATAAAGAAGATGTGGCACATATATACAATGGAATATTACTCAGCCATAAAAAGAAATGAAATGGAGGTATTTGTAATGAGGTGGATGGAGTTAGAGTCTGTCATACAGAGTGAAGTAAGTCAGAAAGAGAAAAACAAATACAGTATGCTAACACATATATACGGAATCTAAGGAAAAAAAAAGCCATGAAGAACCTAGTGGCAAGATGGGAATAAAGACACAGACCTACTAGAGAATGGACTTGAGGATATGGGGAGGGGGTGGGGTGAGATGTGACAGGGTAAGAGAGTGTCATGGACATATATACACTACCAAATGTAAAATAGATAGCTAGTGGGAAGCAGCCGCATAGCACAGGGAGATCAGCTCGGTGCTTTGTGACCACCTAGAGGGGTGGGATGGGGAGGGTGGGAGGGAGGGAGATGCAAGAGGGAAGAGATATGGGAACATATTGTATATGTATAACTGATTAACTTTGTTATAAAGCAGAAGCTAACACACCATTGTAAGGCAATTATACTTCAATAAAGATGTTTAAAAAAAAAAAAAGCAACCAAAAGATTACATTCTTATATACTTTAATTAATTAAATTTCTGAGTAGAAGTAAAGGTACACCCTGACCTGGCAGGGATTCAGCAAAATTATACTGAGCTTCTAGGTGCTAGATACTAGGAACAGGATGGTGAAGCAAAAACGTGTAGAGTTTACATTCTAATGCGAGAGACTGACATTCAACAAACAACAGGTGCACAACAGTGTACAGTTTGAGAATTTCAATAGCCATTAACATCAGCCCTGCAACTCAGAAGCACATGCAGAAAAATATCCGTTTTTTTTAAGTTCAACTTCTCTACTAAACTCTAGACTCACATCAAACTGCCTAATCAAATCTCCGTTTGAATGTCAAACAGATCTTTCTTACTGGATACATCTAAAACTAAATTCTGTATTCTCCCAAAATCTGCCTTACCCACAACTTTCCTCTCTGCTGATATACTGGATGTTGTACTCGCTGCCAAGATCCCTCACAAGCACGGAGGCAATCATTCCCCCAGGTGCTAGGAGTGTTGGCTGCTTAGAGATCACAGCTGAGTTCTCCCAGCGTTTCCTGACGCGAATGGATGGAAGCTCGTGTGGCAAGATTATGCCCCATTTCCAAGAGTAGTTTACATCCAATGAATATTCAATGTAGGGGCAACAAGGCCCAACACTCTTGCCTACACTTTGGACAACTCAGAGGGTCCATCTTAGCTCCAGAATTACTAGTAGCATCAGCTAAGGCCTCTGTTGTAATTGAGTCATATTTCTAACTCTGCTCTACCCTGCTTCCCTTATTCCTTACAGTCGTTCATCTCCCACGATAAACCACCTGGGTGAAATCTCCATTTCTGATTCTGTCTACTGGAGATTTTTGACTGAAGAGAGTTGGTCCTAAGAGTGGTCTTAGAAGCAGACTGTAAAATGGGATTTTGGAGCTGAATCACCAACTGGCTGACTGGCATGAGTACGCTAGCACTGGTGGTAGAGTACTGATAGCCCCTGGTAAACTCTCGTGGTGACACTGTTATATACTTCACAGACATAGAATAATCTTAGTAAAAGAGAACACAGTCTTGTATACAATACATCAGGTATTTGAGA
The DNA here is from genome assembly GCF_965194805.1 of Balaenoptera borealis. NCBI lineage: Eukaryota > Metazoa > Chordata > Mammalia > Artiodactyla > Balaenopteridae > Balaenoptera > Balaenoptera borealis. Next base: position 71,067,361 of record NC_138870.1, on the reverse strand, counting down.
AATTAGAGAAAATACTAACTATATAGGACAATGAATGCACTGGAGGAAAACAATGAAGAGCTTAGGGTAATTACTCAGTAATTTTAGGTGAAGTGTAAAAATTAGAGGACTTTTTTGTCAGTATATAAAAAGATCCTCTTCTCCCGGAGCTAAGGAACAGATGAAGTTGAGGCCAAGGGACAGAATGTCATTATAAGGGTAGCAGAGTTTCAGGGAAGGTTTAGTTCTCGATTCAAGCATTAACTGGGATGGAAGGTAATCTGCGACTTGGGATGTACACATCTGGCTCAATACACTTGAAAATCTGCAGATGTGACCCAATTTCTGACTCTTGTTTAACAATAATCCAGAGGTCTCTTCCTTGCAAGACCACACATGCACTCCTGAGGATATACTCCTTCCTTCCTTCCTTCCTTCCTTCCTTCCTTCTTGGTCACTAGACCAGTAACTATGGTTGAGTCACAACATTTCCCAGGGAGTGCTGAGATTCCCGTGGTGAAAGAGTTATACCCAGGAGAACAGGAGTGGAGGACCCAGCCAACATGTTCAGAAAGCAGCAGCTTCCTGTGTATTTACGGAAATGAATTTTGAAAATGACGAATATAGGGCAAAGGGATAGGAAGTTGAACAAAGGAGAGTTTATCAATAAGGGAGCATTCTTTGCAGTATTTAACTCTGTGGCGAGGACCTCAGAAAAATGAAATTAATATACTGCTGCTAAGTTGGGGTTTGGAAACTGGAAGCTTGCTGAAAGGGGTGTCCCATCTTAAATGTTGTAGAAAGACCAGAACAGATGTGGCAGATCGTAGAGACAAGGATAAAAAGCCACAGAGAAGTGTGCATGCTAGAGTGAATATACCATATAACATCAGAAAATTTCAGCCAATTATCTTCTGTGGGACACCCTAGAATATACTATTTTCCAAAGCAATAAGGCTCTCTTCTGTAGACAATAGCATCTCTGAAGGAGATGTTGTTATTGAACTGGGCTCACTGATAGCAATGGCATGATAGAATCCTGAACTGATAGAGACCAAGTGGTAACACTTAGCCTTCAAAGAAAAATAGGCCCAATGATAACAAAGAGTGGAAACATTTGAAGGCAGCAGGCAGGCCTAACTTCAGAGAACTATAGCGACAATTAATAGAGGATAGGTCAAGATAGATGGGTAGCCAACAATAGATCACCACAGTAATATAACAAAAAGAAATCAAGGATGAATAATTGGGATTTCAAAGGAAGCTAACCCAATAAAAAGTCTATGGAGCTATCATACCTCATTTCATTCCTCCTACTATAAAAAGAAGATGAATAGTAGCAGACACCAATGATCAAGCTTTGCCATATAGAACCCCAGTTGAAGCTGCTATGGCAGATGTGGAATCTGCTAGAAAAAAATGAACAAAGACTCAGGTACATAGTATGGTGTCATTGATCTGGCAAGTACTTTCTTTTTTACCTCTGAAGAAGGAGAATCAGAAGCAGTTCACAATCAAATGGGATGAAAAATATAGCACACAATTTACAATTTTACTCCAGGCTAAGTTAACCCTTCTGCCATCTGTCATAGTATAGTCCAAAGAGACCTAAACCACCTGGACGTTCTGTAGAATATCCGTTTTACCAATAACAGAACATTGACTGGATATAATGAACAAGGAAATGTCAAATAAATAGGAAGCCTTAGTAAAACACATACTCCTGAGGAAAAGACATAAACACTATGAAGTTTCAGGGGCCTGCTGCATCAGTGGAGTATTAGGGAATTTAGTGATCCTCAGGATGCTGGGATATCACCTCCAACATAAAGGATATATCATTGCATCTCATACAGGCTAATAATTAAGGAGGAAGCACAACACCTGACAGGCTTCTCTGGGTTCTGAAAGCAGCCTATTCGTGCTTGATGATACTTCTCCAGCCATACACCGAGTGACAAGAAAAGCTGTTTGTAAAAATTAATAAACAGAAACCTCAATTAAACAGAGGTGGGAGACCAAAGGGGGGGAAATCTCACACCCTGTGATAACAGCAGAGCCCAGTGGAAAAAGAAAGATTCCTCTTCTTTCCTGACAAGGACTCAGCCAATGAAAAGCCATGGGCTGTTTGTTTATTATGACCCTCCCAACTACCTTTTTCTCTCTATAAAAGCTTTCTCCTTCCCTTGCCATGCAGGGACTTGAATGTGGCTCATGTGGTTGCAGACTCTGAATTGCAATTCTCTGCTGATTCCAAATAAACTCATCTTTGATGGAGAAATGTCTGCAGTCTATTTGCTTCAGGCCAGCAGTTCCACAGCATGAATGAATTCTGCTGCAGGTCCAGCCATGGTACAAGAAATCCTGCCACTTGGGTCATATGACTTGGCAGGAATTATGGCACTAAAGATACCTCTGATGGGAAAAGGTGCTATTTGTAGTTTATGGCATGCTCCAATAGGAGAATCAATCACAACTTAAATAAAAACCTAAATTCTTACAATGGCTTATGAAGTTTTGCATTATCTGTTCTGTCCTCTCTCTGACCTCATCTTCTGTTATTATTCCCTCAGCACTATTCATTCCAGTCACACTAGCCTCTGTGTTGTTCCAGGAATGCTCCCAAAACAGGGAGTTTGCTAATTTCCCTGCTGTCTAGAAGGCTCTTTTCCCAGATGTCTGCACGACTAATTCCCTCACTTCCTTTAAATATTTGCTCCAAGTCACCGTGTTAATAAGGTCCATCTTGTATCGCAGCCTGCACTCTTGCTCCAACATTCCTCACATCCAATATTCCCAATCTCTAGTATCCTTCATTATTTTTCATTTTTTAAAATAGCACAAGGTCTTATATCCTCAATATTTTACCTATTTTTAGGTATTTTTACCTGTCTTCGCTTTCTTGTTTTGTTTTTTTTGCTTTTGTTTTTTGTTTGTTTTTGTCTCTCTTCACTGCTAGAATATAAGGCAATGATTTTTATTTTGTTTACTGACAAGTACGTAGAACAATTCCTGGCATAGAGAAGGTGCTCGATAAATTTTATGGCATGAACAGGGAGAAGAGAACAATCACCACTCTGATTACAATAGCCTTTGAAATGATAGTCCTTTTACTTCAGAAAAGTACTGAAGGCAGGGATGAAAAGTAGTACATACATCTGAATAATTCCTAAGGGCATCTGTTAACCAGAGTGGAGACAAACAATTCAAACCTGTGAGGAGAAATTGATACAGTTGGTAAAACAATTATACGCTAAATTAGTCAGTCCTCTGAAACCTTGTTAACATATACAGAGCTTCTTCTCTATCTACAGCACAACATAAATGTTATTGTTCATAGCAATAACTTGAGATTCATAAAGGAAATGCTGCTAAAATACATTCCATGTGTACTCTTAAAAGTTTGGAGAAGATAATGCATTTATTCATTATTATTCATTTTGTATAACTGAAAGCAGTTTGAACAGTAAAAAAAAAAAAAAAAAAGTATAAGTGGTTAATTTCTCAGTTATTTAGAAAATCCTGATGTAGATTAGCACCCTGGCCAGTGATTCTAAATAAAAGAGGAGATGCACAATGTCACACTGTGAAATCTCAATTATCAGTGTGTAGTTCTTCCAGTCTGTGGATTCTGTAGATTATGTACCATGTGTTTCAAATCACAGAGCAACTGCTCTGCACTACACAGAACATTTCTGACTGTCAGATTCTGTCTCCATCTCTAACCTCTGCCTATCCAGGTGCTCCCACGTGTGTAGGTTACCACCTGCAGATTCTGGAATTGGCAACAGTCTAAAACTAATTCAGACCCAGCTGAATCCATAGGAGATATTTCCATCCTGAGGCAATAACCTAATAAAATCATTAGTCCCACAGGGGGCCTTAGATACCATCTAATCATATGGCACATAAGCAGAGCCCTAAGTGGGCAGGTCTGAGTACCAAATGAGTGGCATAGAGTGTTGACTTAAAAGGCTGAATTTTTCTAGTCTCCTTTAAACAGAACATACCTGTTTTACTTATATTTCCTGAGGTTCCACTTGAGACATTTTTTTTCAACCAGAGTTTCAAAGATTTTTTTTTTGTTAATTAAAAACACTACCAAATTTTATTCTTTACAGATAAAGAATCAAAATTCCAGAGACTGGAAAGAGCCCCATGACTCAGGCACAAATGTTCTTTTGTTTAATTCATGCATGAAACCATTTTTTTATACTATAAGTACTGGAAAGGTTCTGTAAATTTCCTGAGGTTAATGATACAGAGCCAATGTAAGTGGTGGGAAAGTCTTTGGAATTCAAAGTTTAAAAAAACGTAAAATCAAGGAAGCTTTAGGTTGTAAAAACCAAAACTGAGAGGAGGAGTAGCACAATGCCTTGAGGATCAATAAAAGCGGAGTTATTAAGATATATGGGCTACTCTAAAATCTACATCTCCAGTTCTTAACTTTCTTTTGAACTCCAGCTGTCTCCTTGACCTCTCCACTGGATATATGAGGATTCTTAAACTTTAATGCACCTTCCTCAAGAACACTCTTATTTACCTCCTTCAAATTCTTCTCCCTCAGTCTTTCCCAGCTCTGTAATTAAAACTATAGACCCAGAAGCTCAAGCAAAATATCTAGTGTTTTATCCTGGTTTCCCTCCTTTCTTAGTTCCCTCATTAAATATATGAGTAAATCCTCTCAATACTATACCAAAACATAGCACCGATATTTTTATTTTCTCATTTTCACTAACCCAAATCTAGTTCAAGCTGCCACTTTCCTGCAACTGACCACTGTAAAGGCATTTATAGCTATCACTACTATTATTCTGTCACCTATTACTGACATAGCAGCCAGAGAAATCTGCTCTGGCCATCTAAAGTGACTATTCAGTTATTCTCAATTACCTCACTTTATTTTAATTTTCTGGATTGTACTCATCATTATTTGATATTTGTTGGCATTTACGTATGTGTTTCATGTTCACCTGCTTGTAGTACTTAATGAAATGACACATTCAAGGGTCATGTCTATCTCATTCTCACTAGCATCTAGAATATGGCCAAGAACATGATAGTTGCTCAATAAATATTTGTTGAATAAAAAACAAAAAAAAAATCAAATTATGTGACAGTATATCCACGGCTTGATGCTTTTAAATTCCTATTTTCTAATTCTTCTGTAACCATGTTGAGTTTTTCTTAACACGATCAACTTCACCAATTACAACATGAAACGTGCAGAGTTCAGAATACTGCCAGATAGAGTATCACTTGTTTTCAGCCCTACAGTGGTTGATTATACAGAGAGTGATAATTAATGATGATGTTATGTTTTTAACAGGAAAGGAATCTCTCCCAGTGACCGCCTCATCCATTAAGTTTCCTTTTTGGGAGGAGCAATACATGGTGTAGATAACATTAATACCATTTATATTTGCTTTAAGATCCCACATCTTTTGGGTGTACTTTGGTTACTTCTTAAATTATATTTTACATATGTTAGTGGTAATTTTATTTTATTTGAACAGCACATCTAATGATGTCATGAAGAGTCACTGCCAATACTGGCACTTGAAACCTAAGCCATAGACATTTGGGGAATATGTCCAGAGTTAAGAGAAAAAAAAAAAAGCTAAGATTAAAAATAAATTTTGTTTATGAGTAAAAATTAAATCTGCTACATTTTAAAAACTGTTTCATCAGTTGACCACACTACTTCCAGGGATTAAATCACCTGCTCAAGTTCTCACAGCTATCCAGTGACCTACTTGGAACTGGAAATAAGAACCTCATTTAAAGCCCAATGCTCATTACACTGCATTATCTGCTCTATGCATATATCTATTCATTAAAGCCATTTCATGATCATCCTCTATATTTTAGGCAAAGTACCTAATACTACAGGATACTGCAGAAACGTTGAAATTAACACAGTTGTCTACAGCTATGGAATAGTTAAAGAAAAATACATCTCAAAGTTTGCTTGTTACTGGGCAAACTGCTTGGCCTCCTGCTGACTCCCTGAACTTTGCATCTCACTAGCTTGGGAAAATTTCTTCCTTCCTACTTACTCTTACTCTTACTTTTACTCCCTAATTTAGTGACTGCTTGCCAGACAATTACTCCATTTACTAAAATATTTTGTTATATTCTTGATATAATTATATTTAATATTCATATCAAACCAGTAAGCTAGCTATTATGAATCTCATCTTTAGGTGATGAAACTGAGATTTATATATTATACTTAGTAAGAAGCTGAGCTAGGTTTAGATCCCCTATCTCTACAGCTTATGCCTCCACATTCAGTTATGCCATGCTGTCTTCTTATTATTTTCCCTTCATCTTTAATACTTGAATGTTTCCTAATTTTTAACTTCATTCATATTTTTTAATCTTCAATCTATATAAGAATTTTTGGTCTCTAGATTTGCACTATTTTCAATATAGGTTTTTAATTTTAAGTCCTTGCCCAGGAATTATTTTTTCCAGTCTTTATCTATAACCTTTCCCCACAACCAAAGCTTGGGACCAAGTGCTGCCACTGACAGTTATCCAAAAGGTATTTTGGGTATACCAAGAAATAATATGATTTTAGTATTAACATACACAAAAATAATTATAAAGGTGAATGATCTATCAAAACACATTTAAGTTACTTTTATAATACACATAAGTGACTTGGTTCCACTGACAATAGTTGAGATGAAGGACCAGCACAGAGAAAGATTGCCTTTCTGTTCTAAGATAACCTACTGTTAACCATTATTATTGCTATTATAATTGTGATCACACACATTGAAAGCATGACCGATACTCTTTTCCATAACAGACTTGTCAGGTTGTACCTGGTGAATCTAGACTCTTTAAGATCAACAAGAAAAGAAGCCCTGCCCAGCCTGTCTCCAACTTGGTGTTTATCATTGCAGAGAGTAACATAGATGGAGTTTCTATGCTTATATCTATTTTATTTTCAATTTATCCATGGTTTTCAGGTGAACCTCAATATTTGGCTTTCATGACCTTCTATTTATTTTGATTTTTTTTTTTGGCATTAGCTTTGCTAATTAATATATACTTCCCCATCTTAAACCTTCTCCTTGGCTTCTGGAGACAGTTCTAAACATTGACTTCAGGCCTCATGCATTGACATGAAACATCATCACTCATAGTCCCTGCTCTCCTGAGTGAGAAGAGGGAGATGATTCCATGTTAGAATGGTGATATTTGCAGTGTGACTTAGGATTTATTTTCTCTCACATTTTGAGGGCAATGGGAGGGAACCTCAGTCTTATAAATAACAAAGAGAAGAGGCATCTTTATTTTGACATGTTATGAATATAGTAAGTAGTCAGTAAAACAATTCACTCTTTCTACTTGTTTTTCCATTAGGCAAGTGCTCTGTGTCTTTACATTTTAATGCATTCTTAAAATAGTAGTAAAAAATTAAATAACAACAGCAACAAAAATGCTTGTACTCACAGACTCCCTATATATAAATAGATGCAGGGGATAATTAAAAGTTCAAAGAATATTCTTTTGAATTATCTCATCTCCCCATATTCATTGATCTGAATAAAATGCCTTTAAAATTCAGTTGAGTCTGAAAACTCATATAGTGGATACTAAAAGTAAATAGATAAATACGTCTTTCAGTCTTGCTCTTTCCAATTTGAGTTTGCTGTTAGTTAGACACAGAGTCAGAGACAAATATAAATGTATTTACAATAACTGACTTATGAAAAATGCACAGGACAATTTCACTTCCCCTTTTTAGAAAACTGTCAAATAAACACATCAAACTGAAGACCCAGGTCATATTATTTTAACAACACCTATTTGCGACTTATCTTGAATATGTTCAGTTTCACACCAAGTGTCTGGATAATTCGACAGCCCACCTACAGAAGGTTCCTGGCCACATAAAACACACAGCCAGGACGCATTTCCCGTTCACTTTTAGAAGCAATTTAAGCACTGATTTTAATGTTTAAAGAGGGTTTGAGTTCCAGATACCCAGATGCCTAATTTTTATGCTGCATTTTTATAAGAACATGGTTCGATTTATGAGTTCCTGTGAACAAGTTCTCAATTTGATTTTTGGAGAAACAGACAGATAAACATTAGGGGCCCAGGTGTATGTGTGTTTTAAATGGTGCCTTGTTATTCTGAATTATCTTCTGGCAAATTTCATGATCTTATTATTTGTTTGACAATCAGTATATTACAGACACCTGCAACTTATTTTTTTATACTTAATACCTAGACTGATATATTTACCTAAAGTAATAATATCATAATACTCAGCAAAAATATTGAATTTTACTTTATCTTTTTCTCAAATTGTATATTATAAAGAGAATTGGTATTAGGAAAATTACACTAAAATTTTAAGCAGGGACATCTGTGAAACTGGAAAACAACAACTGACTTCAATTCTAACCATGTTCCTACATGAATGTTAACGGAATCTAACTAGAAACCAAAATTCCTATTCCATTAAATCAACTATTGCAGTGTAAGGCTCAATGTTTCAAGCTACAAATCACACCACAATATGATTGATGAAGGAAAGTTCCTGTTAACTTCTCATTCAGGGCCTTGAAAACATGAATAGAAACTTGCAAATCTATTTTTGGATTTCCCACAGAGTTTGAATAAATATCAGATTCAGGACAGTAAAACAAGTTTCTAATGTTCTATATCCATTCCTGAGCAGACATCAAAATCCAAATTTTACTTTGTAAAACTACTTTATTTGGTCTTTGAAACATATATTGTGGAAGTATCAAAGGAAATGTCAATACGTAAAAGCACAATGCCTTCCAGCATATGGCAGAAATAACTACTAAATGCTAACACTAACTTGCCTGATATGCACTGGGGCTATGGCTCCTAACTACCTCTACTCTCAGATCAGTTTTGGAATTTGAGATAACCAATTAGTATATTCTTAAATAGTTATATTTGATCTAGATATGGAGGCTTAAATCTGGACCCAAATGGTTTCTAAATGTAGTAAAACCACTTAACTATATATCAGATTTTATATTTTATAATAGAAGTAAAAATACATTTTATATAAATGGAAATATTATGAGAATAACATTTAGAAAAAAGAGGTGTATTTCTGTTATTACTTATTCAAGGAATCTATTCTTATAATGGCACCTTTTATCCCAACTAGAAGATATCTATTTTTCTCTCATTGTCAAATATCCCAGTGGTCCCTTTCAGAGAAGAACAAAAGCAATATGGTCTAAAATATTATGAAAAGCCATTCAGATCATGCTATGAATGGAATTTTAAAAATCTAATTATACAGCAGATATAGTATTGGGGAAGAGATTTAATAAACAACTATTAAATATTGGATTTCTTGTGGCAATTTTTTTTGTATATTACATAATTGTTATGGTTTTCAAATTTCCACATACACTTGCTTATTTAAAGCTCACAAACTCACAACAACCTTTTCAAAAGAACAGTTACTAATACTACTAAATTTTTAAAATGGATAACCTAGAATCAGAAAATTTAAGTAATTTGTCACAAACAACCAAGATTTATTATAGACACTGACTGGGACACATTCTCCTCTTAGAAATAAAATCTACAAAACAATATTAAGATCTTTCAACTATTTTTTTTTCTCTTTTTCCACAGTTTTAGAATAAATTAGAGTGACTAACAGCAGAGTCATAAGAAGGGGGTCAGCTAAACAATGATGTAAACGTTGGCACCAAGAACTCTTCTAGCAAAGTTGGAAAAAGCAGACCAAAAATGTAGAATATTCTTTCTTCTAGCAAACCTCTGACTCTGCTTACAATTTAAATGAAGAGAGTGCAGAAGATTCTCCCAGCATTATTCTCTGGTTCACTTCATTGCTAACACACCAGGTTCTGTATGCATAATAATGAGTGTCATTGGCAATGGATTTTGTATATTCTATAACCACAAGAAATAAGTCAAATCCTTTTAAAGCCTATGAAAAATTAATGCTTAACAAAAGAAGCATAGTAATTCTGTTATTCAGTCCTGGATTTGGTTCATTTGTTCTCCTTTGTTATTTCAATCTGGTAAACATTTTCTTCATGCTCCTGCACTTATCTACTATATCATGAGTTTATTTTGTCCTCTTAATTTAAAATTGAACAGTGTGACATTCTCTTTAGGTCTGATACAGCGTTGCACAGGGTTTTTTTTCAGTTATTTTGCTTATTTCCTAATATTGGACACTGTTATTTTACATTTAATCAAGTCAATGTGAATGCAGAACATGAATATTTTATAAATACATGTACTGAAAGTAGATTTTTGAGAAAGTCACAAGGTAGGCATAATAAAGAAATTGTGTAATTTAATATTGTCCTTCACATACTTCTAGTCTCAATGTTGAAATAGCCTTAGTCCATCCTACACTATATTTACCCATGATTCTAGGCTGGTTTAGATCCACATCCATTCAATGGGGACTCTTTCATATACTGCTGGGAGTTCTTTAATACAATAATTTAGAAAAATATCAATATGGAATTTTTTATTCAAGTGCTAAAAAAAAGCTTATGTTCTTTAAATCAGAATAGACACTTCTAGGCACCTAAGTCATGGAAATATTCTGAACCACAAAGAGGAAAGCTTACCCAATGTTTATCTCAAAATTATTCATGTAAAATATTGGAAAGAATATTAATGTTCAATATCAGCCAAATGTCAAGTGCATTATAAAACATCTAAAATAATGGGTATAAGGACTATTTAGTCACACAGGAATCTAGTCTAGTGGTTCAGAGTGCAGGTCCCATTAGACTTTCTGCGTTCTTCTACAACCTGCGCCCACAAAATATCTTCCACAATATCTTATACTGTCTCAACATAATACAATAGGTCATCTAAATGTTCTTCTGCATGCCCCACAATGTACTTAGAAGTTTCAATTACATCTTCCAAAGCCACAAAAAAATGGAAGTCCAAACAACATGGATGCACTTACATGTGTTATTTTCCATTTTTATATACTCACATGTTAGACCTAAATAAGATATTTTTCACCACAGTGACTGTGAAAAGTGAAACGATCAACATTTACGTGTGCATTTAGTAGGAATAGTTAAATTGCATCCATATTTGCAATCTCAAAATCCATCATGCATAATGAAGGGTTAATGCTGAGATTTCTTTCTTATGCAAATGCAAGTACTTTTTCAAATTTATATCTGTAAGTGTCTTCTGGCCTTTTCATTGTTAGTACATAAATCAGTGGCATACTGTAATCCAATACTACACGGTGCACATACAGAACTGAGTGAACTGTTTTGGTGCCATTGTGAAGGTGCCATCACTGAATAGTGTGGTATTGGCACTTAAACATCAAATATTGTCATAAGCTATGTAAATAATTCTTTCATCATTTTAAGCACTGGAATCATGCATAAAAAATGCTCCACATCTGGTCACTATACACTCCTCTGGAATTTCAATTCCATGCAAAGATTGTTGTCTGTTTTGAATTCTATTTACTTGCTACTTTAATGAGTTTCTTTCTGACCTTCATCATGAATATCATGGAGAGTTCTTTGAAGTATCTGCAATGGTAGTGCGTTTGGTCCTTCTTCTGCCTGTCATTTTAACCTATTCAGTCTTCCTTACTTCCTCTTCAATACCAACTTTGTGCTGATGTTTTCCTGTCCCATCTAGAATGATTGTAATATTATCCAAATCCTGACTAGTTGTACACTGGACATTGCAGGTCCCCCTCTCTTTACAACAACTGTACCTTTTACTCCTATCTCTGTTAAAGAAATAGAAAAGGTAACAAAAGCCATTATAAGGTAGCATTGGCTTTTCTTTTTGTGAGTATACTATTTCTGCCATATTCCACTAAGAATTTTCAAATAAAGATGTCATATTGACAAGCAACAGAAAAATGGTTATGGATGGATGGATGGATGGATGGATGGATGGATTGCCTAGGTAGGAAAAACCTTACTAATGTCTTATGGATTCAACTCCTGGTTCATCTGGACTGAATCAGCTAGTAAGTAGGTACCAGCCAGTGATGGTCCATGCTGATTAGCAGGTATGTGTGGGAGTCACACCCACTAAAACCTCTCTGAATAGCAGCAGACACTTATTGTGGTCTACTGCTATCATACCTTTATAAGACATCAATTCAAGGGAAATATTGCCCATTAACCTTGGGAATGATTGTAGAAGGATTAATTAGATGCCTGGTATCACCCTCAAGGTGTCTATTACACTCAACCACTAAGGAGTAGGAGAGCCATACCCATTCTCACTCCTCCCAAACAAGTGAGACTCTCTGTAAAGTGTTCACCTCAATGTGTTTCCAGCCCATTTTACATAGCAACTTGACCAAGTTCCTCCTTTTAAACTCTACACTTATTGAATGATCAAGCCACGTCCAAACAAATGCCCAGTAGCATATTAACACATCATGCATTGTGAGATCCTGTCCTGGACTTGTCGTCCTCTGTGCATTTCTCAAACTGTACGACTCTTCCTCAGTATATATAGTTAATATAAATTACACTCTTCTGCAAGATTCAAACCCTGACCCATCTACTTAGCCCTACGTGTGATTACCAAGTCTACCAAGGCAAGAAGGGTTATTATTGGCAATACAACCACAACACAATTATTGGACCAATAAAACATAATAGTATTTATGTATTAATCCTGTCAACAAAAAGTATAAATAAATGTTAGGGGCTATTTGAACCCAGGGATGTTTTCTAAGCATGGACATTTTTAACGGGCTCAAATATTAAGGACCATTTGTCATGGACCAAATATGCTCATGGATGTTTTTGATAGGACCAAATTTCAAGGACATTTTGGCATAGACCAAATGTCTCAATGGACGTTTTGGACAGGACCAAATTTCAAAGACTTTTTGGCATGGGTCAAATATCTCAATGGATGTTTTGGATAGCACCAAATATCAAAAACTTTTTGGCAGATGAAATGTCTCAATAAACGTTTGGACAGGACCAAATGTAGCTAATCCGTTTAATAAATTAATGCACATTAAGCTCTTTGACCAGTGTTTGGAAGGTAATTAATGCTCAAAAAAGATGAGCTATTATGAGGATTTTATTTTAACTCTAAAGGAATATCTTAACAACTTTGAAATAAACAAGAATAAAAACATTAAAATAATTACTAAATGTAATTGATATACAATGATAATATACATCGATATTACCAATGAGGGCTTTATTTAAAATTTATTAACTTCATTTTTTAAAATTTTTCAAATATATTTACAAATAAACCAATATTTTACAATAAAAATTAGAAATGTGAAAATGTCCTTAACAATTAATGTAAATGATAAAAACCATCACTGATCACTGATTTCTAGATCCTCGAAAAACTGTGGAAGCAGACTTCCTACAAAACTATTTCAGCCAGATTAGCTGGGTTACACTGTACTTTAAAAAACAGAACAAAACAAAACAAAAAATGAAATGTTATCTCGAACTAAGGGGTTTAAAACAACAAAGGTGTATTTTGTGTTTTATTACATGTCTATCACAGGTCAGCAGGTGGGAAGAGAGTTCTCTGCTTACCTTAGTTTCTCAGGAACCCAGACTGACAGAGCAACCACCATCTCAAAGTTCCATTGATGTGCAAGAGTAAGAAAAGCTCTAGACGACCTTGTGCTGGCAATTAAATCGTCACTTCCTGTAACAGATCATTGATCAGAACTTGTCACATGATGACACCAAACAATGAGAGACCCTTAATGTGGACAAAAGGATTTTCTTCTTCTTTCATAAAAGCATGTTAAGGGCTAGGAAGTTAAGGAAAATGTCCAGCCGTCTGAGACTTAAATGTCAATTGGCTAAATATTCTATCATGTCATAAGAATACCAGTCTTACCTGTCAAAATGAGGTGCTCAGTAAAACTGAAACAAGAGGAATTACAAGGGGTCAAATGACCAAAAAGAGGCTGGTAAACTTCAGATTTAATTAAGAGGTCAAAGGAAAAAATTTCAATATGCCACCAAGTTCTACACTTAAGAGTTTAGTAGCAAATGTCTAAAATCAAGCAGGGAAAATATCCCTCCCCCCAAAATAACATAAAAAGCAGATGAGATAATGAGCACAGTATGAAGTAACAGTAACACAAATCTCCCCAAAAAGTGGCTGTTTCTGTCTCAGAGCTATTTTAAAAGGGCCAGGAACAATCTCCTCTTTCTTCAAGTGCCAGAAAATTTTATTCCCATATTAGTAGATTGAGAATTAATTATTTGGCATTCTTGAACATGTAGTTTTAATTTGTAAAATAATTTTATTGTGTTGAATAACATAAGATTCCCTTGAATTTGACAATTCTGAGCTAAAGGTTTAGATTAAAATCAGTTCTCTATTCCCCTTCTCCCTGCTCCATTAATAAGAGTTGATCACTCACTCCCACCTCCTGTTTTCATTCAATTTTCTGTAACCCATGGTCTCATTGTCTTTCTTCTTTTTTTTTAGGGTCTCCTTCTCAATCATTTGTTTATTCCCAAACCCTACAGGTTGCTGGGCCCAGAGTTTACTCTTCAGATTTCTTTTTCATCTACATTCTAATTTCTATCAAATCTTTGGTGAACTCGTAATTGCTTTAAATATACTGAAATCTCCTAGATTATTATCTCAAGCCCATAGCTCTCTCCTCATCTAGCTCATGTAACCAACTTAATTACTTGACATCTCCACCTGAGTATCTAATAGAACTATTAAACCAATATACTGAAAACTGAGCACCTGATTATTCCACTCCCCCACCTCCCAACGCAAATCTATTTCTTCATCATCTCTGCAAAAAACAATTTTATTTTCCAAGTTGCTCAGGGTGAAAAACTCAGAAACAATATGAAGCACAGTAAACTATTTGGTAAGTTACAAAATCCTTGCTTTTTAGGTAGATCACTCAAAGGTAGTGACGTAGAGCTTAGCATAAGCAACTCCATTTTGGCCCTGCTGTCTTGTTTTCAACATCTACTACTATCCTCTTGGCTCACTTTGACCTCTTAACTGTTCTATGCCTCAGGACATTTGCACTTCTGTTTCCTCTACCTAACATGTTCTTCCTTCATAGACTTGCATGGCTGACTCCCTCTCCACCTTCAGATACTTAATAAAATGTCACTTTTTCAATGAAATCTTCCCTGACTGTTCTATTTAATTTTGCAAAACCAGTATTTTCTTTTATTCAACTCCCTAACCTCCTTCTAAAACCCCTCTTATTTTTCTCTTTAGTACACATCACCATTTTTCATACCATTATGTTAACTATTCCTTGCTTTTTGCCTAATTTTCCCACTAAATGAAAGTTCCTATAGGCAATGATTTTTTTGTTTTGTTCATTGTTATACCTCCTTTGCCAAGAAAAATGTTGGTATATATTGCTTTTTTGTGTTGACTAATCAAATTGATTATTTATAGTCAACAGAAATATTCTGAACTGTGATGGGAATACAGTTTCTTTACATCTTATTTAAAATTTTATATTTGATTTTAGAGTGTTTATGAATATTTATTTTAGCTGCTTCCACAGTGTTTGAATTTATAGACAAAGAATAATTAGTTAACTCTATCAATGAGAAGGTTATAATATTAAATCAACTTGCTATCAACTAAAAGGCCTCAGGTTTGGTACCCTTCAAAGGAAAAGTATAAAATAACAAAAAAAATCAAACAACTAAAAAACACAATTGATACATTTTCTTATGTTACTGAAAATTTTTACATTTTTTCTGTAGTGTTGTACAGTAGTAAAATGTTGATCAAAAATTATGTTGTTTTACACAAATGTTGAATTCCAACCCAGAGGTGACTCATTTTACCTTATTAGGTTCTAAAACAAGTATGTATGGCACATATGGTAAAAATTTCCCTTCATAATTTTATAAATAACCCTTGAAGTATAAAATCTAGCCTGTTGAGTGATATTCTATATAAATTAATAATATATAAACTGACTTGTAGTGTTTAGCAGAATACATATGCAAAGTCTAAGTGTTTAAAAATATAGATATAAGCAAGTGATCATATATAGCTGACTTCAGTTAAAAAAACATATGTTGTAATCCCACTGTTCAGATATGGGATATTCATAATCTAAAACACTTGGATTATTTCCTAGAAATTTTACAAATGATTCAGATCTCTGAATATGGTTCAATGGACTAATATAAAACTTTTAGTTAAAATAATAAAACATAAATTTCTGCTAAATGACAATATCTTTAAATGATATAAAGAGTTTAGTAATCCATTTTGTATAAATAATGATTTTAAACTGTTTCTATAAAACTACATTTCATTTTTATCATCAAATTTTTACAACTGACCACCAAAATTGATTTTAGTGTGGCTGATCACATCAATGCTTACATATACGCAGTATTTTCACAGATTTTACTTGGCAATTAATAGGGCCTTTCCACAGAGACAAAAAAAATTTCATATTCAATATTAAAGTTGTTTAATATAGCTATATTTTCATTGAGGCCAGTTTAACAGATCATTGTTTAATATGTTTAAAGAATTACTTAAATAAGTCTACATACTTTAAGGTACTTTTTCTGGCTAAAATTAATTTAAAAGGCTGTATTTCAAAAGGTTGTGAAATTTGCATTATAAGACATTAAAATCACAGGATCTTATTTCATTATGCAATGCTGTTAAACTTTTAAAAGCAGAATTGGCATGTTAGTGACCAAGTTCCTTTATAACATATTAATCTGCAAAGCCACATAAACTGTACACTTGCAACTTGGCACCTTAGAGTATCTCTCCCAGTCCAAATACTGTTACCCAAATAGTATTCCACACAGACTTAAAAACTCATAAAGATTTTTAAACTCAGTTGGTGGTCCCTGCATCTTCCGATGGCTCCATTCCCCATATATTAAGATTGTAGCCAAGGTAATTCACACAGAGAAGAGTAAGAAACCAATATATACAAAGACCTATGTCAGACTTTATCCTAGGAGCATTATATACACTATCAGTTTAAAATCTTCATGGAAATCCTTAGAGGTAGTAAATTTATTCTGATTACACAGATGACTAGATTAGAGACAACTCACCTAAACCAGGCTGTTGGGGAAAAGCCTCAAGTCCTGACTAGGTTACTTGTTTCAGTGTTTCTACCATTAAGAATAATAACAGTAAAAGTGATTCAGTGCAAGGCACTGGGCAGTATGGTTTACACACTTTATGCTATTTATCTATCTCAATAACCTCAAAAGATAAGTGCTATTATTATCCTCACTTTTTAGAGAATGAAACTGAAAGATTACATAAATTTCTCAAGGTCACAGAAACAGAAAATGGAAGTGTGAGCACCTTTCACCTTGCTCAACCTAAAAACACAGCTGGTGGGTCTACCTCCCTTAGAAGCAAAAGAGCTTAATGGCTAACTCAGAAGATTCCAACTACGTGAACCTGAAAATTATAGGAGAAAAGCAGCCCAGGATTTTTTACTGCTGTGTGACCAGAGGAATGCCACTTTCTTCATATTAAATAGGAACAGAAAGAATTCATTCCTTAAAAGATTATTGTGGGGTTTAAGTAAGGAATTCATTTAATGTACTTAGCACAACATCAGTGAGGTACCCACACCCCACCCCTTCCGCCAGCAGAGGAGTAATAAAAACTCCTTCCTCATCATGGTGAAGCATAAAGACAAAGTTGTTGTCTTAAGCTTTGCCACAGATTCCTCCCTAAGTGAACTGAGCTTAGAGTTACATAATTGGTTAGAAAGCATAAATTCACCAGGGACACAGCACAGAGAATAATAAAACAAAACCACAGAACACCAAGAATGTAAATCATCTCATAATGATAAAAATACCAACCATCTGGCTTTAGAATTTCATTAGAAACTTTACTAAAGAATGTATCTCAAATAATATCTCAATTGCATTTTATAATTAGGAAATCTGTTTTTTATTTAATAATATAATTTGTTAGTATAATTGAAAAGTGAACTTATCCGTTTATTAATTTATATGACAATTCCCCATTACAAATTGACTACATAAAGCAAATGACAGAATTTCAGACAACAGTAATGAGTTTCTGAGATAAAGAAACCTTAATTATTGTTTTTATTCATAGATCACCAAGTTTCAAACATATTTAACATTTAAGCCTTCTTATAAACTATGTGAAACAAAACAAAACGAAATAAATTATGTGTTTATGAAAACAAAAATTTAAAATATTTCAAATAGCTTTACATATGTGACACCATACTTATTTTGCTAAAGGATTAATTAAACTTTTACTGAAAACCACTCTGTGTTATGCAATAATTTTCACAGAATATTTATTTATTATATTATTTTGGCTAAGTTGGTTTTTATTCTCAAAACAAATTAATAATTGAAACAACACAAAAACTCTTCTGCTTTTCTATCTGATAAGTAGTATCTGTTTTGTTTTTTACAGTTGAAACTACACTTCCATGGCAATGGAAATTTTAATGAAAATTTAATAAATATTTATTGAGTTCCTACTAGAGCAAGACATTTTGCCAGATCCTGAGGGAGATAGAAAGGTAAATAAAATTTGGTTTATGACCTCTAAGATTTTCCCATATTATTTGTCAGGAATGTAGGTTATATAATGTGATGGAATAGAAAATTAGATTGAAAGGGAGGCTGGGGCCAGATCATGACAAATCTTCCATATTGTGATAAAGATTTTGTATTTATTTATACCATCAGGAGGTTTAGCATCAGACAGACCAAGTTCTTTTGTTGTTGTTTACTGAAGCATAGTTGATTTACAAGATTATATTAATTTCAGGTTACACCATAGCGATTCAGTATTTTTACAGTCTATACTCCATTAAAAGTTATTACAAGATAATGGCTATAATTCCCTGTGCTATACAATATATTTTGTTTCTTACATATTTTATACATAGCAGCTTATATTTTTAAATCTCATACTCCTAACATGCCCCCCACTTCCCTCTCCCCACTGGTGACCACTAGTTTGTTTTCTATATCTGTGAGCCTGTTGCTCTTTTGCTATATACATTTGTATTATTTTTCAGATTTCACATTTAAGTGATATCTTTCTCTGTCTGACTTATTTTACTAAGCATAATATTTTCCAGGTCCATCCATGTTACTGCAAACGGCAGAATTTCACTCTTTTTTATGACTAATATTCCTTTGTATATATTTACCACTTCTTTATTCATTCATCTGTTGACGGACACTTGGGTTACTTCTATACCTTGGCTATTGTAAATAGTGCTGCTATGAACACTGGGGTACATATAACTTTTCAAATTAGTGTTTTTATTTTTTTCCAGATATGTACCCAGGAGTGTAACTGCTGGATCATATGGTACCTCTATTTTTAGTTTTCTGAGGAACCTCCATACTGCTTCCCATAGTGGCTGTGCCAGTTTACATTCCCACCAACAATACTTCCATCTGGTCAGCAGTGAGATACTGATAAAGTCACTGTAAGATACTCTCAGATAATGTCAAGATGGAGTTGATATCAACTTCCTTTTAGTGATTTGCAGCTAGTATTTTCTCACTTTCCCTTGGAACTTTCCACATTCCTAGAATATGGGATCCCTCCATCTATTTATCAACACCTACTCTTTTATTCTTCTTTTAGAGGTCAACTAAAACTTTACATATTCAGGACATTTATTGATATCATTACATCCATGATGGATCAGTTCCCCTTTTTACATTTACAGCACCCCTTATTTTTCCTAACTTATGTTTCTGGGGCTTCCCTGGTGGCACAGTGGTTAAGAATCCGCCTGCCAATGCAGGGGACACAGGTTCGAGCCCTGGTCCAGGAATATCCTACATGCTGCGGAGCAACTAAGCCCGTGCACCACAACTACTGAGCCTGCGCTCTAGAGCCTGCGAGCCACAACTACAGAGCCTGCATGCCACAACTACTGAAGCCCGCGTGCCTAGAGCCCGTGCTCCGCAACAAGAGAAGCCACCGCAGTGAGAAGCCCGCGCACAGCAACGAAGACCCAACACAGCCAAAAATTTAAAAATTACGTTTCTGTAGTTCATTATATAACAGAATTTATAGCCGCCAGAGGGGCTAAGACAACTTTCATTTGGCTTACCATTCATTTTCACTGCTTAGACTAATAACTGCACATAGTAAATAAACAATAAATATTTAGAAAATAAAAAAAGAAGAAATGCCAACCATTAAAGCCCTAGTATAAATGTATTTTTTTAACACAATTTAGTTTTGAAAATCTATGCTGAAGAATAATAAAGTTAATGAGAAATACATTTCTCATTTAAAAAGATAAAAAATAAAACAATTCAGACATAGTGTTAATTGTGAGACATACCTAGATTTCAGATATAAATTGTATACTGTTGATTAATGTTAAAGTAGACTAATGTGTGAAAGCTCTTCATAAAGAATACTAACGAAATGATTGTGTATCAAGTGAAATATAAACATTTAGAAGCTCATGGCTTGGTATAATGAAACCTACCAAGAAGACAACATTTTACCTGAAAAAGCAAATTACTAAGATAATTTTCTTAAAATGCAATAATATAATAACAATAACAACAGTAATAATAGAATAATTACTGTTTATAAAAAGTAATTGTCATATCATGACGTCCAGATAATAATTTTCAACCATCACAAATTAAATAAGTAAATTTCCTGTTCTCTGGCATGTGGGATTTCTTTCCTCAGATTTAAAATATAGCTTTTAGATTGTCTCTATACAGTAGGAAAAATGAGAACAAATTTTAAAACATTAAGCAAACCATCAAAAATATTTTTTACTCCTGTGAATTCTTAGAGAACATTTGTGTTCCATTTGGATAACATTTGAAAAGAAGATAACATGCTGAAAGAAGCTAAACTAGCAGCAGAGTTTAATCCTGAATCCATATTTTAGAGTTAAAATCAACAAGGAAATATAATAACCTATTACATCTTGGATTTTAGCATATGAAATAACACTTGGGAAGCATCCAAAATGTTTTGAGGAGGAAGTAAGGTGAGGGAATGAGAAAACTCATATTTTCTCTGATTTGCAATCGTAAGGTCTCCTATGAAATGTTTATCATTGAAACAAGATTTCTCCCCCTTTTTTTTAAGTGGACTGTCTCAGATATTGGTCAGGGTTCTAAAAAAAGGGAATGATCATTCTTTCCATACCAGCTCACCCTATCAGTATCGGGTGCCCCTTAAAAACACTACTTTAGAAAGCATCTGATATAGACTCCTTAAAATCAAGAAATCTAATTTGCCAGATTAAAGGTGAGTCATTTCTCTGTGCACATCCTATACAGTGTATGAATTTTAAGGTGCATAAGTAAATTTTAATCATAAATTAACCCCACAAATATTCAATCATCAGTACCTACTATATAAAAATCAGTCAAATTATCTATAGGACTCATTTCATTCATGTGCCCTTCACTCATGAAAATATAATCAAGGATTGAATGTCCTTGAATTTACTATGGAATATTTCACATGAAAGCTATTCTTTCTAAAAACTTGTTTTGACAGGTGACATAATTTGAATATTAAAGTGATTTTAATGTGATGCTGTGACTCTAATTGCTTTAAATCACTGCAAAATTATTCTTGTTGGCTAATTTATAATGAACTACTTTTTGTCTACTTATATTATCATCTGACATCTTGCAGCCTCCAAGAACTTGGCTTACTCTTTTCTTTTACCATCACTTTCTGTGCCACTGGATTCACCTCAGTTTTTTCATTTTCCTCCAATTTGTTGACTGTGAAAAGTGCACAAATAACCCATTCCACAGGAATTCGAGCTGAGAATAAAGATTCAGATGTGATTAAACAAAGAAAAGTTGGCCAACAAGCCTAGCTCTTTCCTAGGCACCTTTTCTAATTTTATTTGTAATGTTCCCTTGTGGAATCTTCTGGACTTTTTCTTATAAATCATCTACAGTACAGACAATCCTGTCAAGATTAGATACCAGATCAACTTACTTACACTTTTGGCTGGTAATTTTTCATTGGCTTTTCTGTCCCTTCAGGAGCCAACCTGAAATATTTTTTCATCGGGTGAGGTTTCAAATAACTCTCTAGACCCATTTCACGTTCACAAGAACCAATAGTTTGGTTCTTGGCCTTATGGATGAGGAATCACTTCCTGTTTTATTTCAAAAATTATTTCCCTGACTTGTTAATATACCCTAGACTTGAAATCACTTCCTCTCACCCAAATAGCAATATTTTCTGAAAATCTCTGTTAACCTGAACCATTGCCTCTGGACTATTTACTGTAGCTCAATCATTGATTATATGCAATCTGACAGAGTCCAGGGTTCACATACCAAATCTATCCCTTTTTCTCTTTTTCTGTAACAACTTTATTGAGATATAATTCACATGCTATAAAATTCACCCATTTAATTATACAATTCAATATATTTTTTAAATTTTCAGAGTTGTACATTCATCATCACTAAATTTTAGAATATTTTCAACTATCCAGACCCCCAATCTGCCCATCTCCTGGTCTCCCTCCTCCCAGCCATAGGCCACTACTAACCTACTTCATGTCTCTATAGCTTTGCCTATTCTGAACATTTACCTTGATTCTTTTCATGGAGCAACCCACCTCAGCAATTTTCTCCACAGCAGTGTGTCAACCTTTTTACAGACAGAGAGTCCTCCATTGTGTGCATGAACCCTGACTTACTCAATTGAGTTCCTACTGATAGAGAGTTATCCCATTTCTACTCTTTTGCTATTATATTACAAAGAGTTCCACTGAATAGCCTTGTGCATACATCGTTTGGTGTTTTTTGCTACTGCATGCATCTATGGGATCTAGTCTTAGAAGTGGGTTGCTGAGTCAAAGGGTAAATGCTCATCTAATTTTGCTAGCTATTGCCAAATTACCCTCAATGGAATCTATACTATTTTGCATTCCCATCAGCAATTTATGAAAGCACCTGTTTCACCACAAGTCTTCGCAACAGAAAATGCTGTAAAACTTGAATTTTTGCCAATCTGATAGGTAAAAAATGGTAATTCAGTGCCATTTTTAGGTGAAATTCACAGAACACAAAATTAACCATTAAAAGTGCACAATTCTGTGGTATTTAGTACACTTACAACATTGTGCAACCATCACTCGATATCTAGTTCCAAGATATTTTCATCACCCCAAAAGAAAACTCCGCACCTCTTCAGCAGTCACTCTTTATTCACTCTCCCATCCTCAACCCCCACTCACTCCCCTGACAACCACCCATCTGCTTTCTGTCTCTATGGATTTGCCCATTCTGGCTCTTTCATATATATGGAATTATACAATATGTGACCTTTCTGTGTCTGGCTTTTTTCACATAGGTTTCAAGATTTATTCACAATTGTAGTATGTGTCAGTACTTCAATCCTTTTTAACGACTAATTAAGAATGTGTATACCAAGTTTTGTTTCTCTATTCATCACTTGATGAACATTTGAGTTGCTTCCATCTTTTGACTGTTGTGGATAGTGCTACTATGAACATTCTTCTACAAGTATTTGTTTCAGTATCTTTTCAGTTATTTTGGATCTGTACCCAGGAGTGGAATTACAGGGTCATACAGAAATTGTTTACTTTTTGAGGAACTGTTAAACTGCTTGTCAGTGCTTCCTGATTTTATATCCCCACCAGAAATGTATGAGGACTCCAACTTTTCCATATCCTCACCAACACTTGTTATTTTTCTCCTCCTCTTTTCATTCTCCTTCTCCTTCTAATTCCTATTTTTTTATTCTTATTTTTATCCTCATCATCAAAGCCACCCTATTGGGTGCCAAATAGTACCTTATTTTGGTTTTGACTTACATTTCCATAATGATTAATGATGTTGAGCATCTTTTCCAATGTTTGTTGAACATTAGTATATCTTCTTTGCAAAATGCGGGTTCGAGTCATTTGCCCACCTTTTTTTAAGGTTTTTGGATGTTTATTCTCTTACCCTTAAGAGGAATCACTCTCCTCCAGAGACAAAACTCTTGATTCTCTCTTTTTTTTTTTTTTTTTTTGGTTTGTCTATTTGTTGTGGAGTTGTAAGCATTCTTTATGTATTCTAGATAATAAACTCTTATCAGATATATGACTTGCATATAGTTTCTCCTGTTCTAAAGACTGACTCTCCACTGAGTTGATAATGTCCATTGATACACAGTGTATTTAATTTTGATGAAGTCTAATATACCCAATTTTCTTTTGTTGCTCATGCTTTTAGTGTCATATCTAAGAATCTACTGCCATGGATTCATAGTCAAGATCATGAAAATTTGTACCATGTTTTCTTCTAAGAGTTTTATAATTTTAGCTCTTCTATTTAAGTCACTGATATATTTTGAGTTGATTTTTATATATGTTGTGAAATAGGAGTTCAAGTTCATTCTATTGCCTGTCTATATCCAGCCAATCCATTATAATTTATTGAAGAGATTACTCTTAGCCATTGAAAGTTCTCAGCAACTTGTTCAACATTATAGGGTCATAGATGTATGAGTTTATTTCAGGATTCTCAATTCTACCCCACTGGTTTAAATTTGAATCATTATGCCAATATCATATTGTTTTTTTTTACAGTAGCCTTGCAGCAAGTTTTGAAATCAGGAATTGTGAGACGTCCATCTTTGTTATTCTTTTTCAGTATCATTTTGGTAATTTTAGGTACCTTGCAATTCCATATGAATTTCAGGATCTACTTTTCCATATCTGCAAAATAGGCCATTGGGAATTTTGGTAGGGACTGCATTGAATCTGTAGATCACTTTGGGGAGTTTTGCCAACTCAACAATATTAAGTCATCCAATCCATGAACACAGAATGTTTTTCCATTTTATTTAAGTCTTTAATTTCTTTCAGCATTGTTTTATAATTTGCAGTATACAAGTTTTTCACATCTTTGATTAAATTTATTTCTAGAGGTTTTATTCTTTTGTATGCTCTTGTAAATAGGATTGTTTCCTTAATTTCCTTTTTTTATTGATCATTGCCGGTATATAGAAACACAATTTATTTTTGTGTATTTGTCTTGTACCCTGCAACTTTGCTGACTTTATTAGTTCCCATAAGTTTTTGGTAGATTCTCTGGGATTTTTCTATATATAGGATAATATCATCTGCAAATCAAGATAGGCCAGTTGATATTCTGGTGATATTTTCGAATTGCAATTGGAGAAATAACTATCTAAATAGATGTAATACCCTGATAAATTGTCAAGCAAGAGTTTGAAGAAAATAAACACGGTTACAGACCTTCAAGATTAAGAGCTGTCCACACAAAATTTACTTAAAATTTTAGAACTCAGACAGGTTACAAGTAAAGGATAAAGACTTTTGCTTATTACCCGGTTAAGTAGTTCCTACCAGACCCAGCTATGCCACAGATAGCAAATATAAGCTTAAAGAAAAATGCACACACACGAACTTACAAAAACTATCCAAAGGCAGCAAGATTCTGAAGGCAAGTCAATACTTGGAAGTGGTTACACATTTTTCCAGCTTTAGCTTGAGCACTGGCTAAAGTCAGTGTATTGTGTAAAGGATAAAATCCTAAAAAAAGAAAGAAAAACAAAACCCACAGTCTTTCTGGCCTAAAAAATCAGAGGTAGAATGTAAGGCATCCATATTTGCTAGAAAATAAGGTTTTTATTTTTAAAAAGAGAGAAGCATTGACTGGAAACCTCAAATGTTATGTACAAAGTCTTCCCAAATATCTGGCTGACTTCTGAACTACAAATGTACTATACCCACTCTTTCTGAGAATGAAAAAACTGAATTAAGATTTAGGCTTCCACCTAAGAGACAGTTTTCAGTTTGGGTAGGGCCAGATTATTGCCTGCTAAGACAAACAAACCAAAATCAATGCTCTTCAGAAGAAAAATATATAAAATAAAACAGAATTAAGAGTCTTCATAACATAACATTCAGAGTGTACAGAATACAATCCAAAATTACTTGGAATACAAAAACCAAGAAACGTTGATCCACATTTAAGGGAAAAGACAATGAAAGACCTATATTAAGATGGCCTTGATGTGATGAAGAAAAACCATGATTTTAGATTGTTTATTCATGATAAAAATTCTCAGAAATATAACAATAGAAGGAAAGTTTTTCAGCCTGATAAAGGTTGTTACTAGTGAACCACACTAGTAACACATTTAATGGTAAAAATGGACAAGTTGCCCCTAAAATCAGGAAAACGGGAAAGAATGCTGATTTTCACCACTTTTCAACATTTTCTGGAGGTAATAACTACTAAAAGAAGATAAGAATAAAGTGAAGATTAGAAAGCAAGAAATAAAGCTGTCTCTATTTACAAAGGACAAGATTCTTCATATAGACGATTCTAAGGAAGCTACTAAATTATTAAATCAATTTAGCAAGATCACAGAATACCAGTAGGTTAACTTTTAATAATCCATTTTTATATGCTGGCATCACAATATTGCAAATTATATTTAAAAATCAGACATAAAAAATTCTTAGTAATATACTTAACAAACATCTTGAAAGACCTCTAGAGGGGACTTGTGGGGCTTTAATGTAATCTGGGTAGAGACTACACATGTTCATTTTATCACTACTTTAAAAACTGTCCATAGATATAATACATATGTTTCATAGGAAGAGTAAAGTGTTTATAGAATATTCCTAGCATATAGTAAGTTATCATTCCCTCTAGGTAAAATCCACTTAGGTAGTATTCTAAATGAGTATTTCATCAGGATAACAGTATCACCTTAGTAGACTCAAAAGCATATGTCTGTATTCCACCAAAGTTACTTAAATCTACAACCTTCCACATTCAGATAGATTTTCTCACTTATAAATAAGTCAGATCATGTCACTTTCCTGCTTGAAACCCTCTAATGGATTTACATTCACTTCAGATTAAAAATCTAAATTTTACTATGCCCAACGTGGTCTGCTGCACGCCTCCATGATCTGCCCCAGACCATCACTGTTTCCCTCCATGCACTCTTTTGCTCATGCTGGCTTTATTGCTGGTCCTTGAAAAATATCTCCACTCATACTGCCCTATTCTTTTGAACTGGAAATCTCTTTCCAAGGGTTATCATCCACTTCCAGATGTCTGTTCAAATATCACTCCCTCAGAGACTCCTGCCTGATCACCCTCTTAAAATGGCATCTTCTCAATTCCTATTATCTAAACTGCTCAATTTTTTCTGTAAAATTATGACCCTTACAATACATTTTACATATATTTATATTATATATTATATGTTATCTATTATATACATATTTTTTTAAATTAGATCCCTCCCCTAATGGACTATAAGTGCCACTAAATTCTATAAGAACACATACCCAGTTTCATTTGTTGCTATAACTCCAGTGCCTAAGACTGTACTACCTACATGGTTTGCCATCAATAAACAGCCATTGAAAGAATGAAGGAAGTAAGGACTGTTTGCTTCTCTTTGCATAGACTCTCTATTAAGTTTCTTTTGTTAAATATGATTAAATCCATTAATCTCAGATAATCTTAAAGCATAGAAGATTAACTAACACTCAGCCCTGTGAAAGATCAAGCGTTCCATGCCTCATATTGCCAGATTAGCTCACTTCCACAGAATCTCCTTCAGTACTCTCAATAGTTTCACCCTTGTGCACACTCTCACACACACATAAAATTTTTCACAATCTATCATTGGAGTTTTACAATGTGCCTGAACAGTAACAAACACCACTTTTCCCAAGGGAAATGTAATTTCTTTATATAAACATTAGGAGTTATTTCTGGCTAGATTTACTCATTCTAAAAATTACACAATATGTAATTTTAAAATATTCCCTTTGCTATTGGTATAGTGTGATTAAATGAAATTGCCAACAGTCATCATAATAACATATCCAACTTCATCTATCTTCCTGAGTAGTTTTATAATTTAGTTAGCTTTTATTGTATTTCATCACAGTTTTGTATTACTGCATAAATTCCTTAAGGCATTTCACACATTAATAGCTATTTCATCCCAAATTTTAATCTTAAATATCACTTTATTTTGGTTCCTGTGAAAATGGAATCCATCTGTATATTGACATGACTTTGACAGAAAACAAGTGGTTGCCAAACATTCTGTAGAATTACACTCAGTGCCAATTTGGTTTTGGCAAATATTAATGGAAAATAAAGCATTAATGAACCCTTTGTCTAGAATAATATTTGATGTTTATACAGTTCCTCTCATCAAGAGACATCAAACATGCAACAAGTGAAAATCTCGTTAACCTTCAAAATATCCCTGTGAGAAAAGTAGAGGTCATGTATTTCTACTCCAGTTTCATGCACTTTCTGTTCTACCTTTCACATAGATAAAGCTTTTAAATAATGACACATACAAAGGTGGAAAGGAAGCTGTCCCTTATCCACAGAAAAATTATTTAAACCAGATTTGCTCAAACACTGGATTCAAATTAAATTTTGATAGGTTTCTTTAGAGCATTTCACACATGAAGACAGATGTTAGTGATTACACAATTTTTTGAAATGTGTTATAAATTGATTAAACCTAATATTGGTCAGGAAGCATTTTGTTACACAGTATATTACAGTTCCTTGACTATATCTCAAATAATATATTTTCATGAGTAGCAATTTTATTAGTTCATTCACTCATTGTTTTAAAATCTTCATAAATAAAAATTCTAAGTCAAAAATGAACCTTGGAACTTGGATTCTTCTGTCTATGCTGCCTCCTCAGTTGCCAGCTATTGGCTTCCTCTCTCTTCTAGCTTAAGTCAGAATCTAGTACTTCTCCCTCCATCCTCCCCCTCCCCCATGCCCATAATTTCCTCCATATTACAGTGATTCTCCACGTGTGGTCCACAGACCAATGGCATCAGTATTAACTGACCACATGCTACAAAAGCAAAACATCAGGCCCCACCCCAGACCTAGTAAATCAGAGTCTCTGGGACTGGCGCCCAGCAATCAGCGTCTTGGGTTGTGACTCTGATGGTGCTAGGGTTTGAGAGTCACTTTTTATATATTGTACTAACCATGCCCATGAAAGTCTTATGCTATAGGCTTAGACCCATATTTCGCAAGATAAATAGTGCATATGGTGTTCTATCTGTTGCAGTGCTTAATGCAGCTATTTTCATTATTTCTGAAGACTTCTCTAAGGAAGTAACATTACATTAAGATTGGGGGACTTCCCGGGTGGCACACTGGTTAAGACTCTGCGCTCCTAATGCATGGGGCCCGGGTTCAATCCCGGGTTAGGGATCTAGATCTCACATGCATGCCGCAACTAAAAGTTTGCATGCCACAACTAAGGAGCCCACGTGCCACAACTAAGGATCTGGTGAGCTGCAACTAAGGAACCGGCGAGCTGCAACTAAGGAGCCCGCCTGCTGCAACTAAGACCTGGCGCAACCAAATAAATAATTTTTTTTAAAAATTAAGATTGAAAAAGACAGAAGAAACTAGGCGTGCCCAGAACAACGGATAGGATTTTTGAGGATGCAGAAACTGTGTGAAAGCCCATGGCATGAAAAGCATGTTGTATATAAGTAATATAAAGTGACCAATGAGTGTTCAACATAGTGAACACATGGAAAGGATGAGAGAGATGAGAGAACAGGTATGTAAGAGCCAGATCTAGCTTCTTTCATTTAGAAAAACACATGTGAAATTCAGATGTATTATGCGAATTTATAGTTTGCCCTTCCTATTACTTAATTTTAGTCCATTATATCAATGTAGTGTAGTTCCTTTAAACATCCAAAGTAAAAAGTTTAGATTTTATTGTAAAAAATGAGAAAAGTCTTTGTGGGTAAAAAGCACTGGAGTGACATAATCCGTTGGTGTCTGTAATAGATAAAGATGTTTGCTTGCACCATAGTTAATATATTTTTGAAAGGTCTAATAACGCAACACGGCATGAAAAGAAGAATAAGTTTGATTAATAAAATACAAAATTAACTAGCACCTCCATCACATCACATAATTACCATTTCTTTCTTTTTTGATGAGAACATTTTAGATCACTCTCAGCAATTTTCAAGTATACAACATAATTCTGTTAATTATAATCACAATGTCGTCCATTAGATCCCCAGAACTTATTCATCCTCTAACTGGAAGTACGTACCCTTCAAATTGAAATATATAAATGTAACAAATCAGTATATCATACACCTCAAACTTACACAATATTTTATGTCAATTATATCTCAATTAAAAAGTACAAAATTAATTTCACATGCTTATAACTTGGAAAATGTTTAAAAACTCAAATAAAAAGCATCTAGAATCAGTAATAGGAAATATAAATAGTAACATTACTATTGGATGGGGGGAAAGCTTCAAAGCAGATAGTCCTAGCTTCTGACTGAGTAGCATCATTTATAGAATAGGTTCTTTTGATAGTTATTTAGTTTCAATGGGCATCAGTGTCCTCCTGTGTAAAACAGGAGGAAATAATATATTTTTGCAGGTTTGCACTTAAGATTAAAATAACAGTACAGCCCACTGCTAACATCACACTCAATGGGGAAAAGCTGAAAGCTTTTTCTCTAAGCTCAGGAACAATACAAGGATGACCACTCTCACCACTTTTATTCAAATAATATTGGAAGTACTGGCCTGAGCAATTAGGCAAGAAAATAAATAAATAAAAGGCATCCAAATTGGAAAGGAAAGAGTAAAACGGTCACTATTTGTGGATGACATGATATTATATATAAAAAACCCCAAAGACTCCACCAAAAAAATGTAAGAACCAACAAATGAATTCAGTAAAGTAAAATCAATATACAGAAATCAGTTGCATTTCTATGCATCACTAACTATCAGAAAGAGAAATTAAGAAAATAATCCTATTTACAGTTGAATCAAAAAGAAGAAAATACCTAGAAATAAATTAACTAAGGAGGTGAAAGACCTGTACAGTGAAAATTTTAAGACATCCATAAAAGGAATCGAAAAAGAAACAAATATATGGAAAGATATTCCATGTTCATGGACTAGAAGAATTAACATTATTAAAATGTCCATATTACCCAAAGCAATCTACAGATTCAGTGCAGACCTTATCAAAATTCCAATGGCATTTTTCACAGAAATAGAACAAACAGTCCTGAAGTTTGTATCTAACTACAAAAGACTGGGAGTAGCCAAAGCAATCCTGAGAAAGAGCAAAGCTGGAGGCATCACACTCCCTAATTTCAAACTATATTACAAAGCTACAGTAATTAAAACAGCACAGTATTGTCATAAAAACAGACACATAGATCAATAGAACAGTTGAGAGCCCAGAAATAAATCCATGCATATAGGTCAATTAGTTTACAACAAAGGAGCCAAGAATATACAATGGGGAAAAGACCATCTCTTCAATAAATGGTGCTGGGAAAATTGGACAGCTGCATGCAAAAGAAGGAAACTCAACCACTATATTACACCATACACAAAAATTAACTTAAAATAGATTAAAGACCTGAACCTACTGAATTGGAGAAAATATCTGCAAATAACATATCTTATAAGAAGTTAATATCCACAATATATAAATAACTCATACAACTCAATAGTAAAAAAAAATCAATTTGATTTAAAAATAGGCAGAGGATCTTAATAGACATTTCTCCAAAGAAGAGATACTGAGGGCTAACAGGTACATGAAAAATGCTCAACACCACCAATCAACAGGGAAATGCAAATCAAAACCACAAAGAGATATCATCTCACACCCATTAAATGGCTATTATCAAAAACAAATGCTGGTGAGGATGTAAAGAAAAGAGAACCTTTGTGAACTGCTGGTGGGAACGTAAATTGGTGCAGCCACTATGGAAAATGGTATGGAAGTTCCTCAAAAAATTCAAAACTGAACTACCATATGATACAGCAATTTCACTTCTAGGCATTTATCTGAAGAAAAACACTAACTCAAAAAGGTATATGCACCCCCATGTTCACTGCAGCAAAATTAACAATAGCTAAAATATGGAAACAACCTAAGTGTTCATCAATGGATGAATAAATAAAGATGTGGCATGTGTGTGTCTGTGTGTGTGTGTTTGTATAAACAAACAATGGAATATTATTTACCATGAAAACAAATGCAATCTTGCCATTTACAATAACATGGATAGACCTTGAGGGCATTACGATAAGTAAAATACATCAGACAGAAAAGACAAATACTGTATGATATCACTTACATGGAGAATCCAAGACAAAAAAAAAAAAAAAAGGCAAAATAAAACAAGCTTATAGAGAACAGATTAGTGGTTGGCAGAGGTGGGTGGTGAGGATGGGCAAAACGGGTGAAGGGATTCAAAAGGTACAAACTTCCAATTATAAAATAAATAAATCATAAGGATGTAATGTACATCATGGAGACTACTGTTAATAATACTGTATTGCATATTTGAAAGTTGCTTAAAAAGCAGATCTTAAAAGTTCTCATCACAAGAAAAAAATTTCTGTAACAATGTATAGTGACAGATGCTAACTAGACTTAAGTTGTGGTGATCACTTTGCAACATACACAAATATCGAATCATTATATTGTAAACCTGGAACTGATACGTCAATCATACCTCAAAAAATGACAGTGCAAATAAAGACCATAATAGAGAACAAGTACCTCCAAATTAACTATTAAGATCATCCATAGGATCTCCACACTGCAAATATATGTGAGCAAATGTACACATGTACCTTTATTTTCCTATATAGTAGCAATAACCAATTAAAAAATACAATGGAAAAACATATAAATTACATAAGAAGGGAAGCTATCATTTAATAAGAATATTGAAGCAAAAACTGTGTATTTATCAAAACATTTTAAAAAGTAGAAGAAAATACTCTCTTACAATTCTAAGTATGTATCATATCTGAACAGGTTATGGTTTTTCATATTAAAAATAATTCTTCAAGTAATAACTTAAAAAACTTTTAAAAGTGTTAAATTTATTTATGACTTCGGAATAAAAATGCATTTTTAATAGAAACAAAACGCAAAAATGAAGAAAAATAAATTTTATCGAATTAATGTTTAAAAATTCCATGAGTCACAAAGACTTTTTAAATGTATTTTTTAATTTACATATGGTAAAATTCACTCTTTTTGCTATTCAGTTCCATGAGTATTGACAAGTGATAAAGTCTTGTAACCAGCCACCACAACTGAGATAGAGAAGTTATATCAGCCCTCAGAGATATCCCCTTATGGTACTTGGTAGCCAGACCCTCTCTCCTCCTCTTCTACCGGCTGACTATCAATAACGTTTTTTCCTATAATTGCCTTTTCCAGAATGTCACAGAAATAGAATCATCCAATGTGAAGACTTTAGAGTCTGACTTCCTACACTTAACACATTTGCAATTCAGACATGCTGTTCCATGAATCAATAGTTTTTTGCTTTCTATTGCTTAATAGTAGTCTGTTGTAGGGATTTAGCACGATTTCTTTATCCAAACACCATTGAAAGAGCATCAGCGTTGTTTCCAGGTTTGGGGCAATTACGATAAAACTATTACAAACATTCCCATACAGGTTTATGTGTAAACCCCATCAGTTTTCATTTCTCTTGAGTAAATATCTATGTGTGAGATAACTGGGTCATACAATAAGTGCATGTTTCACTTTATAAGAAAGCACAACACTTCTCCAAAGTGGCTGTACCATTTCACATATAGGCAATGTATGAGTTCTAACTGCTTCATATCTGTGTTAGCGCTAGATATTCTCAAGTTGTTTGTTTCTTTGTTTTTTAACATAGCCATTTTAATAGGTGTAAAATGGTATCTCATTGTGGCTTTAATTTTCAATCCCATAATAACTAATAATGAATATCTTTTCACTAATTGTTATCTATATATATTTTTGGTTAACTGTCTTCTTAGTATTTTTTCTATTTTAAAAATTTGATTTGTTTTTGTCATTATTGAGTTTTGAGAATTCATTATATAGTCTGGATACAAATCCTTTATCTATTATTTTCAAATATTTTCTCTACTCTATGACTGGTCATTCTGTTAACTTTATCAAAAAAGAGAATTTCAAAATTGTGGTTAAATCCAATTTATAATTTTCTTTTAATGGACCATAACTTTGGTGTTGTACTAACAACTCTTTGTCACATGCAAGGTCACAAAGATTTACTTTCAAACACTTCTGGTAGGGATGTCAAATAGTACAACCACTTTGGAAAACAAATGAACAGTTTCTTAAAAAGTAAAACATACACCTGTTATAAGATCTAGAAATCAGACTCCTAGTTAGTTACCCAAAAGAAATGAAAGCACATATTCATACAATGGTTTGTCCATGAATATTCATAACAACATTGTTTGTAGTAACCAAAAACTAGAAACAACCTGACTGTCCATCAAATGTGAATCGATACACAAATTATGATCTATCCATAAGTGGAACAATACTCAGCAATAGAAAGAATTTATTGATATATACAACAAATGTTTTTCAAAATAACTATACTAAGTGAAAAAAGCCAGCCAAAAAGAATTCATAAATTAGTATTCTATTAATATAAAATTATAGAAAATGCAAACCAATCTATAGTGACAGGAGACAAAGCAGTATTTTGTCTGGGGAAAGGGTAGTGGTGCAGAGAGAAATTGGGTTAAAAAGTGATACAAATAGATTTTGGAGATTTTACATATGTTTATTATCTAAATTGTGGTGATGGGCTCATGGATGTATACATATGTCAAAACTCATCAACGTGTACATTTTAAATATGTTCAATGTCTTTTATGTCAGTTATACTTCATTGAAGCTTTTAAAACAGTCATACAGTCAAAATGACAAAAACAATAGGAAATCCTCAATTAATGGATTACAAATACTAAAATGTCTGGACTTTTGACATATGTGTAGGAAAATAATTTGAAAGTACAAAGACATCTGAGCAATTAAGAGATATAACTACAAATCCTTAGCTTTTACCTCTATCTTTTATGTCATCATAATCATAATAAATATTTATGAAATGAATATTTAATTTCTATATCCAGATTGATAGCAAACATAAGTTGTTTAACATACCTTTTGGAAAGTTAAAAAATGGGTATTTACTTATAGTACTCACCATCAATTTTATTCCATGTAGAAAAATTATAACATTTTGCAACTTTCCACGCATACATCTGTGCAAGTTAAGGTTTATTTTCTTATTTCCTCAATCCTAGTCTAGAAATATACATTTTGGGAAGAGTTAAAGAATGTCTGAGGTGTGTATCTGTATTTGAAAGAATGTCTGAATCTTGAAATGGATTTTAGTTTGTGGTAAAAAGCAACATTAGAATGGAATTTGTTTTTTAGTATGATTCCTCTTGAGAAAATATTGTCTGATAAATAAGAATCCATGTTTTATGTCCTGGCAAAAACAAAAGGTTTATACAAGTTACCTAGGGATATTTCTGATACATCATGTCAAAATTAATAAAACTGTAGACAATGACCTTTTCCCACAAATCTCTTAGGGATGTTCTGTTTTATACTCCTTTGACTTTCAGTGGTAAAACATCTGAAAAAACATCCACATCAAGCTTAAAAAATAAGCATAAATAAGTTTAGCCCATCAGTGTGCCTCTAAATGTACTAAACGTTGGGGCTTATTATTGCTGTTGCCTCCCTAGTAATCAAAGAAATGGATGACTCGCTCACGGAAAGCAAGTGCCAATTTTGTCTCAGTAGTCAAAGTGTGGTTTGGAGCAGAACCATTCTGAGAGAAAAAATATGACAGAAATAAGGAGTCTAAGAGCTAGAAACCTTGTTTCTCTGTGAATTCCTTACATGGTATCAGGGACACTCCCATATACCTTCTCCCTGATTCTATCCTTATTATGAAAAACATCCTGTGGGTGACTAAGAATGTTCATCTCTGATGATGGTGAACCATTCTTAAGCTTACTCATCAGGGTAATCAGCTGGCATAATACTTTTAGTTGTAATGTTTCTCTAGCTTTCCCAGTACTAGTAATATACTTGCTAATATATTAATACACTTTAGAATATTTCCCTAATTCTCCTTGCCCCTGACACCTGTCTAGGCTTCACATCACCAAAAAAAATTTTTATCCTTTGACTATCAAATAGATTTTTAATATTTTGATGTTTTCAGAGCCTCTGGGTTTGTTTGTTTTTCCAATATTATGTTCTCAATGTTATGTCCTTCATTGATTTTATTATCATCGATCAAAGTTTTTTTAATGTCCATCATTAATTTTCTATCATTATCCATCTTCCTCTGGGTCGTTTGAGCCAGAACAAATTATAGCGAGGGAGTGTGGATGAAAGAGGTATTTTCCAAAAATGCACTCATTTTTAATTTTTAATATATTACTCAATTTCAATATATTACTCAATTTTTAATATATTACTTTTTTTTTAAGAGTCAGGACTAATTAAACTGACAAAATTTAGTGTCATCCCCTTCACATGCAAAACTTTAAACCCTTAGCTTAACTTTCACATGGATTTTATAGTATTTTTTTCAACCTTTGAGCCTCCTTGAGGCATCCTCCATGGACCTGAAGGTGGATGTATGTATTAACTATTGTTTCAGTAATTATTCATAACAGAGTGCTACAAAAGTGGGAAAAGATAATGTATTTCTCACTCCCACATCTAAGGGCTGCCTGTGGAGACACTGCTCCACATGTTTTGTTCTGGGCCCAAGGATGGAAGGGCAGGGGCTGTTCAAGGCATGGTTTCCTATGACAATGGCAAACATGCAGGACAGCAAGGGAAATAGAACAAGCACATTTAAAGGTTCTGTCTGGATTGCATCCATTGGCCAAAGCAAGCTACATGACCAAACTCAAAGTCAAGAGGTGA
The DNA here is from genome assembly GCF_965194805.1 of Balaenoptera borealis. NCBI lineage: Eukaryota > Metazoa > Chordata > Mammalia > Artiodactyla > Balaenopteridae > Balaenoptera > Balaenoptera borealis. Next base: position 71,030,485 of record NC_138870.1, on the reverse strand, counting down.
GGAAGTATACTCTTCCCATGGAGGGGGTGGTATCTGGGAGCTAAGTGGTGAGTATTTGCTGAACAATAATCTATCATACCAGTAGAGGACTTGTAAACCCTTTACAAAAGTTAAAAGTTTAAAGAAGTAAAATAGTAACTAGTCTGGAATTAGTGGTTCAGTGAGAAAGACATATTGATTTATTTTCCCATAAAAATATAGTTACATATGGAGATTAGAATCAATTTTTGAATTACATTTTGGGTCAAGTGTATTTGAAAACTGGCCTGAAACCAAACCACCATGAATAGCATTATTTATGTGTTCCAAGTCATAAAAGTTCAACCTATCAACACTTTTTAGAGGAAAAAGAGTAATTTGGGGATGGACAGCATATACTGCTATACTTTTTATACTTCCCACAGAACACCTAGAATTTTACTTTTAATTGAGATGATGGAAGCTTAGAAGAGGATGTGAGTTTAATTAGATGTGCATTTCCAGAAGGTCTGCATAAAAACAGCCCACAGCACACACCAGTTTCTGATATATTAACAGAAAGTTGTCTTAGAGTATCTTGTGTACTTTCTTTTCTTAGATTTGTGTATTTAACATTAACTATATAGTCATCTTTTAAAACTACCATTCATCTATTTATATTACATCATAGATTTTAACACAATAAACAGTGGTTAAATATAACCTCAAAAAAAAAAGAAAACAAATGCTCAAGTAGGATACGTAACCTTATACTTGCTCATCTCCCTATTCTCCCTCTGAGGCATTCAGGTGACAGCACACTTGTCAAAGAACAGGTAGGTGGTGCTATGAGAAAAACACACAGGCAGTGCATATACACACACACACACACACACCATGATAAGCTCTTAAATATGTGAGCTTCCTAAGGCCCCTTGATATTTAATCAGGCCCTAGCGTCTACGTGAACTGATTTATTTCTTAGAAATTCCATTATCTATGCTTATTATTATGACAATAAAATAAATATGATTTTGAATACTCAGAATCTTAGATAATCTAATTAAAATATCATATTTTATTGAGTTATAACTGACATATTAGTTTCAGGTATATAATATAGTGATTTGATATTTGTAAATACTGCAGAATGACTACCACAATAACTTTACTTAACATCCATAAAATATCTATTTAAATATATAACTAGTCCTTTCAAATTTTCTAATAGAAGTAGGGAGTTTATTCCCCTTATAATAAAAAGTTAACATTGTGTTTATTAATTACTTATCTATCTTTCTTCAAGCAGACTGAGCTAATTCTAATATTGACATTCATGACCCAGTAAACATGTCTAAAATTTTATGCCAACTTTCATCACCAGATTTATTTTGTTACTATTCAATAATGAAACATTACAAAGTAACATATCTTATAAACAGTCCATGACATATATAGAGGCAGAATTCCATGGAATTTGTCTTGGTATCTGATCCAGGATAAGCTGGTTTAAGATACTTTGGCACAAACTAAGTGTTGAAACATTCTGCATTACTTGGTCCATTAACATACTTTTATAATTCTAGCACGTTAACAACTATGGAATACAATAATCGTGACATAAAAATATATCAATAATTTTGTGATATCTGATTGTAGCTACCTGTGAACTATACCAGTGGGTACCATATCTCTACCCCACCCTAAGTTCTCTAGTGTCAGCATTTGGGGATCTCTCAAACCAAGCAGTTGTTTTTATTGTGGCTGTCAGTCATAAGAGTAGCTTGCAGACTAAAAGGTATTGCCTTGCAAATGGAAACAAAAATCCGTTGGCCTGCCACAGTTTTATAAATCTAGGTTTAGGAGAATCTTGTACTAGTTCATCTGGGCCAGTTTTCAGGGCACATGTCAACGTGATATTTTCTTGTAAACCAGCAGTTGTGTAACCAGAACACAGGAGACTTGTCTTAAATACAAGGCAAAACTGAAAATATACATCCTTTTTCCCATGTCCCTAACTCTTAGCTTCTGGTATGTAAAATTCCTAGTATGTCAAATGTAGACTATATTAAGGACCAATGAAGATGATGGAAGGCTTTAAATTAATCCTGGTAACAGAAGGTGTGGGCTTTGATCTGCTTCAAGGATCTGTTTTCATCTGCATCAGTTTCTGATATCTGCAAAATCTAAATTCTCCAATTGTTGCTAATTTGTCCTCTAGTTTAGGAGATTTCACTTCTGTTTTCTTGATATAGTGGTACTACCTAGGGGGAATGGGAAGAAGATAGATCCTTAGGGACTGATCCAGGGTTTTCACTGCCCTGCTGTGTGTGTGTGTGTGTGTGTGTGTGTGTGTGTGTGTGTATCTGCTCTGAGCAGAAGCAGCACATCCTGGCATGTTTCCCATCACTCCTCAAGATGCAGTTATTTTATAGTCATATCATAGGGATAGTTTATTGCCAAATACCTCTTCACCCCAGAATAAAAATGTACATGTCAGACAAAAACATATAAGCACATTATAAGATTATCTCTTGGTACACTTCTAACCCATATGCTTGTACTTCTGACTTACATGTATTAAGTAGGAATGGAAATAAAACATTTCTCTATTGATAGAAATGGTAAACATGCTGGTATTTGAAAGACATGCTATATTACAAAAAATAAATACTACATAATATTTAAACTATTTGGGAATTATCTTTCAACTTTCATGTGTCTGTTACGCAGACCTGGGTAGCATTTATCATGCACTCCTACTAAGATACAGAACCTGGAGAAAGGGTGGTTCATTTGTTAGGATTAGATTCACTAGATTTATCTAAAATCTCGAAAATTAAATTTCAAAAGTGTCTCAAACAAGACAGAGTTTCTCTGTCACATAAATGAAGTACAGATATCACTAGTCCTGGGCCAGTAATCTCAACTCCTTAAAAAAGTAATTTCTTAAGTTGATACATATCCACTTACATCTTATTGGTAAAAATTTAGTCACATGGTCATTTACAGTTGTAAGCAACCTGGAAAATGTTGTATTTATTCTGAGCAGCAAAATAAAAACTTCTGAAAGAAGTACTAGAGACACTTTAAAGAACAAAAAGATAAAATCAAATCTATGGAGACTCAGCTTTGAGAGAACTACACAAAAATTAAAACAGACAATAAATTAAACTAAAAAGAATAAAAACACTTTATTGATTAAATAAGTATATTTGGGTGCCTACTAGGCATCAGCATATTCTAGGCACTGGGATTCCTAAGTGAAAACACAAACACACACACACACACACACACACACAATCTCCGCCTTCATGTGGCTTACATTTTAGTGGATGAAAACAGGTTTTTTTTGTTTGTGTTTGTTTTGTTTTGCTATACTTCCATAGGTAGACTGATTTTGCTAAAATTGAGTAATCATTCTGACTTTCTCCTGAGAAGCCTCCTGGTACCTAAAATTCCAGGTGGTTTTGTACTGATAAAGTGGTCTGTGTTTCCAATCCTATGCCTGTGGTAACAAAGCATTCAACTCCATATTCCCATTTTGTTAATGGTATCATCCTCTTTCTGTTGCTCACACTTACACACCTGTGTCTCTAATCTGTAGCGAAACAAAATACCAATTATTGTCTCCACAAGCTGATCTATACCATCCTTCATCTTTAAAAAACAAAAACAACAACAACAAAACTCCAAGAGACCCAGGATTTTAATTTCCTGATTCTTCTTTCCACCAACAGATGGGATATTTGCACCATATTCTCCCCTCCCTCATAATCTAATCCTACACTGGATCCTGAGTTTTGTTGAGATGGATTTATTTGTTTAATTTCAGCCTATGACAGTCTTTTCTCTTTTGTGTGTTTATTCAATTTCAGGAATACTTATTAAGCATCATTATGATTTTTTCACCAATTTTGAACCTTTTGTGAGTCCACTGTTATCTTGCACTGTAATTGCAGTTTAAAATAGTTATAGCTCAGAAAAACAGCTTTATGGCAACATAAAGACTAAATATGAGGGTGTTTTAGTGTCAAAGAGCCTACTGCACAGGGGTTGAAGTATTTAAGAAGATGCTATACCTCTTTATCCCTATCACTTGTTTAAGGCATGTGAAAGAAAACATATGCCACCTGATATTCTCTGATAGGAAATTCTTGTGACAAAATAATTGCTGAGCATGCTTTTAACAGAAAAAGGGGGGGGGAAAGATTTGCTGTCTAAAAAGTAATGTAGCTTTTCAAGAGCTAGGAGGATAATTATATATGTGTACATCTATGTGTATGTGTGTGTATATATATAAACATATAACTTATATATATATAAGGTATATATAATGCATTGTGTCATGCACTGTCAATATATGCATGACAAAGTAGGTGGAAGAAACGGTAAAATTAGATTTGTATCAATTTACTTGTAGGCATATCCATTATATATAAAGTTGCTATCAATACATTGTTAAGCAAGTTTTAGATTTATTCATATAGTATGATTATATTCATATAAAACAAAAAAATTAAAATCCATACGTATCTGTGTACATATACAAATATATATGTGGAAACAAGGAGAACTTGGTAAAGGTGTGAAAGACTGGACACCAAATTTCCTAACACTTTAACAATTAAGAGCACCCTCTGAAAAACATTTAAGTGCTGTTATTTATGAACTGCATTCTTTCCTCTTTGATGCCCTGAGAGAAACAAGTAATAAGGTAACATTTTCAATCAGTATTCAACTGCTTTTTATTTTATTTGCAGAAAATGATAGAAAACCATTCAGAGGCATAACTACTTGGGCTCTGGTATACATTGGGACTAAACATGCTTAAAACATATTTTTCAGATTTTCAATTTGACAAAATACATGGACTCTTGGGTAACTCCTTCTATTTTTCAATTTTAGCTTTCTGCATTTGGCAATATTTTTAGAGGAATATTAATAGGTATAAAATTTAGTTTTTTATAAAATAAGTCACCGATTCACCATAAATAATAGTATGCCATGCATTTTAAATTCAATTTCAGAATTTCAGCCAGCTGTAACTGCCAAGATAATACTATAATCAGGCTTGTTTCTAAGTTAGTGATGTGGCCCTTAGTTCTAACGTGCAACATGAAGACACTGATCCCCCAAAATACTTAGGGATATATCGGTCCTCACCAAGTTTTAAATTCCTACTTTAATTGGAGCAGAAAAAATTTAGTTTCTGCCAGATATGTTAATTTGTGCCTATGAGAAACCCTATTAACTGGCTTCATGTTTTAAATGTATTCCAGTGATCACTTATCATCCTTGTAGATTGGTACCAGGCATCTGCCCAGTTGGCCCAGGACTTAATGAAGGACTCCTCTCAACAGCAGCTGGCAGTGAGCAGACAGCTCAGTAATGTGTAGACAGACAGACACAGACACACACACACACACACACACACACACTCACAACCCCCTCCTACATGCTCTCTGTGTAATTCAGCATCTGTGGGACATCTAAATATCTGGTTCTGCTTTTCATTCCCCATCTCATACTTGAGTTTCTATGCATATATAATCTCATTTCCGCCAAATTCTGCATGAAGATCTGCACATCTTTCAAACAAGGAAGGTAAATGGCCTTGACGCCTTTCGATGTACTTCCCATCATCCCATTAATAGTCTCATTTACCTACAATCTACCTTCATATTCAACAAGGTTTTTTCTCCAGTGTTACTAAGATATCACTGACATAAAACATTGTCAATTTAAAGTGTACAACTTTAAAATTTCATATACACATATATTACCATTTTTTGTGTGCGGTGAGAACTTTTTAAGATTTACTCTCCCAGCGACTTTCAGGCATACGGTACAGTATTAACAATAGTCACGGGCTTCCCTGGTGGTGCAGTGGTTGAGAATCTGCCTGCCAATGCAGGGGACACGGGTTCGAGCCCTGGTCTGGGAAGATCCCACATGCCGCGGAGCGACTAGGCCCGTGAGCCACAATTGCTGAGCCTGCGCGTCTGGAGCCTGTGCTCCGCAACAAGAGAGGCCGCGATAGTGAGAGGCCCGCGCACCGCGATGAAGAGTGGCCCCCACTTGCCACAACTAGAGAAAGCCCTCGCACAGAAACGAAGACCCAACACAGCCATAAATAAATAAGTAAATAAAATTTAAAAAAAAAAAAAAAACAATAGTCACCACACTGTACATTAGATCCCCAGCACTTACCTTATAACTGGAAGGTAAGTGCCACCTTCACCCATTTTCCTCTCTCCCTCCACCACCCCCCCACCAATATTCTGTTTCTGTGAGTTTCGTTTTTTAGATTCCACATATAAGTGAGATCTAACTTATTTCAAGTTTTTAAGTTGTGTATATGTTTTAGCTTTTCATTTTGAAACCGCCCTAGTGTTTGGCGCAGCTCTCAGCCTATCGACTGCATGGCTATCGTCTAGAAATGCCTGGGGGCCCCGCTCCCAGGGCGCGAGTGGGGCCTCCAAAGGCATTTCCCCCTCAGAGGCGACCTGTGGCTGGACCAGCCCTTGTTGTTCCCGTTATGATTGCAAGAGGCACACCAGCAACAACTGTCAGGGAGCTTTGAAAAAGAAAAAACTCTTTATTACTCACACGTCCAACAGGATTCCACTCGCGCAAGTCACAGGTAGAGAAAGCTGGCGCATGGGCGCCTGGGGCTCTGCTCTGATTGGAGGCGAGGGGGAGGGGCGGGGGCGGTCTCAGGGGTCACTGTTTATTGGTGAATTCAAAACCTGAGGGCGGGAAATAAAGCCCAGGGAGGGAAAAACAAGTGACGAAGCGTCAGGTATCTACGTCAACTTGAGACCTCTAGTGCAAAGGAAACTTCAGGGCTGTGGCAGCCTGGCTCTTTTTCTAGTCATGTAGCTGGCAATGTGTTTATTTGAGATAGTTGTCTTTGAAAAGCTTAATGTCCGGCACCTGCGTTCCAATCAAAAAAGCCAACTGTCAGGTGCTCACACTCCACATAGACTGGCAGCAAGTTCCAAAGAGAAGAGAGGACCCAGGTACCCTTCCCCAAGTTCGCCCTAAAGATTACCTCTTACGTAATTCTAGTACAAAATCAAAACCGGGAATCTGGAATTGGTACAAAGTGTGTCTACCTCTATGCCATTCGACCCATGTGTACATTTGTGTCGTCACCAATTCAGTCAAGATACAGAACTCTTTCATAACCACAAAGATCTCCCTCATGCTACGCTTTACAGTCACACCCATCGCCCTCCCCCCACCATCCCTAACCCACGGTAAATACTAAAATGCTTTCCGTTTCTATAATTTTGTCATTTTTAAAATGTTATGTAAACTGAACCAGACAGGATGCAATATTTTAGATTAGGGTTTTTTTTACTTGGCATAATGTCCCGGAGATCCATCCAGGGTCCATCCTTTATCCTTTTTATTCCTGAGTAGTATTTCATGGTATGGTAGTACAGTTGACTCTTAAACAAGACAAGTCTGAACTGTGCTGTTCCACTTATATGCTTATATATTTTTTTCAATAAGTATTACACAGATCCATAGTTGGTTGAATGCAAGAATGCAGAACTGCAGATTTGGAGGGCTGATTATAAAGTTATATACAGATTTTTGGCTGCAGGGGGTGGGGTAAGCACCCCAACGTTTATGTTATCCATGGGTCAACTATAGTATATTTTGTTTACTATAATTGTTTCCAGATTTTGGTTATTTGCTGCTATGAACATTCATATACAGGTTTTTGTGTGGATATAAGTTTTCATTTCTCTAGGTTCAGGAGTACAATATCATATACTTGGGTCATATAGTAAATATATGTTTAGTTTTTGTTTTTGTTTTTTTAAAGAAACTGCCAAATTATTTTTCCAGAGTTACTGTAACATTTTACATTTGCAGCAGCAGTATATGAGTGATCCAGTTTCTCTGTGTCTTTGCCAGCAATTGGTACTGTTACTTTTAAAATTTTTAGTTGTTCTAATAGGTAATCTCATCATAGTCATGATTTGCATTTCCCTAAGCTAGTTATGTTGAACACCTTTCCAAGTGCTTATTGCTATCTTAGTGTCACCTGCAGTGAAATATCCCTTCATGTCTTTTGCCCATTTTCTAATTGGATTGTTTGTTTTTAACTGGTGGGTTTTGAGAGTTCTTTAAATATTCCAGATATGGATCCTTTATCAGATAGGTAGTTTACAAATATTTTCCGCAAGTTTCTTGCTTGTCTTTTCATTTTCTCATTAAGGTTTTTCACAGAACAGAAATGTTAATTTTGCTGCAGTCCGAGTTATATATATATATATATATATTTTTTTTTTTTTTTCTTTTGTGGATCATGTTCTTTGTATCAAGTGTAAGAACTCTGTCTAACCCTTGCTCCTGAAGACCTTCTCCTGCTTTCTCTGAAAAGTTTTAAAGTTTCACATTTTACATTTAAGTCTGTGATCCATTTTGAGTTTATTTGTATAAAAGGGGTAAGGTTCAGGGTGAGGTTCACTTTTTTGCTTATAGATTTCCAGTTGTTCCAGCACCATTTATTTAAAAGGCTATCCTTCCTCCATTGAATTACATTTGCATCTTTGACAAAAATCACTTGGCCCTACTTCTGTGGGGCTATTTCTGGGTTCTTTATTCTGTCCCTTGATCTCTGCATATATCTCTCTACCAAGAACACAGAATCTTGATTACTATAGCTATAGCATGTGTCCTGAAATCAGATAGTGATTCATCTCACATTTTCTTTTTAAAATTGGTTCAAAATTGTTCCTTTGCCTTTCCATACAAATTTTAGAAAAATTTGTCTATAACTACAAAAAAATCTTGCTGAGATTTTGAAAGAAATTGGTGGGAGTGAAAGTCCAGGCTCCTCAAGGTCTCTCCTTACACTATAGAGGGATGGAGGGATCTTACTGTCCAGTGGGGAGAAAGTCCCTGCTCCCCAGTAGACCTCCTCTGACACCGGTGGTAGATTGGGCTATGTTATTACAGCCTAGCAAAGGTGAGTAACTAGGCTCTCTTCTCAGTCTTTACTGGCAAAGTTGTAGGGGGACACAGTTTTTTTCTGTGGTGTTTAGCTAGAATAAAGCAGTTATTTTCTAAAAGCTTTCTGTCTTGCTAAGCTTCTTTCCTGGTCTCATGGCTACAGAGAACAGGTTTACAGGTTTTTGTTACAGTGATTGTTTTTTTTTTTCTCTGTGCTATTGGTGTTTTAGGGTTCAGCTTATTCAGACCCAAGTATGAGATATATGAGGCAAAAAGAAAACGCATGATACTCACCACTGTGCATTCCTTGGGTGATTATCCCATAGGTCTTCTTCTGTTTACCTTTCAGATTCTTCTTATGGTTGCTTTACATATGATGTTTCAGTCTTTCAGTGTACCCAATAGGATACAAAGGAAAAGTACATCTATTCCATCTTCCTTGAAGCCAGCGTCATAAGTTTATAATTTAACATCTCTTATGTACCCTGTATTGTGCTATACAAGGAAAGTTTAGACCTCAAGGAAATTATTTTCTACTAGAGAAGGAACAAACCTATATATATTATTCCTAAATGATGTAAGTGGGAAGAAATAGATATGTATACTTGTCTAGAAATCAGGGGAAGGAAAGCTACTCAGCTAAAACCAGAAGTTCAGAGCCTATTTCTTATAGGGTATGATACCTGAAATGAGACTTAAAATATAAGCAAAATTCACCAGATGAACAGAATAGAAAAAAAAAATCCAATCAAAAATGTACTTACATGAAAAAAAGATAATTTGGCACAATTTATAAAAAAGCTGTTTCAGAATATGAGGATGAAGAAATAGGTAGAGATTAGGCTTTGAAAGTCTTTGAATTATGTCATAAAGATCATATATATGTTTTTCTGAAAGCAAAGTTGAATCACTGAAATGTTTTATAAAACTTTAGGATAGGCCAGACTTCTTTTAAATGGAATTATCTAGAAGTTAGGTAGAGAATAAATAAAAAGGGAATGATATTAAAGACAAGGTGAACAAGAATGAAATTTTTGCAATATTTCAAGATATGTATAATAATGGTATTAAACATAGAAATGGAAATAGGAATCTTATTAAGGGAAAATAGAAATATTCCATAGGTAAAATTATCTGTATTAATTATTGATTTTTCCCTATCCACTGCTATAAGAAAGTATGATATTAAATGTGAAGTTCAGAGGAGAGGCCAAGATTTTGAAGGCCTCAATAATAAAAACAAAATAATTATAACATTGTATGGTATACAGAAGTAGAAATATAATGTTGTACATATGAAAGTTATAAGTCAGTGTTACCTTAATAAAAAAAAGTAATTATAGTGAAACACACATTTTAAGGGGAACACAAACCAGGAATTTTAGAGTGAGAGTAAGCTAGGACAGAGAATTTTGAGAGAATAACATCTCTGTACTTGTGGGTATAGAGATATTTAACAAGGCAGTACCTATTACAATTATGAACATAGTATAGAAGCCCAGTAGGAAACCTGAAAAAATAGGCTTGTTCATTTTGCCAATAAGATAGTTTTGGTGTTCCTCGTAAGAGCAGTTTCTCTGGTGTGTGTGTGTGTGTGTGTGTGTGTGTGTGTGTGTGTGTGTGTGTGTGTGTGTGTGTTGCAGTGGGAATTGCTTTACTTTGAGACAGTGATTTTGACTTTATGAAAATTGAATGTTAAGGGACAGAATAGTCCAATAATGTGGGGATAACATGTATAAAGTTCACATCTTTGTTATTTGAAATCCCAGACAATAAATAGGCTTACTTACAAGCTGATATGAATGACTTAGCCGGAAAAGGAAAGGAATAATTAATTCTGAAGAAGGCTGAAGGAAGAAGGCAATCCAGCTTTAAACAGTGCTCCTCACAATGTGTGGCGCAGAGCAAGTGCTTTTGAATTCCTTCTTGACTAAATGGAAAGTGATTTCAGCCCTCGAAGAATAGGAACTATTGATACTTTAGATCAAGTTCCAGATAAATACGTAAGGGTGAGTGGTGTGGCCAGGAAGTTAAGATTGTCGGTATCTAGAAGCTTCAATTTCTCAGATTTCAATGGAAATCTTAGTCATCTGTTAAACGTAAGAAGCTCGGTCTTGCATGGTAGTCTTGAGGAAAGAGGTTACATTTATAAAAATTGAGAGGAGGCTAAGAAGAAAAATGATTAAGAACAAGGAAAACAAAAACAAAAACTAAAAGACATAGGGTTGTTTAGCCATGTTGCAGGATCAGTTGAAATTGAGAGAGTAGCAATTCATAAGTAAAGCATTCACAATATAGATTTGTCCTTCCTTTGTTCTTATATTTTAACTAACCAAGACTAAATTTTTTGAATAAACTATTACTGGGTTTTATAAAAGAAAATTAAGAAATCCTAATTTGGTTTTTTTTTGTTTGTTCAATTCCAAACATTCTCCCTCATGAAAAAGCATTTTATTAAAAATTTAACTAGCATCTATCAACTATCAAAGTGTATTAATTATAGCCACTTAATATTTGTTGAGCAGCAAATGGATCATTGAATGAATGGGTTTTTGACATTGTGAAATGGACACAAATATCTGTCCAGTACCAAAATGTAGGCTTTTCATCATGTTAATAGTTTCAAGGACAGTGTTAGCCTCTGTTTCATCTATGTCATCCCTTCCTACTATTCATCATTTTCCAATGTTCAATTATTTTCTTTAGGATGGCAACTTGCCACTGTAATATTAAATTGATTAGAAGAGGCAAATCTAAGCAGTCATCTCATCCATCAATCTGTCTTCTGATTAGATTACATCTAAAATAATTCTATTTATAAACACCTGCAAAAGCGGAGATTCCACAGCTTCTCTTGACAACAATTTAAATATTTAATCTTCTTTGCTGCTAAAAAATGTCTTCCTTAGATTTTCTTCAAATGCCACATGTTCAAAAGGGAGCCAGCTTTCTTTTCTTCCATGTGTGTTTAAAAGATTTGGCCACCATTATAATAGAATCTTGAGTTTATTCCTGAGAACTGAACCATAAGCAATCTGTAAGTGAACCCTGACTAACATGGTAACTAAATGAACACATTTCAAGGACATATTGTTTTATTGTTGACTTTTACTATTTTTATTAAAAGACTGTATATTTTAGGATAGTTTTAGATTTACAAAAAAAATTAAGCAGATACTACAGAGAGTTTCCCATATATCTCCTGCAGCCAGTTTCCTCTATTATTAACATCTTACAATAGTATGGTCCATTTGTTACATTAATGAACAAATTTTGATCCATTATTATTAAACTAAAGTCCATATTTTATTCAAATTGCCTTAGCTTTTCCAAATTCTCTTGTTCTGTTCTAGGATCCCAACCAAGATACCACATTATATTTAAAAGTCATGTCTTCTTAGGCTCCTCTTAAATGTGACAGGTTCTCAATCTTTCCTTGTTTTTGATGACCTTGATAGTTTTGGGGAGTGCTGGTCATATATATCACAGAGCCCCTCTATTGAAATTTGTCCAGTGTTTTTCTCACAATTAGACTGATGTTATGTGTTTTGGAAAGGAGAACCACAGAGTTATAGTGTCATGTTCATCACATCATATCAAAGGTCCATACTTATCAAAATGATTTTTGACTATTGTTGCTGATGTAGGACAGAGATGAAGCTTAAGAAAAATGACGCTATTTAGCCCGATAAATTCCCTTGTTTGAAGTTGGCTTTGTCTGAAATTAATATAGCTATACTAGCTTTCTTCTGATGAGTGTTAGCATGGTGTATGTTTTCTCCTTCTCTTTACTTGTAATCTCTCCTTGTCCTTATGTATTTAAAGCGGGCTTCTTGTAATCAACATATATTTGGGCCTTGCTGTTTTATCCACTCTGCTAGTCTCTGTGTTTCATTGGTGTTTTCACACCATTCACATTTAAAGTAGTTATCCATACAACAGTGGCCTGTGAGACTCCTCAATTTTACTCCACCCCAGTAGCACCACACAGAGCAGATTCAGAGGTCCCCTTTACAATCCAAGGGATCACCCTTTAGGATTGCAGTCATTTTGCTTTTTAATCCCTCAAACCCAAGGAAAAGGCTCAAATGTTAAAACCATTCTCTCTGTGAAGAGAAAGCTACTTGAAATGCACAAGCCTCTTTACTCTACATTGGGTTTGGCTGAGACTTAGAAAAATTAGGGACAGAAACATCCCTATTCCAAGTCAGGCAGGAGAGCTTTCTAGAGGTTTTAAAATAAAGCAGTGAGGGCTTCCCTGGTGGCGCAGTGGTTGAGAGTCTGCCTGCCAATGCAGGGGACACGGGTTCGAGCCTTGGTCTGGGAGGATCCCACATGCCGCGGAGCAACTGGGCCCGTGAGCCATAATTACTGAGCCTGCGCGTCTGGAGCCTGTGCTCCGCAACAAGAGAGGCCGCGATAATGAGAGGCCCGCGCACCGCAATGAAGAGTGGCCCCACTTGCCGCAACTAGAGAAAGCCCTCGCACAGAAGCGAAGACCCAACACAGCCATAAATAAATAAATAAATAAATAAATAACCCCCCCCCAAAAAAAATAAATAAAATAAAATAAAATAAAATAAAGCAGTGAGAATAAATCTTCAAAATATCTCTCTACTAATTTAGGTTTTCTGCCATCATTGCATTACAGGTGGTTAAACAGCCAACTATGCTGGGGACTGCTAAACATAATTTTAGTGATGCAACTATCCATCTCACATTATCATGTAGTATACTTTTTTCTCAAGTAACATGGCAGAGATATGAAATCTAGACTTTCCCTCACCTGGACACAAGCACAGACATCCCCTGCAACTATGCACCACATTCTTTTCTTCAGTAGTTGATTCAATGTCTTTCTTTATCTCAGAGTTGAACCTCTTGACCATACTTAACTTCTCAGCCAATCTCACCACAAAGCACGTACACGGTGTAATTTAGCAATATGTGTGAACTTTTACTAGCTTTAGATATAGTTCATATATTGTCTAACAAGCTAGGTGGCTTGTTTATGAACTATATTAGTATAACCCTTTCATGCCCTTTATGAAAAAGTCATGTGCCTAGCTTCCAGAGCAGGAAAAAGCATGCTATTCTTGACCAATGCCATGTACTGCTATAAAAGAAAAGGGAAAACCAGCAAGGAAACAGCCTATTTTGAAAAGCAAAGGGATGCTTAGTACTGGATGGAGGGGAAGCTACATGCAAGTCGAGTATGTAAATACTGAAGAATGCTCCTGGATTTATCAACAAGGAAGCACTTGGTAACCCCAGAAAGGGCAGATTCAATGTAGTAGTAGAGTGAGGGTAGATTGTAATAGAGGAATGAACATGCAGTGAAGCAGTGGAGACATTGAATTTAGGGTTACATTTCACCCAGGAGTTTGAGTTTTTAAGGATCTTTTAAGTCAGGGTGCAAATATTGAGGAAAGCTTATCTCTCTTGTTTCTTCATGTTTTTGTTTATTGAGTATTTCCCTTTAAAACTTTTACTTTCTGTCTTTGAATGCAACCTGCCTCAAACTCTTTTTTCACAGTAAGCACAGCACAATGTATGCAAAAATAAATGAGTTGAAAAATACCCTTTCGTATGAGTTGTAGTCACTGTAATGTTTCAAGTATTTTATTCTTAAAGTCTCTTGTTCATCCTCTTTTTCTTTGAGATTCAATTATCTCTCTACTTTGAGAGAATCAGAAAATCTTAATATCATCATTTAATGACAATTTTATGGTTACAGGTATTTCTACATAGAGGATTTCTCCTCGAATGTCTAAATGACTTCTTTCTCTCTCTAGATCTGATTGATAATGTAGGAAATATGAAATAGACCTCATTATATTAAGCCTAGAAAAAAAAGCACTCTCATCAGCTAGCTGAATGTAGAAGCATAAATAAAGAATATTTATTAAAATATTTGAAACTATATTCATAAATAAACTACCTTTGGGTGGTGATATATTACTCATTTTTCATGATGTAATCAGTTTTAAAGTTTGAATAATCACCAGTAGGGCCATCTGGAGTTACTTCCTTTAAACAGTTCTGTCGATGTGGTTTAAATTTCATATTTCAATTGTTATTCAAGTTGATTTACTAGCATTATTCAATTTACTAGCAATTATTCAAATTGCTCTCACTAGCATTAGAGAGAGAAAAAGAAAAAATGAAAAGAGTAAACTTCTAACTTCTACTAAGCTATACTGTTTAAATTATATATATACATATATGTACATATATATGTAAAACAGAGTAAAACATTATTTACTAAACCAAAATTACTTAGTGCCAGTTACAAACTGTATTTAGCAGAACTAGAAATAAGAATTGGATAAGCAGGAGAACTAAATGTCATCAAAATAAGATTCATTAATTAACTAAATAATAGATTTTTAGTTCTTCCTGAAGATTGAGGAATAATTACAATCAAACTCTGTTCCATGAAATTTGCATGATTTTGAATTGAAATTCCATCCTTAGAGCAAGTAAATTCTAATTTGTTTGGAAGCTGATTTTGAAGGCTATACAACAAGTTATCAAGCACAATTCTTCATTCTTAAGTGCACAGTTTTTCTGTGGTACATTTTGTGGATTTTATATATTATCAAGGATTCATTTATGATGATAACTTAATTTGCATGGGCATTAAGATAACTTAGTTAAATTCTTGAGTCAATGAAATTCTCCAGTTATTTCATTTTGTCTTCATTCTTTGCCCAGAGTTTTATCTTTAGGCATGTGTCCTTTTCCAAATGAAGTGCTTATTTTATAAACATAGAACTAACTGTCCTTAGTGTTTTCCTTACTGTTTTAACACTAATTCTGCAAATGGCACCTGAAGGAATGCTTTGATAACTAAAATATAGAACTAAAGTCATGTTCTTCAAACATAGAATTTAAAAGCATGCAAATAATATATATTTATTCTGCTGTTACTCATTACTCAACATCTTATCAAGCAAACTAAAGGTCAAAAGAATCAAAATTTGCAATTTAAGAGATCAGAATGAATACTATTGCTTTAATTTAACAACTAAGAAATACAATAGACCAAATGTTGATTAATTTTTTAATTAAAAGATCAAAATAAAATATTAGTACCTTTATGATTATGAAGGTTATGTTTGTTTAATTGGTTTTCCCTTTATTTTGTTTCAGTTATCTTTAACAATGTAAGTGTGATTTTTTCTACTGCACTCAGAATTCAAGTTCACTATTGATTAGAGAGTTTGCTCGCTGCATTTTTTTAGATTAAAACCTGCAGTTCTCTCAGTCATTGGACCAAAGGGAATTCTGTTTACTTTTGTTTTCCAAGAGTCACCAGATTATCTACAGTGCTCACCTTTCCACTTTCTGAGGATTCCATGAAGAGAATGAAAGGAGTCATGGGAATCATTAGTGATGCCCAAATTCTAAAAGCACGCATGAACACATACAAAAATCATATGAACACAAACACTGTCACAGGTGACTAAAGAATTCCAAGGCAAATAATAGGTACATATTGCCATTGAACTGGAAAAAAAAAAGCAACAGCTTAATAAGCTAAAGTCATTTTGTTGTCGTTGTTGTTGTTGTTGCAGTGTATATTCAGAAGTCACAAGCAGTATCCTAGTGCTTCCTGAGAATTCTCCCCAAGGACTGTTGTTTAACTAGGTGATATGGTCACCTTTGTCATCCTATCCAGCCTTGTTTCACATAGCGTTTGCCTAACAGCATCCTGCGTTTGTTGAGACATTCATGCCTCCTCTATGGAGGTCATGCCTGGTATTACTGGTATAATAAGAAACAAAATAGTTTTACAAGTGCTATTGGATTCCAGAAAGGAGAGATTATTTGTATTCGGAAGAACATAAAAGGTATTACAGAAGATATAATATTTGATCTGAATGCTGAAGAATTTACTGAATTTATGGAATTTTGATGGGAGAGGTTAGAGAAAGAGCATTCCTCTTAAAGGGGAGAATATTGGCCAAGAAATGGTGTAGTGAAAGTCTGGGTCATCACCAGGAAATAGCAGATAGTCCAGTTTGTCTAGACTACATGATATATCCAAGGAAAATGTCTAGAGGTAAGACAGATATTAATTGGCCTTGGGTAATTTGTGAAAAAATTTGGATTTTATTTTGTAAATAATTGGAAGCCATGTTTTAGAAATATAAACCTACACTAAGGCATAAGTAAAAGACATATTAACATATCCTGAGGTTGGATTCTATTTTGTAGTCACTAGGAAGGTATATAAAAGATGTATTAGTCTGAAAGTTTCTTTAACAAAAGTCCATAAAATCATTCCATCACTTCTTTTTCTTACTGCTCTTATATCCTTTGTATTGTATTTCTATAAATATTTTTCCCTGAAATCAAATTATAAGACTTAATGATAGTTGTTTTCATTTATATGTATTTCTTCTTTAGCTCAAGTCCCTAACACACTCTCATATATAAGAAAAAAAATTACTTTCTCAGTAATTGGGAATAATCGCCCCCAATTTATACTAAGGTCCAAACGTGCAGTACTCTAATTAAGAGTACAACTACTAAAAAACTGCTTTAAAGTGTATGATCAATAAGCTTAATAAAGGCCCAAGGCTTGTATTTGCTGTCCTTTATTTTGCCTCTAGAGAGACTAGAATTGATTGAGGGAAAGGAGAAAGCTAGACACACTTATTGTATAAGGCAATCCAGATACATGTCTTTTTTAAAAAAAATTTTTGCTGGTGAATCTGAGAAAGGAAAATGTTAAGTCCCTTGCTTAGAATAACATGTGAGTTAGAAAAAAGAAAAAAATAATAATATTAGCTGTCTAGAAACCTACTCTGGTTTATGTTAGCTCACATCAAATTATATAGTCTCTCATCTATAGAAAGAAAGATTTCTCGAGCTAAATCAAACTTATCAATATTTTAGCATTCAATATAGCTACATGAATTATTCTCATTTGTGATAAAAGGACATCCTTAATTTTCTTTCAGTCTACTCATACACTCAGCTCAATGCCATGCCCTGCACTTTACACACATTCACAGTGTTTGAAATCTTTAAGCAACCAATCAGATATTGTGAAGAATTTAGCCTTCTCTACATTCTATCATAAGAACTACATCAGGCCCAAGAAAAATAGCAGGCCATTAAAAAAAATGAAATAGGATGCCCTGCCAAAGGAATTATATCTCCTCTGCTATTATAATTTATTTGGCCACTGGAGGACATCAAATATTTGTTAAGACTGTTTTCACTTGTCTCCCATTTCTTGGGTTAGAATAATATTACATACTCTCATAGCATCAAGTTTATTATGAGCATTGTGATGTGATAATATTTGCTAGACCACTAGGAAAAAAAGAAAACTGCTTTGACAATCCATTTGAGATTTTGGAAGAGGTTTATTTATATTCAAACTGCAATTTGTTGGCCTTATGCCAAAAATTGATGCCATGAAACAGGAGGGACTCTACTTCAAAAAATACTAGTGTTTTTACTCTAAATATTAAATACTTGGTGACAGTTATAAACAAAGATCTTTAGGGATGCTTATTTAACTCCAGATATATAAGCTTAGGAAATGCTTATGAACAGTTATCCCCTAATTTTTTCCATAGGCCAGCCTAGAGCTATCAATCTAAGCATATTTCTCCCAAATTAAAAAAGTGCATCTCTAATAAACTCATAAGTGCCAGGCTTTCTGCCAAATCAAATGTTTTGGCTGGAACAGTGATAGATTATGCTGATAAGAACCTAATAAATTACCTGGTGAGGTGATCTGTCTCACAGCCAAGTCACCCAGCTAGATTCTCTCTTTATGAAAAGGAAATGCAAGAGCAAGACAATTAAACTCCATGTTAATTTCTATGTTTGTTGAACCTGAAGTATAATTTAGTTTCTATTTCCTCTAGAGAATACTTCCATGTGAGAAAATATTTCTGTAGAGTGTTTGTAGGTTAAATATGTCAATAGGTCAGTGATAAACTCTTGAGTATATTCACCCAGGTAATAAAAACTGCTCTTTGATCATAAAATGATTAGTAATATTGAGATGCTTATGCAGCACTGTGGTGTATAAATGATGATTTCAAAATCATTATTAAACCAGTAAACTCATACTTTTATAATGAGGAGTGTTGTCACATCAAGAAAGCCATGTGTTTATTCTTAAGGAGTATATTAATATTTTGAGTTCATAAAGTCAATAAAACATCTTAATATAGAATAATTCTTTTCTTGGACTGGCTGACTTCAGATTATCAGTGCATATCATTTGCTGTTCTTATATATAACAATGAATTCATGTTGGAAATACACAATCATTACAAACAGTGCTCAGCACAATGTCATAAGAAGCTATTTTTCATTAAATCTCTGTAGTGCTGCTAACAGATATTAGGCAGTGTGTGTGTGTGTGCGCGCGCACGCACATGCCCGCATGCACGTGCTTATACACAAAGGATAAGGTAGAAATAGGAAATACATTTTTAGCCAACAGGGAAGAGGAGATATTTGAATGTACATGTTCTAAAAATGAAGTATCTTTACTTACAGAGCCTCAATTTCCTCATCTGTAGAATAAGGATTCAAAATAGTTCCTATATCATAGATGTTTTGTGAGGAATAAATGAAATAATGTATATGACATGTTTAGCACAAAACAGTATAATAGGCATACAATTAATGTCCTTTTTTCTATTATTTTTTATCTTCATGTAATTGGTTAGATTCAGTTCATATATTATGAAAAGAGATTATTTGTCTACCATATATCTTGTGATATTTTCTTAGTTTGTAGCTTTCCTTCAACTTTTATTAGAGTGTTTATTGCTATACAGATGTTTTTAGTTTGTACATAATTAATTCCGCCCAAGTTTTCCTATATGGCTTCTGGGTTTGTGTCAAAATTAGAGGTTTCTCCTGTTCAATTTTATGAAAATATATTTTTTATATTTTCCTGTAGTCTTAAAATTTAAACCTTCAATATTTAATCCATTTGAGATTTATGAATGATGTCTGATGGGTATATAATTTATTTTTCCAAATAGTGAGTCAGTTGTTCCAAGTCACTGAAAGGTTAATTCATATATCCCCATAGATCTGAATTGTCATCTTGATAATATACTAAATTTCTCTAAATAATAATAGGCTATCTTCCTGAACTTCCTATTCTGTTTTGTTGACACCTTCTTTACCTTCATAACCAAGCCATCAAAAATTCCTACCAATTCTATTTCTAAAACATAGCTGGAATTCATCTTGATCCCCACAGACATCACGCTAGTCCAAATTACTATCTTTTTTTTCAAGTTGGCTAAATAATACCTTTCTAAACAATGTCCCCCATTCCAGTCTTGCCCCTACCCATGTCTATTTTCTGCAATGCGTACTGCATGATTTCAAAACACAAAAAGTCAGATCCTTTGCTTTAATTACTTCAGTGGTGTACCATTACAATTGTAAGAGTCAAACTCTTCTTTAAGACCTACAAGGCACTAAAGTCTAACCCTAGACTTCCTTCCTCTTTGAATTTATCTGGCAATATTGCTCTCACCCACCAAACTGGCTTTTAATGGTTTTTCAGGCAGGCCAAAACCTTTTCATTTCAGCACCTGTTTTCTTCAACTATGGAGCATTCTTTCATTAGTCCTTCATTGGACTATTTCCTAGTTATAATTCTGTTTTCATTTCAGATGCCCTTCCCTAACTCATGCCTTCAAATCTAAATGAACGCATGCCCTGAATACAAATCCTATTGACAGATTTCTCTTAAATGTCAAAGACTTTTCAGTTAATTTTAAAGATATAATTGTTCCTTCTTCATAGCCGAATATTCATGTTTTATGAATATGTTGTCTTCCTACCTCTCACTTAGGATACTACTTTAATATTTTCAAAGTACCAGCTTATTTCCTGAGTTAGTTCTATTTCAGTGAGAAACGTTTGCTCTGATAACTTGTTTTCCTCTTTTTGGAAGTAAATTTTCTTCAGTTGTTATTTTCTCATAGTCAAAAGTTCAGATTTAGATTAAGAAATAATATTAAGAGGAATGGGCTTCCTCAATATTGACATAGGGCACTTTTTAATTTACCCAGAACAACTCCCCGAAGCACTGCAGTTGACCAGAGAGGGCAACAGAAGGAATCTGCCCTGGGTGAAGTGAGTGGGTAGGAGTAGGCATCATGTAAGCTTCCTTCAAGTGTACAGCTTAATCCTTGTGATGGTTAATTTTACGCATCAACTTGACTGGGCTAAAGGATGTCCAAATAGCTGGTAGAACTATTTCTGAGTGTGTCTGTGAGGGTGTTCCTGGAAGAGAATAGCATTTGATTCAGAAGACTGAGTTAAAAGAAACACCCTCACCAAAGTGGGAACATCATCCAATCCATTGAGTCTGAATGGAAAAAAAAAAAAAAGGAAAGGTGAATTCTCTCTTTCTCTTTTCTTGAGCTGGGATATTCATCTTTTCCTGACAATGGAACTCCTGGCTCTAGGGCCTTCAGACTCCAAGACTTACTTTACCAGCTCCTCTGATTCTCAGGCCTTCAGATTCATACTGAATTATACCACCAACTTTCCTGGTTTTCCAGCTCACAAATAGCAGATTGTGGGATTTTTCAGCCTCCAAAACTATGTGAGCCAATTCTTATAATACATCTCACACACAGGCATACCTTAGAGACGTTATGGGTTCAGTTCCAGACCACCGCAATAAAGTGAATATTGCAATAAAGCAAGTCACACAAATTTTTTGGTTTCCCAGCACATAAAAAAGTGATGTTTATACTATACTGTAGTCTGTTAAGTGCGCAATAGCATTATGCCTAAAAGAAGCAATGCACATACGTTTAATTAAAAAATAACACACCATTGGAAAAATGGTGCCAATGGAGTTGTTTGATTCAGGGTTGCCTCAAACCTTCAATTTGTAAAAAACACAATATAAGTGAAGCACAGTGAAATGATACACAATAAAACAAAGCATGCCTCACAGGCATAGTATTTGCTCATTTCATATCTGTGTCACATTTTGGTAATTCTTGCAACATTTCAATCTTTTTCATTATTATATTTGTTATGATGATCTGTGGTCAGTGATTTTTGATGTTACTATTGCGAAAAAAATTACAGCTCTCCGAGGGGTCAGATGATGGTTAGCCTTTTTAAGCAATAAAATAATATTTTTAAATTAAGGTATTACTTATATATGTATACATATATCCTATTGGATCTGTTTCTCTGGAGAACTCTGACTAATACGATCCTCTCTTAAATAAGGTGGAAGACAGACCTTTTGACTTAGTTTCAATTATGTTGTTTTTCTGAAAAGCTAAGCCTGAGGCCTATGCCTGGACAAACTGCTCCACTTTTAAAACTCTGTGGAGTTCTGAATGCCTTTCAATATGCCACCCAGCGTGTTCTTGAAATATTAAGAATGTCTGCATTTAGCTAGAGATATAGTTACAACTGGGGAAAAGGAGATTTGTCTGTAGAGTTAGTAAAACCACTTTTTTCTTTTATCTCTGTTATTTTTGATAGAACTAGTCATAAACAATTATAGGAAAAATAATGAATGATTTTGGTGGAGGAAAGAGAAATGAGTAAGTGCCTAGTTAACTCAAATGAATTCATAAATATAGTACATTTTTCACATTTTTTTACTTTGGCTTAATAAATAACCTTAGGTTGTATTGTAATTAGCAAACTATATACCAAGCCAGAACTTGTGTGGAAAATAAGGTGCTACTAGAGAAAGAGGTCTGTTGATTGATGAAGAGACTCCAAAGGGACTGAAAACAGAAAAAGAAACATATAAAAAGATATGGCAACACAGTACTTAAGTTAGAAACAAGTTAGAAGCTTGGAAGTCACTACTCCACACTAAACAAGTTAAAACTGAACAAAGTGAAAAATCAACAACTCTTCTTACATCCCTAAGAGAAGTGAGATCATGAGGCAAACAACTGCCCCCCAAGTTAGAGAGACCTACAGGCTAATACAGAGAATCACAGTTTATGAGAGAAGAAACCCACAAGCCTCAACCTCACCAGGAACCAGTGCTGGGGTAGGAAAACCTGAATTGTAATTGACAAAGTGCTGAATTTAACAATGACATACCACCCCTGTTAGAAAGTCCAAAATCCAATAATACTGAAACAAATGCTGGCAAGGATGTGGAGCAACAGGAACTCTCATTGCTGGTGGGAATGCAAAAGAGTACAGCCACCTTGGAGAATGGTTTGACAGTTTTGTACAAAACTAAACATACTCTTATTATACAGTTCAGCCATTGGGTTCCTTGACTTCAGTCACTGTGAGTTAGTGGAAGGGTGACTTTAGCATGGTTTTGATTGTAAGGAAAAGTTGACCTTCACGTTATCTACTAATTTTTCATGTGCACATGTTTGTGGGGAGTGGGCTTGGGTAGGTGCTTTATAAATACAATTATATATAGCAGCAATGTCAGGATTTTTTTATATTGAATAACAATATTGAATTTTACCTGAGCCCTGTGCTCTTGGAAACAGGAAAGGTTAAAAGAACCACTGTTCCTGGCGAATTAAAGTTCTTTCTTCGTTGCGAAAGAATTTGGAGACGAAGCAGAGAGGTTAAGAAAGTATAGTACGAGTTTATTTAAGCAAGGATAGGCTCTCAGAGGGAGAGAGGGCAGACAGGTGAGGAACTGCTGCCCTGTTTCTTTGGCAAGCTGGTTATGAGGGGCACACAAATGAAGGGGAGGAATATTCACTGGGGAAAGAGGAGTTTGGGGGTTGTATTCCCTGATTTTCATCTCAGCTCCGTCTTCCCAAGAGGAGGAGGTATTTGTCCTTATTTAGTTTAGGTCAGAAATGTCATGGCGTCGGTGCATGATGGGTACTTCTTATCGGTAAGGCTAATTGTATTGTAATGAGAGCATAGTGAGAAACAGGTTACATTCGGATGCAGGAGATTCCCGCCTTTCCCCCACCTTTCTTTGTCTGCTGCGGACACTTATCACCCAGAATGTGTGGTTTCCTGTCAGTCTGGAGGTTCCTGCTTTCCTTTGTCTGCCTATGGACCCCCGCTGTTTACAAGCTGCGTGATTTCCTGCCACCTGGCTCCTGCCCCCATTTCTCTGCTCTTACCTAGCTACCTGCCTGCTTTAACACCACCACCACCCTCCCCACCCTTTGTGTTCTGGAAAATAGCTTCCTGCAAAGAACTACACTTCCCAAAAGGACTTAGACTAGATGCCACCCTTGTTTATCTATGGTAGGACCAGATACAGACTCTCAATGTTCCCTTTCTTTGCCTCATAAATGATTTTCTGAACTGCTTGTCCCCCACTGATCAGTTACAACAAAATGCTTTCAAACCAAATTTTGGTTAAGCTTCTCTCCTTCCTTCAGGACCCTGAACTTTGGCTCACTCTCAGCCTGAGCCAGCATACAGCCCCTCCTGAAAACAGGCTGTCCTCAAGGTAAAATATTCTCTGATCTATTATCAATCCTGCCACCGTTTCTTTCCTCCCACTTCCTCACACCTGTTTGTTTCCCCCCTAGCATTATTTCCTCTCTATAAAAAACCAAACAACAACAATAAAAAAATTTTTTTCTAACTCTTGAGCTGCTTGCAGACCTTGTGGTCAGAGCATTCTCCTTGCTGCGATTGTCCCTTTCTCCCCTTGCAATAATCCTTTTGAATAAAAGTCTCTCCTTACTAAATTTAGACTTGTTTGCTATTTACATGAGGATAAATACTAAAATATTTATTGTAAATATCACTCTGTCATAATACCTGGAGGTATTAGTTTTTGATGTGCATTCTGAAATCTGAAATTATAAATATTACTGTCAAGTAAGTTGGTACCTCACTCAAAATATTCCTTCGGTTTTGCAAAATGTGCAAAATAAATAAATACCTATGAACTTTTGCTTAATAATACTTACCCACGTACAGTAACCAATTGCCTGGGAAGTTTTTTGTTTGTTAGTTTGTTTTTCTTTCAAATTTACAAATCACTAAAAGCATTTGGCATATACTGGGCATGATTTGATTTTATGGAATTTTGCTACTGATAATCTGTGTGATTTGAGATTTTAGGGCCAGAATCCCTAGGTACAGGTTTATTAATCAAACAACTAGTCCTTAAGGAAAAAGAAATTGAAAAATATATCTCATCAAAGTATCATATCAATTAGCTATGGCTTTGGCTTTTTCCCATTTCTCACATATA
The DNA here is from genome assembly GCF_965194805.1 of Balaenoptera borealis. Lineage (NCBI taxonomy): Eukaryota > Metazoa > Chordata > Mammalia > Artiodactyla > Balaenopteridae > Balaenoptera > Balaenoptera borealis. Next base: position 71,005,353 of record NC_138870.1, on the reverse strand, counting down.
CTCAAATAATAATTTATTGTTTTATACATTTTTAAAAATAGCATTACTTTTTAAAAGCCATAAGTTGGAAGAATTTTAATAAACTGAGGAAAAGTTCACAGTATTTAAGTGGAAAAAATGCTTACAGTAAGTTGTAAATAGGAAGGTCCAGATTGATTCCAGTTGTGTGCATATTTGTGGATATAGATATAGATCTACATGAAAGAGAATATTAGCAATGGTGGTTATCTCTATAAAGTAGAACTTTAGATATTGATCACGTAGTCTTTGTACTTTTCCATATGTCCCTAATTTTCTTCAATTAATATATTTTTAATCTATAAAAGTCTAAAAGGAATGCTATTCTTATTAATTTTAAAACTAATCTCTAAAATTTTATTTTTATAACAATGATTTTTTTCAAACATTTTTAGTTTGTATCATGTAAATTTGATGCAATTTTACAACTATGGAGTGTTTCAAAATGTCAATATTATTTTCTTGTATAGGGCGTGGTAAAATTTTAATTTTGGATAACTGAGAGGCTTAAATGAGGTGAGAAATATTAAGACAGTCTGGTAGGATATTCTACATATATATGTATACATAATTATTTAATATATGTATAATTGATTCATAGTATATATATATATATCTGGTATATACATAAACGTTAAGACAAAATGATTTCTGTGGAGATATAACAATTATAAAAGCATAGATTCTATCTAAAAAAGAGGAACAATTTACTTTTCTGGCAGAAACTGTTCTACATTTCTACTGGCATGTATGGATGAGCCATCATGTTTTCTTTGTGGCCCATGTGTACCAGATAAGCTTCCTGTAAGAAAAATCGAAAATACATGGAAATGCATAAGGTTAGAATTTGATGCAAAATCTCTTAAATAAATGTTATGACTGGGGCAAGACCACCCCTACTCTATTAGATAATACCTGTGGATGAAGGGAAAGGAAACTTAGCTGAGCTTAGAACAGAGACCTATGCTCTATGAATGATTAAAAGACCACGGAGAAGAATATTTTCTAGTGCATGTTGTGGGGTGACACTCAAATAACCCCTGACCAGGAAATGAGATGAGTTTCTTGACATAGGAAGCTGAAAACAAGAGAGCAGTAGTCACGTAAGTGGAAGGGTGCTTCAGTCACTTCTGTGAAGCAGCTCAGCAGTGACATGAGGATTGCAGTGGAAGACTGGCAGTGACAGGAGGAGCCATGCCTCTGTGACAACGAAAGGAGAGCTATGTGCCAATAGCAATGTCAAGCATGAACCATGAGGCGGAACTTGTAACAGCTGGTGAAGGCCTAGAGGCAAATAAATGTATGTAGATGAGCACCAAGGACTGCAGCTAATTTTAATTGCTGTCAAGGCAACACTGTGGATTTTTTTTTTAGTTTCTTACAGAGACAAAAATAAATAATAAATTTAAGATTTGAAATCTTATCAATTCCAAATGGCATAGGTCCAAAATAAAAGAGTGTTATTGATATTACTACCAAAATGAATATTTCCTGCATTCATTAGGAAATTAGAATCAAAGGTTACTAAAGGGAGAGGGAATGGGATGTGGAGATGGGAAGGTGGTCAGGGGAAATGTTCTGAGATTCAAACTAGACCATTATTAAATTCGGTTAATCCAGTACCTTGTGTTGCAGTATGTCTCAATGAAGATTTTAGCATGTCTAATTTTAATTTTCTTCAGCAATGCAAGATATCACAGAAGGAAGGAGAGGTCAATTTCCCCTTTTCCTTCCAAGAAGAAAAGTTGAGCTTCGAATGAGAAAGGAATAGGGTTCCTTTGCACCAAGTAGAAAGATAAGGGAGTTTTGTTCTTCCAAGACTATGATCAAAAAAGCAAATAGTTGTATTGTGCCAGATAGGACTGTCTCATACTAGCCAAGGATTCTGAGCCATGAGAAATAGAGAGAGGAACTCAGACCTTGGGAAGGGAGAAGAAAACTTTGAGGTTTTCCTCTAGTGCAGAGACCAGGACTCAGCAAATCATAAACTGATTAATTTTGGATGCTGATATAAAAAGCATCACGGACTTAGAATGTCATTAAGGGCAAGGACAGATGGAGAGTTTGTAAGTCGAGAAGCTTATACAAAATGCCACAAGGAAACTCTTCAAGAAAAAACCGAAAATTATGAACACAGTACTAAAATACATGTTTATTTAAATAAGGAAAAGAATCCCAACAAATTATAAATTTTTAAAGAACTGACAAATAGCATGATACAAATTCAAAATAAGAAAATAAGATTTTATTAACTACCCTGTTATATCTCTGTAATACATTTTTGGTCTTTATTTTTGGCTATATACTCTAGTGTGTATGTGTATATATATATATATATATATATGTATATATATATATATACATACATATATATACATACATATATATACACATACACATATATATATATATATTCTCCTTATATAAAAACTATTTTAAAATATGGTTTCTGTATAGAGAAAGAAATTAGTCTTTCTACAAGATTGTCAATCAAAATTTAATTTTTGTCATTGGTAGCTTAATAAATTCTTCAAAACTTGTTATTAATAATAGTATCTATATTTTTAGGATTATTGTCAAATCTGGGAAACCTTTACCAAGATGTAAGATATTCATGTATTTCAAGTTCATTTTGGCAGTGAATAATTCTAAGTAGTCTTTAAATTGGTAACATTCATTAACCTGTTTATCATAGATGTCTGTGTTATAGAAGCATTTTTTAAATTATACAAATCTCTATGTCAGTATTTCATGTCAAATCAATAAGAGTTTATATTTTTAATGTGTTCATGTGATTCACTCCTTAATATTAATTGGCTTATCAAACAAACTGACTTTACATTTTATTTCATTGAAATATATTCATTTCACTGAAGCAAATTCCTCTTAATTATTATTTACCATGTGACCTAAAATGCTTTTGTTACAAATAACTTCTTGATATCCGTATTAACTTCCTAAGGCTACTATAATAAATTGCCACAAACTTGATGGCTTAAGACAACATAAATTTAGTGTCTCACAGTTCTAGAGGCAAGAAGTCTAAAATCAAGTTTTCAGCAAGGCCAGAGTCCCTACAGAAACATTAGAGGAGAATCCATTTTGTGCCTCTTCTAGCTTCTGGTGTTGACAGCTTCCTCAGCTTGTAGCCACGTCACTCCAGTCTACCTCTGTCCTCACATCACCTACTCCTCTATGTCTGTCTTCTCATCTGGTATTTGACTTGTAAGAACACTCGTCATTGGATTTAGGGACGACATGGATCATACAAGATAATCTTGTCTCAAAATACTTAATTACATTTGCAAAGACCCTTTTTCCAAATAAGGTAACATTCACAAGTTTCAGGGATTAGGGTGTAGACATATCTTTTTGGGGTCACCACACATTCAAACTTTTCTTATCTGAAGACCAGTAATTTTCATAAATAAACACTTTTCCACTATCTCAATCTCATCAGTCTATTTCCAGAGCATCATAATCGTTGATTTGATAGTTTTATTCAACTTTACAGTTGCTTTTTGGAGAAAGAATTTTTAGCCTCTTCACTCCATCATGCCAGAGCAAATCTCCAAACTTTGTTTTTCAATTTTCTCCCTATTTTACATTGTTTCTAAAATCTTCTTGATGCTTAAGATAATAAAGAGAGTTGTTATTCTGATTAGTTTTTCAAGCACATGTATTTAGTAGTCCAAAAATTAGGAGCAATTAGATTTTTGTTGTGTTCAAGTGGATAGTTTAAGTTTAAAATCTAGGCAAATGATACATCATATTTTATAAGATGTTTCTTAATCATTTCAAAATCAATTTGTTGCATTATGTATTCCGTACAGGTGCTGAGTCTTTATAAAACCCAAAGCACATTCATTTTAATCAGGTTTTACGTTGTCTACTAGAGATTTATTTATTTATTTACTTATTTATTTATAGTTACAGCTTTGTCTCAATGTTATATGTCATTAAAATGTGATCTTATTTTGCTGGTTGAATTTAAAGAATACATCATTTCTGTGATGGTCAAGGTGAAAAATAAAGAATGTTAAATGCCAATGCCATTCTCACATATACTAGCTATAAACTATGAAATACCAGTGTGAAGATCAAGAAATAACAGGTATTTCACTCAGGGTCAGTAAGGTATCTCCAGGAAAATATGCCAGCAAAGATTAGGTGTCAGTGAGGGTTAGGTTGCCTTGGTGGGAATCTTAGAATGGTTTCCTAATGGAAGTAAAAAAAAAAAAATTCTAAGGGAGATGGACTCTTCTGAGATTTCATATGTTCATGAAAACATTATGTTTAATGTAATTAGCATGTGGAAGGAGAGAAAATTTATACCAGACATTGCAGAACAAACTTTAAAAAAAAATCAAACAAGTAAAAATGACTTTTCAGGAACATTATTCCAGAGAATAATGTTCCTGAACACCATTCTATAATCATGGACAAAGGACTGTGGTAAAATCAGAGCATAGCATGGTGGAGAGTGTGTGTGAATGAGGATGAGAAAGTCTTTGTCTAACTACAGGATAGAAGAGTTAATCCTACGCACCATCAAAAGGAGAATTCTGTGTCTACGCAAACACTATGCTTTTAAACAGGAAAAATGTTTTTCAAAATTAAACAAACCAAAAAAAAAAAACAAACTGTGCTGTGAAAGAGGAATCCCATGGAAAAATATAAAAATAAGTACCAAGGGAGAGGAAAGAGAGACACTATGTAGACAAGGGAAAACTTTTCTAAGTTTTCACAGTGGAGGAGGGTAAAAATGGGTACAGCTATTATGCTGGGCATAAAAGTTGGGTACCTTCAATGTTTGCTCAAATTGTGTTAATGGCATGCATAAGTTTTTCTACTTCATTCCACGCTTACAAGATTCTTTCTTATACATGAAATACACTTTTCCTAAGTTCTATCCATTTTTATGCATGAATTCAAATGTCATCTCTGTAAAATTTTAATATGCTAACCTAAAAGAATTTAACCCATCTTCTATTCTCTCTCCCTTTCAGTCTTATCTCCCATTATTCTGCTCTATAAACTTTGCGATCCTGCCTAATTCATTACTTGCTATTCCTCACTTTCTCTGTTGTCTTCCCTTTCCATAAGCTATGCCCACTGTATGGAGTTGTCTTTCTCTGCCTCTCCTTGATTCTCTAGCCTTTCAAATCCTTTCAGTATATTTTAAGACCTATATGAATTAGTAAATTCTGTTTGTGAAAAACTCATTGGGGGTTTAAATAGTGAGGAAAATGGGGCTGAGATCTTTTACTGAAAACAAAATGAGAAATTTCAGGAAAGTTTAAATATTCTAATTGGGAAAGATACAGTAAACAAACAAATGGATAAATAAATATAATAAAGTATACTCTAATTTTGGTTAGTAAAGAGTGATATGAAGAAATAAAAGAGGGTAATGGGTAATAATATAGGAGAGTAATATGACTGAAAGAAACTCAGACACAGGACAGACCAAGAGACAGGGTGGTCAGCTCATCTTGGTTAAAGAGATAATATTTGAATTAAGGCATGAATTTTGAAAAGGAGCCAGCTGAGCTGAAACTGGTAGTAGAGGTGGGAACAGAACACATTCCAGACAGAGGTTACAGCAGTTACAAAGACACTGACATGGGAACTAACTTGACCTAACTCAGTATCAGAAAGAAGATATATACTATTGGAACATAATATGGGAAAAAGTAGCAGAAAATGAATTCAGACAGACAGGTAGATATCACATCTTCTAAAATGTGTTCAGTATGGTCACAAAGTAGGGGTAGATGCCATATGAGTTAAGTCATTCTCCAACATCATCAAAATAAAACTTCAATGAGTTATTTGTTGATATAGTGTCTTCTATCTCTTGAACCCTTCTATCATTTTGCAATTTAATTATGGATTTTACTGGTCTCTACACCATGTTATTCATGCAGGGTTTTAAGTTATTTAGCAGATAGTCTCCCTGAACCTGAGGACCGTATCACTTATTCATGTATCCTTGAAACACTTAATTTGGCATCTTTATCATGCATTAGTAATTGTTTTTTGCCATGTTTAGTATCTTGGGGATATATTGCTACTTATAAAATTAATCTGAAAAGAATTTTTGTTGGATTAACTGGCATGATTTACTATATTCTAGCAAGTTGTTATTCAGTGAAGAGTTTTTTTGATGTTATCCGTGATTCTTTGTTTACTTTAAAGTATAGTTGAGGTTCTTATAAATGACACTGGTAAAATAGTATCTAAGGACACATTAGATTTACTGGAGTATGGGACTTTATCTCATCAAACTTCATTAGCATACTTACTTTAGACATTAAAGCAATTTTAACAGTTAATAAATTCAAATGGAAATCTTCTGCGTGTTGCAACTTCTATAAAATTAATTAAAGGAAACTCAGGGTAGTAAATACCACAGATGCAATATATCAGATCTGAAGAAGTACAGGGAGACTAGATTATTGAATGCCAAGAACTTGCTTACATTTCAGGGATGAGGTAAATCAATGATGTGGGAAATAAAACTTTACAGCCCTTGTTGTCTTTAGTGTTCATATTCTTTGTCCCAATCTTTAAGAAGTAATGATAAGAATACTGCTATATTCTTGAAAGAACACCAAATTTGTATTTGAAAGGTTCTACTGCAAGGTAAGTCAAGTCGATAGAGCTGTATATGAGAGACATTAAGTTAAATGCATTTAATAAACATGGAAAAATTTAAGAGAAGAGTAATAGTATTTTCTTCCAGTCTTGTAAACATGATTGACACATACAGAAGTCTTTAAGTGTGGATTTCAACTATGTGGGCTTCAGTGTGTAGTATTTTATTTCCTGATGGTTCATAAAACTTTGTTCTTTGGGTCATTGTGAATAATGTGAAATAAGTCACCTTTAATAAAATAAGTTCATTAAGTGACTTTTCTCCTTCCTTGTGTTAAACAGAAAATGGTTTCTGCACAATAGCATGTAGTTTCTCAAAAGAATACAAAAGGAAAGCAAGCCCTATCTTTAGTTTTGTTGGTGTCCTCTCTGTCAAAGAGTATCTTAATGTTAGACCACCATTGGTCACCGAGGAAATTAACAGCTTTTGTAAGGATTTTAAAAACATAACAAAGGAATTGTGAATGGCAAGTGTACATTTCTATATGTTTCTTTTGCAGTGAATGAAGTAAATAACATTCCTCTCTAAATTATAAAAATCTGCCAGTGTCAAGTGTTCTAAGGAAACATGTCTTTATTTCTAAATATTTACTTTTTGAAAAGTCCCATGTAGTCAAGCTGTTTCTTCCTATTTACCAGTTTACTTATTCTTTGTTAACCTGAACATATAAGCATAATTTTACAATTATAGGATTGGAAAAACTTTGTGTTCGAGTGTCTGTTGTCTTTTTGTGTGGGTTTCTTACCCTTTTGAGAATCTGATGAAAGCTGTGTACCCTCTCCTCAGAATAATGCACTAAGACTTCCACCCACAAACTTCCGTATACAGTTTCAAAGGGTTTAGGACCTTTGATTTTGTTCATTCCATTGTCTGATATACAAAAAAAAAAAAAAAAAAAACAGTTTTCTACCATGTTCCTAAAGCTCTTAAGAAAAGATATTTCATAACATCACTCGGTAATGCATTCCAAATGCTTCAAAAACTTCCTTAATCAGTACCATATCTCAGAAGGGATCAGATCTCATAAGTCACTGTAGACAAAAACCAATTGCCCTCCTTTTCACTGTTCTTGGGTTAAATTGAACTGGTAAAATGATAGAAAAGTAACTAAAAGTAAAAATCCCCAAATCCAGATTTTCTTTGTGCCACATTGTCGAATGAAACTTTCCCTCTGAACTATTGAAAAACTGATAAATATAGAAATTACATGGTGACCTGTTTTATAATACAGACATATGTATTAAAAATTTCCTCTAGTACAGTCAGGGAAGTCTGGAGGCATTTCCCAAGACTACAGATCATAAAGAACTAAGGGTTGAAAGCAATGACTTTCTCAACAGATTTGAACATCTGCTCACTGTCAATAATCTCAACATCTCATCTATTCTACATCCCCGCTATTTTTCCTTGGTTCTACCTGAAATATAAGTGGAAAGCAGCCTTGACACCACGCAATCTATATTTTGTCTTTACACTTAAAAGATTTCAGCAGCATAAATTCAAAAAAATTATTTGTTTACGTATAAGCTTATTAGATTTTTGCCCTCCATAAATTACAATAGTTTCTTTAGCCTTCTCCAATCTCTATTTTTTTTTTAATTGTTGGTTTCAAAAGTCACAGATTATCCTACAGATTTCCAACCTTGACAAAAGAGGACAAAAAGAAAAGATTTAACTATCTTACTATTACAGGCAGACATATAAGTGAGGGTAAACCTGATAGTGTAAAAAAGTGAAAATGTATGTCATTATCATGCGCTATTGAATAATATGTAGCATCGTTACCTTTATGTAAGACAAAATGAAATATTCTAGGACACGTCATTATTTCACTCATTTCTACCATTTCACCCACATTCTGTGTGATTCTATTTAAATCATATTTTGTTTTTAGAATTTGCAAGCATTCTTTTTTTAAATTTATTTTTTAATTGAGGTATAGTTGATTTACAGTGTTGTGTTAGTTTTTGGTGTACAGCAAAGTGATTCAGTTTTATATATTTTTTTATATTCTTTTCCGTTGTGGTTTATTACAGGATATTGAATATAGTTCCCTATGCTACACAATAGGACCTTGTTGTTTATCCACTCTATATGTAACAGTTTGCATCTGCTAATCCCAAACTCCTAATTTATCCCTCCCCTCCCTTTCCCCTTTGGTAACCATAAGTTTCTTTTCTGTCTGTGAGTCTGTTCCTGTTTAGTAAATAAGTTCACTTGTGTCATTTTTTATATTCCACATATAAGTGATATCATATGATACTTGTCTTTCTCTGTCTTACTTCCTTCACTTAGTATGATAATCTATAGGTCCATCCATGTTGCTGCAAATGGCATTATTTCATTCTTTTTTTTATGGCTGAGTAATATTCCTTGTATATATGTACAACATCTTCTTTATCTATTTGTCTGTTGATGGATATTTAGGTTGCTTCCATGTCTTGGCTATTGTAAATAATGCTGCTATGAACATTGGGGTGCATGTATCTTTTTGAATTATGGTTTTCTCCAGATATATGCCCAGGAGTGGGATTGCTGGATCATATGTAAACTCTATTTTTAGTTGTTTGCGGAACCTCTATACTGCTTTCCATAGTGGCTGAACCAATTTACATTCCCACCAACAGTATTGGAGGGTCCCCTTTTCTCCACACCCTCTCCAGCATTTGTTATTTGTAGACTTTTTCATGATGGTCATTCTGACCAGTGTGAAGTAATACCTCACTGTAGTTTTGATTTGCATTTCTCTAATAATTAGCGATGTTGAGCATCTTTTCATGTGCCTGTTGGCCATCTGTATGTCTTCTTTGGAGAAATGTCTATTTAGGTCTTCTGCCCATTTTTTGATTGGGTTGTTTTATTGTTGTTTTTGTTGAGTCGTACAAGCTGTTTGTATATTTTGGAAATTAAGCCCTGTCAGTTGCATTGTTTGCAAATATTTTCTCCTGGTCCATAGGTTGTCTTTTTGTTTTGATTATGGTTTCCTTTGCTGTGCAAAAGCTTATAAGTTTGATTAGGTCTCATTTGTTTATTTTTGCTTTTATTTCTATTCCCTTAGGAGACTGACTAAATCATATTTTTAAATACAAAATTTAAAATACTTGTGTAATTTTAATAAAAGTTTAATTCTCATGCCAAACAACTTTCTAGGAATGACTAGAATGATGATGCATAGACCATGGGACAAACAGGGGCTGGTAATTCACTGAGATAAGAAATGTGCTTCTCAAAAACCCACTAAAATGATGAACAAAATAATAAAATAACATTTAAATCCACAAGGAGAAGGATAGAGTGCAAACTATAGCCTATGAGAGGTACAAATATTTTTTTCCCTTTTTTGAAGACTGATAACTGATTGAAAGATTTCTAGTTTCTGGAACATCAAAATCTACCAAAAAATTATGTAAATGCCTTAAAAATAAAAATGGCTAAATATAAAGCTTTGTTCGAAAGAAAGCACAGGGAGTCCCCTGGAGTGCAGAGGAATCTGAAAATCAGAAGAGTAAGTACAAGATCCAAAACTGAGAATGCCATGTGGAGATGTCAAAGGAAAATTAGACATTTGGAAAATTTGTATCTACCACTATGACCTTGACATATTCTCAATACTTAAAGACTATTCTGATGATATCAATAATTATATTAATACAATTTTTTGAAAGTATGTAATGAAATGTGGCAATGCTTGGAAGATATACATGATTCAATAAACCAATATTTTCCAAAATCATACATGGGTAAAGAATTCACTCAAAGTGTAAGATAGACTGATGAATTTAAATATAACAGTAGGAACTTGTCCTTCATATGGTTTCAGTTTCCATATTGCAATTCAGAAACCATTCAGAAACTATATATAGTGAGTTAAGGTTTAGTATTAAAGAAGAATATCTATAATCATCTGAAAACTGTATATCTGTGGGAAGCTGAATTTATTTTATATACTCCAAGCAAAATAGTATTTTCCAACACAATAAATACCAAAACAGATATGGCAATATATTAAACAAGACATTCAAGAGATTTGGTGAAAATAAAAAGCAATGCCACTTTTCTGATTAAATTTTTGTGGGTTTGGAAAAGATTATTAAAATGTAATAAGTTTATTATTGTCATTTTAAAATGAATTAATATATAAATACCTTTTAAATGTCTCTGTTTTATCTTTAACATAATAACTGTCAACATAGTACCACACATCAACAAAAATTCTCTAGGGCTCTCAGTAATTTTACTAGCGTAAAAGAGTCTTGAGACCCAAAAGTTTGCAAACTGTTGAGTTAGAATGCTACGTAACTTGTCCAATGACACACAGGAATAGAAATTAGTCTGACACTTCAAAACCCATATTTTTCTGACTCCACCAAGCTATTCTACCTCATCTCCTAATATCACCCAGATCTTTTGGGACTCAGATAGTCACCAAACAGAAAAATATAGTGTATGTATATACGTGGGCAGCCATGTCCTTTCCAGGTGTTGGTGTGTGTATGTGTATGTATGTTGTATGTTTGTATGTGTGTAGTTTGTGTGTGAGAGAATTCATAGATGTGTGTTGACAAAGGTTAATGGCTTTGCTCAATTGTTCATATACCAGTAGCTTTTTCTGAGATATCAAAAAATATATGCATTTCTTTGAAATGCCAATCAGTTTTAAACTTTTTCTTTTCTTTACTATTGGTCTTAATTATTTGTAATTAAGTAAAGAGAGTGAGATATTTGAAAATATGCCCTAGAAGTTGAAAAGTTTAATCGTATTTTCTTTATTTGTGCTGTTTATTAGAATGCAAGCTCCGTGAAGTGTTTTTTGTTGGTTGGTTGGTTTACCAATTTTGTTGGCTACCTTATTAGGTAGTAGCTAGAAAACTCCATGACATTCAATAATTGTTTTATACATTAACAAGTAGTAAGAATATATAGCAGAGAAATTGTAAAAAAAAAAAAAAAGAATCACAGATAAAGTGACATCTACATTTCTCACTATTGGATATTTCTTTCTATTTTTTTCTTTCTAAAGATTTTATTCCTTTACTTGGGTCCCTTTCTCTGGCAATTCAGTTCTGTCCTCTCTTGATTATACTTTTTTTTTCCAGTCAGTTCCAGGGTCCCCAAGCCTTGTTAACACAACCTCTAAGCAGATAATCAAAATTCGTATAACAAAATTACTATAATATCAGTGCAATATTTTGTTATTGTTGGCTAAGCCTCTTTTATCTGGGCTTGTCTTTCATGACCAAAAGCACTAAATAAAGTTGTTTTTCTTTTTTTCCTGATGAAAAGAGTAATTAACCTTTATCATATCATAAAATACAGATTTTTATCTATAAGAAATGGGGATTCTTTTGACACTTTCATTAAAGGTATGACATCATGTGATATGTCTTTTAGAAAGATAATTGGCAGCATTTAGAAGACAGACAGACTGGAACCAGCGAGACTTGTTAGGAAGCTATTGCAGTAAATAGGAAGAGTAAGAGTATGAACTAAAATGAAAGCAATTAGCTTGGAGCAAAGGAGATATAGATTCTAGAAACATGCAAGAGAAAGTAATTACATGTGAGATAAGGGAGAACTCAGGAATGACTGAAATAATACGTTCACTTTCTGGGAGAATAAAAAATGTTATACTTGAGATACTGGCTATAAGAAAAAAACCCATGTGTGTAGAAAGAAAAAATTAGTTTGGAAATCTTGACATGTGGTGCCTGTGAAGCAGTGAGATGAAGATGTCTAGGGAGTATTTAGAAATATGTGGTGATGACATTTAGGAGAAAGACCAGAGCTGGGGAAAGAGATTTGACTATCACATATTACAGGTGGAAGGAGGAGCCAATAAGAAGGATGAAATCAATTAACAAAGCAGAGAATGAGCCACAAAAGTCCCTAAGGGTAGAGACCTATGGCTCAATGTTCTCAAATATTTTTGGAAAGTTAAGTAGGACAAAGAAATATATTTTAAAAACCAAAAAGGCAAAAGGACATTCTTTGTATCATCTATCCAATTACCTACAATTCAGCAATTCCCAACCTTTTTGGCACCTGGGGCTGGTTTCGTGGAAGACAATTTTTCCACAGATGGGAGAGGGGGGAAGGGGGAATGGTTCAGGTGGTAATGCAAGTGATGGGTAGAGATGGGGAGCAGCAGATGAAGCTTTGCTGGCTTGCCTGCCACTCACCTCCTTCTGTGTGGCCCGGTTCCTAACAGGCCACAGACCTGTATCGGTCCACGGTCCATGGGTTGGGGACTCCTGACCTATGTCAATCCCAAAATATAAATTAAGAAAACTAAGAAAATTTTTGTATATCAAACTCCACAGATCATAATTGAATCATAAAATGACTGTACACTATATATTCATTAGGAAAATATAATACAAGACTAAATATAACACGGAATCATAAAATACTAAGTGCTATGTAGTATGTAATACTATGATTACACTGTATAAAAATGTCATCATATAAATAACTGTTGGGAAGCAAAAGGGAATATTTCAATATGGGCTCAATTACCGGATTATCTGGATTTGAATACAAACTTTGACAATATTTTCTGACTCCTGTAGGTGTTTTCCTATTTCTTTAAGCCTCAGTTTCCTCTTTTGTAAATTGGGAATAATAATAGTGTATCTATCTTGCAGAGAGTTTTAAATGTGATAATTTATGTGTTTAGAACATAACTAGCACTTGGCAACTGCTAGATATAATTATTAATTTTGATTAGTGGAAGAAAATAGAGAAAATAAATTGCTATTTTTGCATGGTGGAATGCTATTTCTGAGAGAGTAGACACTGTGGTCAGTCTCTATTAGTTCAATTTCTGCATCCTGGGCAAGTTACTTAATCTCTCTCGGCAAATAATAAATAACAGTAGCATTTACCCAATAGGAGTGTTGTGAAAATTGAAGAAGATAAAACCTAGAATTGTGCTTTTACATATTTAGAACTCAAATTTTGTGTTAATGTTCATAAATTTTAATTATTACTGTAAAATGGTCATTTTATGCATTTCTTTATTTTTTGACTTAATGTTTTAAAAATACACACTGTTCTTGAAATACAAATTCGAAGTAGAGAAACATCCAACAAAAACAGTATCGATATGAGCTTTCTGGACCATCAAAGATAACCAATTTCTTTTTACCGATTTCATTAATCAACAAAAAATAGTATATAATTACTATATTGTATAATATTGTGCATTGATATTTAAGCTTACTATGTGTTAGAATATATGTGAATATCTGTTCTTCAACTTGGGAGATCACAGACCATTTGTTTTCATATTCTTGACATTTTGTGCATTATATTTTGACTTTTAATGTTTATGAGTTCTATGATAGAAAGTAAGCACATACCATCTTAAAAATGAGAATGAATACTCAAGAAAATGCAGTCTCAGAGTTATATAATTTTAAGTTTAAGCAATATAAGCTGTCCACAATTTCCACACTCGAATAAAAAAATAGGAAATGAGAAATGTCAAGGGTAACCAAGTTTATTCACAACTACATATAATAAACTAAATCCTTCAGAAACTGAGGAGTAAAACTAAGGTACAAAAATAGGAAAACAATGCAAAAAACAAATATATCTGTGAATGTACAAAACAACTCTATAAAATTATTGTTGTCACTATTGTTTGTTTGTTGTTTGTTTTCAAACAAAATAAGGCACCCTAGTGGTATATCATGTATCTCAAATGCTTATCCTTCCCTTCACAGTAATATGAATCCTACCATTTCCTGAAGAATATATAGAAATGTTATCATGTCAGAGAACAAGTTCCCTTTAGGAATTCCAGGTCAAAATCAGATATACTCATTGATATTCTACTATCATTGCTACAATATTATTTTAGTTATTGTGATAAAATTATATATTCTATAATAACAGAGCTTGCTTTTCTCTTTTATGGGCAGCAAGAAACCAAGAGATAAGTATTATTTCACTGTGTTTAAGAAAATGGACCTTATAGCCAGAGTAGTGTCTTTGGATTTAACTCTGCAACTTAGTAGTTGTATGACCTTGTACAAGTGTCCTAATCTCTCTGCAACTTGGTTTTCTCACGTGTAAAAGGAAAATAATTATAATTACCTATAATAGTAATGCAACTCTTGGAACTATTATGAGTATTAAATGAATGAATGCATACGTAGCACTTAAAACAGTGGCTAGCAAACAGTAAGCACGCAATAATCACAATAAGCATGATCTTCTATTAATATATACAAGTGCATATGTGCACAGGCTTTGAAGCCTATGAATTTTTGCAGGTAATTTCTTCTGATGAACTAGTAATCCTTCCATAATAAAACTCCCACATCACATTTTAAATTATGGAATTTATGGACTGCCACAGTTAATACATCTTTAGAAGAGGTGTCTCTAGCTGATGTTGTGAAAGTCTTGGAGCAGGTCAATAAGTTAATGTTTTCCTTCAGTCCAATTATATTAGTGAATCTATAATAATAGCCTTCATGGATAAAAGATTATGTCATTTGGGGACTTCCCTGGCGGTCCAGTGGTTAAGACTCTGTGATTCCAATGCAGGGGGCGCAGGTTCGATCCCTGGTCAGGGAACTAAGATCCCACATGCTACACGGCGCAGGCCAAAAAAATTAAAAATGTTCCTGGTTAAATATCAAGGCATATTGTACTGAGCCAATTTGGTACAAAGGATGTAACCATAATTCCTCATAAGTTCATGAGATGTGTCTAGTGTACCAAGAGTAAACCAAAAAAAAAAAAAAAACTATTAAAAAATTGTAGAAAAAGATTATGTCATTTGATGTTTTTGAACAATGTGGTAGGAAATAAGACAGCAGAAATATTTTACAAGAGCAATAGAATATAACAAAATGTTACATCCCTCGTTACCAGTTGAAAGCAACTTTCTCTCCGGGAGAAATTTTTTTTTTTCTCCACTATTTAGTGTTTGTGTGACTTTGTACTAGTTGTTTTTTTTTTTTTTTTTCTATATCAGTTTCTCATCCAAAAAAAAGGTGATAACATAGGATGTTTCTCATAATGTTGTGAAAATATAATGAGATGACACATGTAAACAGTTACCAACTCTAATATAGCAACATTCAATTATTGAACTTGTTATTCAGACCCAAAATTGAGTTGCCATCATTTACTCCTCTTTTTTGCTGAACTAATCATTTTGGATCTATCTTCAAAATATGCTCTGAACTCCACTTTTCCCACCATTTCTACTGAAATATCCCAGTTCAAGCTTCCAACAGCTTTAAGCTGGGCTCCCTGCAAAGTTGTTCTGACAGGTCAGTTGGTTTTGCTCCTGCACCCCCTCCCTTTTCAGACTATTCTTACACACTAGCCAGAAAATGGTTTTAAAATATGAGCTAAATTGTTACTCCACATCTCTTCTCTAAACTATTCATGCACTGCAGTGCTTCCTCATTGCATTTAGAATAACATTGAAAGTCTTTAATAAGATATGGCTCCTCTTCCACTTGTTTATGACAAACCATCTACCTTCATCTTCTTGAGCTTCCTTGAATAACTCAGACAAATTTCCACTTCATGACCTTTGCACTTACCACTTTTGGTTTGGTTGATTATTGCCCGGAAATAATATATGACTCATTATTTCAGTTCATTCAGGCCTCTGTTCAAAATTCATACACTCTCTTTTCCCTTACTGTTCTCTATCATTCTATTTATATGCCACTGCTTGACATATATTGTGAGCTTAATGAGCAGAAGTACTCTTTTTTATTCAAAGTTGTATCCCAGTGCCTAGAACAGTGCCTGGAATGCAGTAGGTACTAATATTAATTGATTAATCTAATTGCTATTATAATTATTATCTAAATAAGATCCAGAGTGTATACATTTCTTTTTCTGATTGTTGAATTGTAACTGCTTATAAATTTATAGATTTCAGAAAATAAAGTATGTGGCAAAAATTATATTGTCAAGAATCATCATTCCCCACCCTTACTCCAAGAGATAATATTATTGAAACTTTCTGACATACTTTCATTCAGAATACTTTTAGTATATTTCTATTTTAAAGAATTGAGATGAAAAATAAGTCCTTTGTGCCAGTAAAACAGAAGTCATTAGAGCTCTTTAAAACAAGAATAGCTTTAATACAGGTAATTAGATGTTTATAAAATCATTGAGTAATGAATATATAAAGGTACAAAAAGTCACTGTTTAATCGTATTTTCTTTACAATTTTCCCAGTTCGCTGCTTCCTCCCAAGATGTCAGGCTGTTGCTGGAATCACAGGAAGCTTCAAAGGATGTTTATAGCTGCTTACACCAATGAGGTAGGCAATATGGGGAAAACAACCAGAAGCACTGCAAGCCTTGTGTCTGCTGAAGTCCATGCTTGTCCACTAATGCTGGAAGAAAAATAATAAGCCCCAAACTGTTTCTCCCTCATTTTTCTCCCCCTTAATCAATGCTATCTGTTTCACCAAGTTGCCCACGCCAATAATCTAGATGATTTTTTTTTTATTTTTTATTTTATTTGTATTTATTTATTTATTTATTTATGGCTGTGTTGGGTCTTCGTTTCTGTGCAAGGGCTTTCTCTAGTTGCGGCAAGCGGGGACTACTCTTCATCGCGGTGCGCGGGCCTCTCTCTATCGCGGCCTCTCTTGTTGCGGAGCACAGGCTCCAGACGCGCAGGCTCAGTAATTGTGGCTCACGGGCCTAGTTGCTCCGCGGCATGTGGGATCTTCCCAGACCAGGGCTCGAACCCGTGTCCCCTGCATTGGCAGGCAGATTCTCAACCACTGCGTCACCAGGGAAGCCCTAGATGATATTATTAATGTTTAATCTCGCTTCTCCCAAATTTTTGTCCTACTTGAAGTGCTTTTTATTCTAATTCCAAAATTATCTTAAATGTCCCCCTTTTTTTGCATCTTTACTTGTAGCAACTCATCTCACCACTCAATTGCTACAACGTTCTATATTCTAGCTCCCCTCAAATCTATTCTCCAAATGGGAGAAAGAACTTTTTGTGTTAACTTAAATGAGAAGCACTTACATTACACTTAGGGTAATATTAAAATTCTATTTGTGAAGCACAAGATACAGCAATTGACTAAAGTGTGTAAAATTTTAAAAGAAGGTGGGAGTGATTTATGCACTTTAAAAGTAGACTGGATAAAGGTATCAAGTAAGCATTTGAATTGTGTGTTTGGAGCATTGGTTAGAAATTGAAAATAATAATGAAAAAATGGAAATCAATGGAATTATTTCTTCTAAGTCCAACCTAGTGATAATAACCTTCCCAATACACTGAGTTCTTAGTGTATTAAAATGAAAGTAAGATTCAGTGATTAGTTCATGAAATGAAGCACAGGAAAACAGACTAAAGGTGAAGAAAAAAAGAGCAACAGCAGAAAGTTGTAAAAAGAAAAAAAATAAGATCCAGATGGTAAGCCTCTTTTTCAAAGTGAGTTAGATACTAGAGAAAAATCCATAACTTCACGCAGTGATTCTAGAGCTAAGCACTTCTATATGCTAATAACCTCTCACCAGTTTTAGTCTTTACCATTGGGATGTTGGAAATCTGCTACACAACACAGATACACACACACACAC
The DNA here is from genome assembly GCF_965194805.1 of Balaenoptera borealis. NCBI lineage: Eukaryota > Metazoa > Chordata > Mammalia > Artiodactyla > Balaenopteridae > Balaenoptera > Balaenoptera borealis. The sequence continues at coordinate 70,987,083 of NC_138870.1, read as the reverse complement.
ACACACACACACACACACAAAACCTCAATTTAAAGACAACTTTAAAGAAAAATTATCAGAATCTATTGATTATAGTTCTTTTTATACTGTTTATTTCTGTCTTCTTCCTTAGATATTTGATCAAGAGTTTTAGCACTCCAATTAAGTAAAATGTGTAGTTTTTAAGAAGACATTCCATATAATAACACATAAAAAGCCAAAATGATATGAAAGATATATTCGTTACCAAAAATATGCTGACCTATATGTAATCGTATTATAATTTTTAATTTTCTTTTGTCAAACAGGTTTTTTGTATTTTTAAAATTTTACAGAAGCAGTGTTTTAAATCCATCTGCTAATGCCTCTAAGGTCAAAACCTGTTATTTCTTTCTCAATCCTTTGGTTTTAATATGTTATTTAAAGAAACCGGACATCAGCTTTAACATATCAGATGAAGCCAGCTATGATCCAGGTATAGGCTTACCCTTTCATAGTCCCCAATTCTCCTATTTTATTTAACTCAGAACACTTGTTCAGAGATAATGATAGAAAACTGACAAATGTTAACTGACAAGCATCTGGTACTTATTAAATAAGATCTACAATTAATCATAGATCATATACCTTTTTTTTCAGTAATAAAACTCAGCACAAAGAAATTGACTAAAGCCATTTTCAAATATAAGAAAATATTATTATGATGGAAATATAAGTAAATAAACCAATGAGTTTTCTAAAAAAAATAAAATTTAATGCTGTTAATGCCCCCCCCCCACTTTTACCTTAGGAACAACCTCTTAATTTCATTAGGAACAATTGCTGCTATCATTAGCTCACCAGCTAGAATGACAATCTCTTCAGCAAACCCATTGCAACTAACCATTATCCACCCAATGCAATCTAGTAACAAATCAACCACACGCCAATATGGAGATCACCATCACTGAATGTCTAAACGTTCTTCTCTCTAGCAAGAAACAACTCAACTGAGATAAAACCATGATTTTTAAAAGTCCATCTACCCAATCAGAGAGTCATCCTTTTAGTAAATTGGAAGCAGTTAAATAGTGGTCTAATAGTTAAAGACTAATTAGTACTAGAAAAAGAAAGAAGCTGAGAGTAGAAGTAGAACATTGATTTACCAATGGCATCTAATATACACACTTATGGAACATCTGCTCTCTGGAAGTTCTGCTTTTCCAAATGAACCCACAACTTCTGTTAAAATTTTTCTGATGTATTTCTGCAGATCAAGGATGCAACAGAATTGCAGTCAAAGGATATTTATATTTATGCAGCAATCTCAGTTGAGACAGATTGGGGCACATTTTATCTAGAAAGGGAGGGAGGGAGAAGGAGAATAAATTTTCTCTGCCCTAATTACTTGCAAAAATATTCCTATACATGGCATTCTTAAGATATTTTTATTTGCTGTCTTCTACAAAATGACATTTTATTCAGTTACATATAATCTTTAGAAATTGACCAGCTAAAAGTTAAGATTTCCTTGCAGTTAATGCTCAGTTCTAAGATATACAAATATGGAGATGATCATTCAAAACATGATTATTAGCTTTCTTTGAAAATAGTCCATTCTCCCTCAATATCTGTGAATAATATATACCCCAACTACATGCCCTATTGCATTGAGAGGGTAGTCCTATACATACCATCATCTGAATAACCCCAACTAAAGAATTTTGGGGGCACACAAACATTCAGTCCTTAACAAGTATGTTGTGGGAGATGAAAGAAATAATGAGAGGAAAAAAGAAAATTCAGGAGTTCTGTTTTAAATATCATTTAAAGCAGTGCATGCTTTCAAATGAAAATATAATACATTCAATTATCAACCCAAGAAGTGGAAAATAACATGCAAGCTTTGAATATGAAAACATTTTTACTTTAATAAAGCTTGTCTGCAAAATGTTATTATAACGTATGTACGATGGAATGAATTTCAGCAAAAATAGGTACTTTTCAACTTAAACATAAGGATGCAGCATTTGGAATTTTTGAATTCTATACTAATTGTTTAAGTAACACAAGTCACCAAAATAAAATCACAGCAGAATGAAAGAATAGGTTTTTAGTTATTTATACAGCAATAGCAGCAGCAGTCCTCAATCCATGCAAAGGTCAGATACAGGTTATTATGAATCATGCTGGTGCAGTTTTATGAGTAAAATGACCTTTGACCTTCACGTTTCCAGATGTTACTATTTGCTGTTTAATAGTCAAATCAGCTCTAACCCACACTGAGAACTGGCAGGCATTCATAGTATAGTAGTTGGGCTATTTATTTTACATATCAACAGAGTTTGGGTGTGTCCCCAGTCAGTATAGTCTCATAAATTACTATTCTACACATGTTTTCTAAGGATTCTTTGAATTAATGGCTGTGTATTCGTCTCTTTTTTCTTTCCTCCCATCTCACTGTGAGTAAACTGTTTCAACTGCATTAGCAGAGAATACAACTTTCATTCACTTCATTCAAGAAAGATTGAGAAAAACAGATAACATTAATTCCTCTGATTTCTGTGTATCAGAAGAAAAGTTTTGAGCACTCCACAGATGTAGATGTAAAACAGAATTTAAAAGTAGTGCTAAGTAGGGCTTCCTTGGTGGTGCAGTGGTTGGGAATCCTCCTGCCAATGCAAGGGACACAGGTTCAAGCCCTGGTCTGGGAAGATCCCACATGCAGGGAGCAACTAAGCCCATGCATCACAACTGCTGAGCCTGCTCTCTAGAGCCTGTGAGCCACAGATACTGAGCCCGCGCACCACAACTACTGAAGCCCACGTGCCTACAGCCCGTGCTCTGCAACAAAGAGAAGCCACCTCAATGAGAAGCCCGCGCACCGCAAGGAAGAGTAGCCCCTGCTCGCTGCAACTAGAGAAGCCTGCACACAGCAACAAAGACCCAACACAGCCAAAAAAAAAAAAAAGTAGTGCTAAGTAAATGTGATGTAACATTTTATTTAGGAAAATGGGTTTGAGATAACATTATTATCACTTGCCTTTTTAACATAAATATATTCCTAAAAAACAGCATGGAGTTTATCATTAAGAATTTTTAATTTGTAAAAATAGTCATATGGGAAGTGAATTTGTTTAATCCTTTCTATCTATCTGTAATTCAGGGCAATTTTTTACTTCTTTAAAGCTAGCAGAATCTTCATTCTCAATAACCTCAGATTGAAATCTCAAAATTGGGAAAAAATGAGAAATAGTTACCACGTATTAATATATCATATGTATTTAAGCCAAAGAAAAGATTTTCATAATCATTCCCATACTTAGAATTTATAATATATTTATCTCAGTGTATAAGGATTATTTGCATAGTATTTGCTTAGTTTTATATAGTATATGCAATGTATTTGTAAGTTTAATAAAAATGTTTAATCACTGCTTTTACTTTTATAGAAAAAACTTTTAGATTTTTATTAATACTATTATTTACTTTTAGAGTGCAGAATTGGGTAAGAAATATAAAAGTGCTGCTTAGTGTTTTCTGAAAAGTTATAATATTGTGTTTCCTCTTGAAATTAATGTGTAGCACATTGAATGTTTTTCCTCCTAATGCTCTCCTTCTCTTCCTCTTTCTTTTTCTCTTCATCCTCTTACCAGTGATAAGTACATATTCTGTGGCATCATTTCAAACACTTTATGTGGAGTCTATTATTAAACCTCACCACATGTACAAACACTAACAATCCAGATGTATCTTTCTTCTTTTATTGAGAAGGAAATCAAAATTTGGGGAGATGAACTCACAGCCCTTTGAATAGTTGCCAAATATAAATGAACTCAACTTGTGAGCAATATTGCCTCATTGGAGTTAACAACATTCCCTGTAAGATACTCAGATTTTACAGATTCTAGGGATAAAATATTCCAGTAAAAGGAAGAAAAAAGACTGTGTTAATGTGGTTCAGAGTGGAAGAAAGAATTAACTCTCAGTGTCCGTGCAGTCATTCTCAGTTCTTGTCCCTGGACCAACAATGTCAGCATCACCTGGGTACTTATTAGAAATGCAGATTCTTGGGCCCCTTCCCAGATGTACTGAATCAAAACTAGTTGCAGCTCAGCAATCTGTTTTAACAAGGCTTCTGGGTGATTCTAGCTAAATCTGAGAACCAGAGTCTTGACAATGGAAGTGGATGAGGGCGTTATGTAGTGATGGGAACCTAAAGAGGAGCAAGCCACAGCCCCAGCAGAAGCTACTTCCTAAGGCCGTGAGCCATTCCAGGGACTCTCTTAGGAACTATTTTCTTTGGTTAATTTATTTCGTCCTTTTTCTTATTTTTTTTCTGCTAGTTATCCTAGATTATTACTTACCTAATAGGATTCATTTCATTTTAGCCTTACTTCTATTAATATTTGCTTAATCTCTTAATTGGCCTTCTGTGTTTATCTTACTTAAAATTGCATTTCAATTTACCTAGATCAATTTATTTTGCTCCTAATTTTTATTTTAAATTATTCCAGATATTTCTTAGTTGCAGACTAATATTTTTGTTTATATATCTTTCATTTTAAATTTCATTCACTTTAAGACTATATAGAGTAATACAAACATTTCTTTACACGTACATTCCAGTCTTGATCACCTGGCATTAAACTTAAGGTAAGATTCTAGTATTTGGGCCAAGTTCACATTTCCAGAAGGAAAAGGACATAGTTTAAAAGTGATGGCCAAAACTTTTTCCATATATAGGTATGTTGGCTCTTTGTCCAACTTTGCCAGTACAGTCCTTATTTTCACCTGTTGTACCAAAATAATTATTAATAGCACCCAGTTCAGTGCTCAAATGTAGCCCGTTTGAACTATAAATTAAATGAATTAAATGAATATCTGCATAGAAGAAGTTGAGCTAAGCTTTGGGCTCTTCTCTAAATATGTATTGGCCAGTGTGATATCGTGATATATGTAAGAAATATATATTTAGTTTTCGTCCCTGGTTCCTGGCACAGAGCTCCTAAAACCCTTGGAATTTCCTTAGTGATAGGATTGAGAGGATAGTCTTTTGTTTTTTATAATCAGCACCTTTCAACCATTCCTGAGTTTATAGTAGTTAAGTGACTCTTGGAGGATGGGGGCTGGTTACCAGAGAAACCAACCACATGATTAAAGAGCTAGAGCTTGATTTAATCACCAATGGCTAATGACAATTAATCATGCCTATGTAATGAAGCCTCCATAAAAAACCTAGCCAAGGGAATTCAGAGAGCTCCTGTGTTGGTGAACACACTGAGGTTCAGGAAAGGTGGAATGCCTAGAGAAGGCATGGAAGCTCCATGCCCCTAACTTATACCTGTCCTGTGTACCTCTTTATCTGGTCTTTCATCTGTATCCTTTGTCGTATCCTTTACAGTAAACTCGTAAATGTAAATAAATGTGTTCTTGAGTCTATGACCTATTGTAGCAAATTATCAAACCAGGGAAGGGGGTCATGTGCGCTTCCAAATTATAGCTGGTCAGTCAGCTACACAGGTGACAACATAGCCTTTTTTTTTTTTTTTTTTTTAACATGTGTATCACACTGCCTAGCACACATTTGGCACTCAACAAGTTAGGTGATGATGATTCTTGAAAAGGTGGGTCTAGTGATGAGTGCAGAGTGCAGGGCAAAACTAAGGGAGGAGACGTAGGTGGGCAGTGAAGATACGAGGCTAGGGGGTTTAGCTATCATTTTCAACTGAAGTGAATGGGGGGTCAGGGATAGAGTAATCTATCAATAAAACAGAATAGAAGGGGAAATAAGAGGGGACTTCCCTGGCGGTCCAGTGGTTAAGACTCCCCGCTTCCACTGCAGGGGATGCAGGTTTGATCCCTGGTTGGGGAACTAATCTCCCACATGCCATGTGGCATGCCAAAAAAAAAAAACAACACACCAGAATAGAAGGCCCAGAAATAGATACAACATAAATTAGACTTTAGTTTATGATAGAATAAGCATTATAAATTAGTGGAGAAATTATGAGCCGTTTAATAAATATGTTAGGGCAACTGGCTTCCTTTATAGAAAAAAATTACATTAGATCCCTACGTCACACCACACCCAAAAATAAACTCCAAATGCCTTAAAGACCCAGATGCTTGAGAGAATGTTTTTATGACATGAAGACAGGGAAAGATTTATTTTATAAGACGTGAAAATCAGACATCAAAAAGGAAAATGTCAAAATTTAAAGCTTCGGAAAAAATAAAGGCAAGTCATAAGGAAGGACTAATATTTGAAATCTATAAAGAAATTCTTTATGTCAATTTTTAAAAAGGACAAAGAGCCCAGCTAAAATATGAGTAAAGACTATAAACCAGTAATTTACAGAAGAAATCCAGTAATCTGAATATCCAATAAACATGAAAAAATGTCTGGGCCTCACCAGTAACCAGGGGTATTCAACTTAAACAAGGAAATTCAATTTTTCTTGGTAAAAATGGAAAATTATGACAATACAAAGTATTGGTGAAAATGCAGGGAAACAGGAATTCAGCAGGTAGGTAAAATAACTTTGGAGAACTGTTTTGGCAAACTCTAATAAAATTGCAAATACACATACCCAGTGACTGAGCACTCCACTTCCAAGATATATCCTAGAGAAAATTTTGTACATGTTTTATAAACATTACTTATAGAAACCAAAAGATTTAAAAACCACAAAATGCGCACCAGTGAGATATGGATAAAATGAATAAACTGTGGAGCATCCATATGGTGGAATACTATACAGCAACTAGAATACATGGACCCAATCTATATGTGACAATGGAGCCAGATCTAGACAACACAATGCCAAGTGATAAAAGCAAGTTGCAGAATCTTATGTGTAGGAGATAACCATTTTTCTTTTTTATTGAAATGTAATTGCTTTACAATGTTGTGTTAGTTTCTGCTGTACAATGAAGTGAATCAGCTATATGTATACCTATATCCCCTCCATCTTGGACCTCCCTCCCATCCCCACCCCCATCCCACCTATGTAGGTCGTCACAGAGCACCAAGCTGAGCTTCCTGTGCTTTATAGCAAGTTCCTGCTAACTATCTATTTTACGCATGGTAGTGTATATATCTCAATCCTAATCTCCCAGTTCATCCCACCCTCCTCTTTCCCCCCTGCCCCCATGTCTACATGTCCGTTCTCTATGTCTGTGTCTCTATTCCTGCCCTGCAAATAGGTTCATCTGTACCATTGGCTTCTGAAGTGGGGAGTAGTCTTGTGGGACTGATCTGTAGTATTTGTGTTTGTAGTTGTTTGTTTGGGCAGTTAGTATCAGAATGAATTAAATTGTAAGACAACCAGCTGGTGTCCACAGAAAGTTGGAGAATCAGTTGGTGTGGGAAAATCCCCACATTTTTGGTGTCAGAATATTGTAAGAGCACAGGAAAAACTTTGCCTTTAGCCAGCAAACAAAGGGGAAAAATATATTTAACTCTCATGGCCACACTTTTAAAACTTGAAGCTCCTTCTGAACATTCTCTGTTTCCATCCTCTGCTTTAATTTTTAACATGGCACTTAGCATTGTATATTTTATTGAAATGTTTTTTGTTACTTCCCTCTAGAGTCTAAGTTCTCTGAGGCTAGGAGTTTGTCTCTTTATTCACTTCTCAAATAGTGTCCTCAGCTACTATTTGAGTGTTTTGCATATAACGGATGTAGTCACTTCACCTCTGAATCCAAGAGGAAGATGGCATAGGTTGGAAGAACAGCTAGCCAGTCGATACCACATAGTCTCTAGCCAATAATTCTGTTCTGCAGTTCTTGACAGATTAATCATGCAATTTGTTTCTGTCTGCTGCTGACTTTATGGTAGCTTGCTTCCTCTTGTATTTTGTTATTTTAGATTAAAAGATTATATTTGGTGGGACTTTATCTCAGAAATTCTATGTTGTCTGAGTTCCCAGACCTCACAAGTAACGTAGTATAAATGTTAATACAAAATCCATGTGAAGCATGTGGTCACAAAATGTCATGGGGAATATTTTTTTCTAACCTATCCACAGCCAAAACTGAAACCCACAATATTTCTTTTCATTTCCTTTTAAAAGTGGGATATTTTTTTTTCTGTCCACATTTACACAGAGGGCAGAGACCCTTTGAAAGTCCAGGCTTCATGCCAAAGTCTGTTTCTCAAATTCTTATATCCTACCTTGACCCTGTACCTGCATAGCCATAAGCACTCAAGCTCTTTGATTATCACTATCAGCAAATGCCACCAAGCACAGTTGAAGCATCAGTACTCACTTTCTGCCCTACTTTTCAACTTACATTCTGTCCTTTGGACCTTTATCAGCCAAGCCTTTGATTACCACTATAAAGACATGCCTCCTGGCACAGCTGCTGCATCTCACTTTCTGTGTGATACGGTTGTTCTCACTTTCTACTCTAGCTTCCAATTCGCTATTTGTTTTTGGACCCATGATGTTGCACTTAAAATTCTGAGAATTTCAGTATACATTTGCAATAATGTTTACTATATTCTATTCAACATCCTCAGTGTTTTGTCATAAGAGATTTTCAAAGTACCTTGTCTTCTATATTTCTGAAACAAGTTTTTTTTTTCTTGTATCTTCTTTCTCTTACTTTCGTGATAGTTTAACAACTTCAATGAACATAATTTATCTAACAATGTTTAAAGTTAGCTGTTATTCTTAATCTCCTGCCAAGATATACAATATGCTTATTATCTATTACCTCTAATTATGCCACTGCCTCCTGTCTTACACATTTTTCTTGTCCATAATTTTTCATATCTCCAAATTTTAAGTCAGCCTTAATTGGATTTATCCATATATTTAACATATTCTTTGATCATTATTGCACATAGCATCATACTCATTCCTAGTGTATAGAGAATTCCTTCCTCTTAAACATCCTTAGTAAGTTTTTTATGAATGTCTATGAGTGGTGGATTCTCACTCATTGTTTCTTTAGAAATTTTCTATTTCGTGGCTACTCTTAATGGTAGTTTACCTGGGGTTGGAATTCTGGACTAATAATTATTTTTTCTGATCACCACGAATATATCATATTGTCTTTTGACACTTTGCTGATGTCAAGTTTAATGTCAAACTTATTGTTCTGAGTAGTTATCCTGTCCTTTTCACCAGTATGCTAAAAAGATCCCTCTGACTCTGAAATATCCTTTAGAATATTTCTAGGTATAGATTTACTGTTATTTATCCTTATGGGGACTGACTATACTCCTAGTATTTGACAATTTAAGATGTTCTGAAATATTGTAAATCATTTTTACATCATAAATTGCTACTATCCTTCTCTTAAAGAGATTCCATTAGTCTATGTTAGACCATGTAATTCTATCCCACAAGTCTTTTAAACCTCACACATTTTTTTGTCCCTTTTCACTCTGATCTGCATTCTCCTTAGTCCTTTCTTCCAGTTAACTAATTCTATCTTCAATTGTATCTAAACTGCTATTTTTACCCATGCAATATGTTTTAAATTTTAATAATATTTTTATTTCTCAAATTCTATTTTTAAGCCTATATCCATTGTCTCATGGTATCTTATTTTTAAGATTTTAAGATTGTGTCTTAATCATTTAAAATATTAATTTTACTATCATAACACTTTTATAAATTCATGACACTCTAACCTACTTTTATTTAATATTCATTGCATTCAATCATATTAGATTGTTTCCTAATGGGCTTTGTAATTTCAGTTTTTTTAGCTCATAACCTGTCATGCTTTATCCATGAAAACACTGTATAATACAGCTTGTCAGAGAGCAGAACCAAGAACCCAGGAGTCAAAGCCAAGTACCACAGGGAAAACAAACAAAAAAACCTTCAGAGAGTACAGAGAGTAGGACTGAGCCTTAATGAAAGAATTGCCATCATGTACCTGGACATATGGACCAATCACTGTTATATAACTTTTTTTGGCAATCTTTTTAAAGTGAGTGTATCAATAGAAGTTATCCATGCCTATATCACCATAGATATTGCATACATTGGGGAGAAAAGTGTGGGCAGAGAATGCAGAAAACATATCTGTGCTTCACAGGTCTTCATATCAAGAGTAACTGTTTCTGACAAATTTCATCTGACCTGGATCTGATTTGGATTTTGAGATCTGGTCCTTGAGCCTGAACATAATGCTATAGTGAAATATAATTTTTGAGGGGTCTTGGGAGAAGTTAGGTATGTTTTTCAAGTGGGAGGAATACAAATAATTTGTAGCCAAAATGCAGACTGTGATAGTTTTAAAACATGTCCACAAATCCTTTAACACTTCTATCACTGAGAGTAGTTTCTGTGTTTCCTTCCTTTGAATCTTGGCTGATATAAATATCTCACTGTTATAGAATATAGTGCATGTGATGCTGCAGGACTTCTGAAGCTATATTATTATATTATAAATGGCAATGTCGATTCTGACTTGTTTGCTAAGACACTTCCTTTTGGAATCTTGAGGCTACTATGTAGTGGAGAAGCCCAGGTCACATGGAAAGGTCACATGTTGGTGCTTCTGTGAATCTTAGCTAAGTTTCTAGACAACAGCCAAAATCAACTCACAAACATGTGAAGACTCTGGTTGATTCCATCCATCACATGGAGTCGCCCCTTCCTGTCAAGTCTTCACAAGCCTATGTCTCAGACATCATGCAACAAATAAATCTCTTATATTATGATCTTTCTGAATTCTAAACCCACAGAACCCATGAATATATGAAAAGGTTCTTTTAGGCCAATAGTTTAGTGGGAATGTGTTATATAGCAATAGTAACCCTAATAGGCTTGTAAATTTACATTTATGTTATAAGCTAAAAATTTGTAATGCTTTATCCTAAAACTCTTGTATGGCATGGGTTTAGAGTTTGTGCTGCCACAGAAATGCAATTAGTTTAGAATTTAATTTTATATTTATTTATCAGCTAGACTTTTCCTGAGTAAAGTTGTGGTGTACAGTGAAACCATACCTATTTGATGGCACACATGTAGTTACAAATTCTTAGAAGACATCCCAGCTGGAGCCCAAGAAAAAAAATAAATACTTATTTTTTATTTTTCTTGTTTGTGGGTGGATATTTTAGCCTATTTTTTTTTCACTGAAGGTTAGTTTTACAGTAGGGGTTTTATTTTCAAAAACTGACCTTTCAGGGTCCTGACACAGAGTTCTTCTTTCTGTATAGATAGTAAGTACCAATCCTCTAGATTATAGAAAACTCCCATTCATCTTCACATACCCACCAACTTAGAAAAGCTACAACACAAGCCTCAACATTGGTTGCTTACTGAGTTTGTTTTGAGCTCTTTCTTCTTTGTAGAAAATGAGGAATTGTGCTTTCCTTTGTAAGATCTCAGTTATGCATGCTTGATATAATTTGTTGTGTACATCCAGGTATTTATAGTAGAAAGTTTTTCAGATTATAAATTCATGCATATTGCTATCCCATATTTTATTTTTTCTTATGAACAAAAATATAGTACTATGCAAAAATATAAGAAATAAAATGATAAAGAGCAGGAATTAATGAATTAAATCAATAAGTAAATAGAATCAACAAATGGGAAGTTGCATCTTTGAATAGCTGGACAAAATTTAACAAACTCTCACAAGAGTTGACAAGAAAAAAAAACAGAAAAACAACAACAACAAAAAAGTTATTAAGAATGAAAAGAGGAGATAACTACAGACACAGTAGGGAAAATAATATAAAAAACAAACAAACAAGCATGGTGAAACTATGTATTATATAATTCAAGTAGATAGGAATCAACAACAGGTAAAATTTATAACATATTGTTTGTTTAAAATGACCGAGATATGAAACAAAATTATAATAAATTTGAGTCAAAGAGAAGGAAAGGGATGAAGATAAGGACATTCAAAAGTTATGTAATGTTCTATTATTCTTAGGCTGTTTGATGAATTCACAAGTATTCATGGTATATTTTATATTATATATTATACTTATTCTGTTTTGTATATGAGATATTTCATGATGAAATTTTTAAGTGATAATTTTTTTAAAGGATAATAGCAGATTCATAAAGTGAATCTCTCTAACTATATGAACATATTTTACTGTCAATTCAGAAAACATGATACTTATATATCTTTCTAATTGGCTATCTAGCTTTGAGGTAGAAGAAAATGTAACTGTTAATATAGTTATGATTACTTGCATTGGAAAAAACAACTTGTATCTTGAATATTTTATCTATGACTATTCCATCACACAACTCCTCTTCACTACAAAAGAGAAGATTTAATTAATTTAAATAAAACTTCTTCCTAACTAAAACATAAATCATATTTTTATTGGGATAGTTCATACAATAAATATTCCACAGATAGCATTTTACTATAAAATAAAATAACTATATTTTAATATTTAATATTAACATTATTTAATATTTCTCTGTTCTGTTAGCTCAGGCAATTTCCTATGTGGTTTCAATTGGCATTTTTCATTGTTCTTTGCTTGTCTTAATGATCCAGAAATTTAAAAGGGGTTATGACATATTCATTAAATTTGTTCAGACCTTGAAATAGTCAAATAATGGGAAGTATGCCTTTGCAAAGCATAGGCATGTTAGTCTTTGATTCTTTCTATGGCTTAGACTGCTTTATGACTTTCTCTCAGTAAAAACCATAAAATTAAAATGACCATGCAAGGGTTTATGAAGCACCTCTGACCCAACATAGAGAAGCTAATGGTAGTAAAATTGTTTCCTAAATCTGCTAAAATACCTGGAGGGAACAATTTTACAATACATGTGCAGACAGGAGGTCTGGGAAATCCATTTTTTGGGAAACCCCTCATCTGGCAGCTGCACATAGAAAGAAAAGTGTCAGTGTTCACAAATTATATTTTAAATATTGCAAAATATATGTCAAACCACACCTTAGCTATCATACTTGGGAGAGAAATGAATAAAAGACCTTGACAAAAATTAAAGTATAATTATTACTGAAATCGTGAACATTAATAGTTACTAGAACATTACTCAAGTTCCATCTCTCATTGCATTTCTTTTCTAATAGTAGAGACAAGAAATCAGTGATAAAAACATTGGATTGTTGAATTAAATGCCTCTCACCATTATTTCTTTCCTAAAAATAAAAATCATACCATCCGAAAGATCTGAGTTTATAGGAATGGACTGTATCCTCAAATTATATTAACCCAGTTTTTTCTCTAAGCATCTGAATAGATTTAATTCTCTGCCTTACATAATTTTATATAAGGGGGTTGAAACTTACACATATTGTTCAGTATATAAAAAATTACATACATTGCTCAACACTTGAGACCTTGGAAATCTTAACCATCATTGGTTTTGTGTTATGTTTTGAGGGAGACTGAGATCAGAGGACTGAGAAAAAGAGGCAACATGACATAACAGTGAATTGATGCAGTCACTGTATTTGAGTGCTATCTACAACCTGGCTTTCAAATATTTTATTACATTATTGTTAACTTGGTCTTTATAGTATGTATTATCTTGGTCATTATCAAGAAATCTGTGCCTAACAATGGTTAGGGTTTTTTTATTATTACATAACAAGAAGAGGTGGTGATGGTAATAGCTGGAACAGCTCAATAATCTTCCAGTCTTCTGTAACTGTAATTCTCATGGCCTTTCACGAACATCCTAAGATGACCACCATGGCTCTAGCAAAAATAACCTTTAAATGGCAGGAAGACAGGAGAAGAGTGGTTCAAGCTATAACTATCCCTTTTATCAAGAAGCAAAAGTCATTTCATGATCACCTCTTGCTCATGTACATCTTATTGTACAGAGAAGTAGCATGCGACCCCTTTTCAGGGCAATAAGTTATAATCGTTTTGCAGTAGTAACATCAATGATCACTGATCACAAATCACCATAACAAATATAATAATAATGAAAAGTTTGAAATATTGCTAGACTTACCAAAGGTGATGCAGAGACATGAAGTGAGCAAATGCTCTTGGGAAAATGGCACCAATAAACTTGCTTAAGGCAGGGTTGACACAAACCTTCAAGTTGTAAAAAAAACAATATTTGTGAAGTGCAATAAAGAGAAGCACAATAAAAAGAGGAATGCCTGTATTTTATTCTATTTTGTTTGCAACATCTAAATCTGGATCAAAGGATATTAATTTTAGTCTCTTTTAAAAATATATGCATTGTGCTATGAGTTCCTATGAAGATTTTTGTTTCAGCCTATAAAATTTGATATTATGTGTTTAGTATCATATATAGTCTCTCTGTATATACATTATAAGTGTGATATTTTTATTTAGCACTTGAAGATATTGTTCTTTCTTCTGCCATCTGTGTTTTGCCAAGAAGTCAACTATCAGTCTAACTGATATTCTTTTATAGGCGATACTGATTTTTTTCTCTGTATGCTATTAAGATGTTCTTCTTGACTTTGATGCAATGAAGTTTCTGTATAATCTGATTTATTTAGGATGTGTTGGACTTTATGAATTTGAGGATTCATGGAAATACCATGACATCTTGCTTGACGTCATCTTCACGCAAAAGGTTGTGTATTACTTTGGCCAGCTGCCTAGGCAGCTCAACAGCTGTACTCATCTGAAAGCTTACTCCCTCACATGTATAGTACCTGAATGAGAAGACTTGAACACTTGGAAACTGAAACAGTTGGGACTCCTCAGTTAGCTCTCGACATATGTATGTGTTCTCTCCAGCCTAAAAGCTTCAGGGTACTCATATTTCTTACACTGCAGCTTAGAGCTCCAAAGGCACTTGTTCTAAAAGAAAGGGCTAGGTGGAGTCTGTGTTGCCTTTTACAATCTCACTTCAGAAGTCACATAGTATCAATTCTGTCATGCTCTATCACAGGAAGTTTAAAAGAGATACCCAGGTTTAAGAGGAGGGAAGTTTTTTAGAAGAGGTTGTGAGACAGAGTTTATATTGGTGAGGACAAATTTGGAAATTACAATAGAATCCAAACCACCTGATAACTTTTCAGAAAATTTCCTTGGCTGTAGTTTATTTTGGAGATTCAGGTAACATGGATATGAGTTCTGAACCTACTTATGATTTCAAGTTTTCAGGGGAGTCTCGTTTCCAAATCAAGACCAAGATATGTAAGTTTCCTTTGTGGATTGGATTTTGTCATGGTAGTGGTGGTGGTGCTGGTTAAGTTTATCATTTCATCAAACAGCAGTCTTTCTTTAGGGAGTGTTGCCTGTTTCAATCTCCCAACATTGCACTAATCAAATTGTAGACTCTAGGCCTTCTTTTTTCATCCTTCCATGCCTTTTAAAACCTAAATGAGAGGTTTTACCCTTGGAGAAGAATCGAGTAGTGACAACTAGGGAACAATGAGAGAGCTTCTGGGCTTTTATAAATGTTCTACTTCTTGATATGGGTATTGATTAAACAGCTAAGTTAACTTTATGAAGACTGATGGGTACATTTATAATTTGTACACTTATATGTATTGTGCTATAATTCAATAGGATGTAAAACAAGCCAAAAAGTGAAAAACAAAGCTGTGGATAACAAGAGATTTACAAATAATTTCCTAGAGCTGTCTTCTAGCTTAGCATTTTAATTTTTGTGGTTATTTTCAGTTTCTAATCTACTCTATTACTAAAAATGGATAAATGGAAGTATAAAGTTTTTCACACTAAATTCTTGTTTGAATGTCATTGTTTTTAATTTACCCAAGTCTGACACCATTTAAACTAGTGCATTGCCTCTGTGAGAAGGAATATAAAATTTATAGAAAGTCTGCATATATCAAAGGATAAATCAAAGGATGTTTGAGATTAAACTATCAATTTTCACAAAGAATGTTGTGTTCACAATAGAAGCAGGATTGTCATAGTATTAAAATTAAAGAGTGGATCTCCTATTAAAAAAAGAGGAAATTAGATCTCTCAAAAATATGAGATAAAAAAGAAAGGACAGCATTTTTATTTGTATAATTTACAAAATCATTTCAAACAAATTATTTGATTTTGGACTCATACAAAAGTGTGTGACATAGATCTTATCACCACAGTTACCCTATTGGTGAAATGTTTTCTATTACCTCTAGGTAAACACACTGCATTGTCTCTGGCTTGGCTCCTAGGATACGATTATTTATATTATTATTTAATTATTGATACTGCTAATTTCATACCAGACACACGTATAGGACTTAAAGATGTGAAGCTCTGAACCCATAGACACTCCAACAGCAAACCTGCAATTGCTATACTTAGCCACATGGCACTGAAGGAGAAAGTTTATTACCCATTTGGCTTTATCCAGGATGGGGTGGCTAACCCTGTCTTGAATTGACTTTCAACCCCACACAGTTCAAACATTAGTACCTTGATGGCCTTCCCCAAAATATAGGAAATGATGCTTAGGTTCTAGGATTTTTAATACTCCTTTGGAAATTTAGGATGTCGGTAGGTGTTAGAAAAAATTTTAAAACTTGGTTTGCTCAACTAGTCAACAAATTTCTGAATTCCTCTCATGTGCCAGGTTCTACCCTAAGTTACGGATGTACAAAGATTGCTAAGACATAACCCATTGCCTTCAAAGAAATCACAGGACTGTTTTCTAATTCAGGAACATTCAGAAAATAAATCTAAAAAACATTTAGTTAAGAAGGTATCCCCCGTATCTATAACTCTGTTTCTGTCTTATGTTTGTTCATTTGTTTTGCTTTTTAGATTCCACATAAAAGTGAAATCATATAGTATTTGTCAAACAGTATTTGGTGGTTGCCAGAGGGGAGGGGTGTGGGGGAAGGAAAGAAACAGGTAAGGGAGATTAAGAGTACAAACTTCTAGTTGCAAAATAAATGAGTAACAGGTATGAAATGAACAGTGTGGGGAATATAGTCAATGACTATATAATATCTTTGTATGGTGACATATCGTAACTAGATTTATCATGATGATCATTTTGAAATGTATAGAAATATTGAATCATTATGTTGTGTATCAAGAATTAACATAGTGTTGTAAGTCAATTATACTTCAAAAACAAACAAACAAACTCATAGAAAAAGAGATCAGATTTGTGGTTAACAGAGGTGGGGGATTGGGGGAAGGGGCATTGACTGCTTTTTTAAAAAAAGAAAAAAAAAAGACATCCCCTTTTTCTATTCTATTCATGACTTTGTCTTTTTCATTCTTCAAAAAGAGTAAGAGAAAATTGAATTTATGTGTAAATGTGTGTGTAGTTGTTGGGATTACATGCTTTAATCTTTCTGGAATTTCAAATTACTACTCTCCCCATTATGCAATAAAGCATGTAGGCTTTTCTCAGTGAAGGCCTATGCTTCAAGACAGGAGATGATGCGGAAAGGCCAGCCCCTATTCAGATCAGCCAATAATTCTAACTAAAAACAAAATATAGTAGACATTGAGGTCCCCAGGGAGAACTTGGCATATGCTCTACGTAAAGGCCAACATCAGCTGTAATCAGTGTCTTACCATACCCTCAAGCTCTGGCTCCTCTGCTTTTTCAACATGAGCAAGCCACTCAGATCTCATTGGAAACTCTTTTTTTTTCTGAAATGCTCCTACCAGGGAGATCCACTGTCAGACAAACAAATTGCAGTTGATAGTGGTTGATTTTAAATTGGAATTTTGTACAATTTCAGATATACTTTGTGAATGCTACCAAATGCCCTTGTGCAATTTACAAGTTGAACCCTAGGTATACCACTGATAAAGTAGCTGAAGAAAACATCTGAAATTTAAGTGGAAGAGAAACATTAATTTATGAAGATGAGTAAATGTGTTTATCATAGATGCAGATTGCCCTTTGGATTCTCTGCACTATATATCAATAAAGTATATGTGTAAGAAATGCATTTTTATGTTTATCTTTTCCTGGAAGACAGAGAATATAAGATGCTATTCAGGATTTGTCAAAACAAGTTGCACCCTACACTCCAGCCACACCAAACTACATATGTTTCCTGAATATGGCTCCAGCTCATACTGGGCCTTCTGCCTAGAATCATATTCCCTTCACTCCCCCATCTCTCTTTCACACATACACATACACACAGACACATACGCACAACATGATTTTTTTTCTGCCTTATAAACAGTGATTCCTCTTTCATTATCATAAGCTCCTTATAGTATGTTGTTTTGTTAATGTTTTAACTCCTTGCTTAGCAGTGAACCTACTACATAGTAGATACTCAATGAATAGCAAATAAGAAAGGAAGGACAGAAGTAACCGATAAGTGGAATATATTCAGTAAAACACTGTGGTAAGGATTTACGATATTTCATTCTCTCAAATAACATTTGGGAATTTCAGGGCACATAAAATCTAACTAATAAGTAAGCAAGAATGTTTTCAATTATCACTAATTCATGAAGAATCTGAATATTGAAAACAATTCTAAACATGAAATAAAAATAGTATGTGAAATCATCATAGTAAAGTGAAACTCAAATCTTATATCTGTTGTGGAAACCTACAGAATGTGTGTGTGTGTGTGTGTATCCTTGTTTTATATATGAGAGACAAATTAGTGAAGCCATAGTGATTAAGGCATAAGGCATGTAAACTTTCCACAAAGAATGAGTTTCCAGCAATGATAATATTACATAAAAAGTTTTCTGGCATGATGAAAGGACACAATTTTAAAAGTCACAGCAGGAAAAATGATTAGCAGTATAAGTGAACACGTAAAGTCAAGTTAAGCATTGCAAGACACATGCACATGGCAGCTTTTTAGTTAAAAAATATATTAAGAATAATGGTTTAAAGAAAAATTGCCATTTAAGTTTACAGTCAAAAATAAATACAAAGTACCATAAAGTTTAAGAAATGTTTCCTTCTTTCATACCTGAATTTAATGATTGTGAAAAAATATATATTGACTCTTTATGATTAAAATTGTATTATTAGAAAAAGTCACAGTACCTTATTGATATATATGAGTGACTCATACTATATGTTGTTTATATACATATTTTTTTACTGTTGTTTAAAAACCAGGTTTTTTCTTCCCTTGTTTGTAATTTATTTACCCATTGTCAGCACAAGAAAACTCCGGCGCATGTGGATAAATTTTGGGGAGTACTATATGCTTTAAAATTATCCCAGTTTTTCTTTTTTTCCTCCTTTACTTTTCTTTCTGAATCAGTTGGTGTTTTTAAGGTTCACTTCTAATAGGAACTCATTACTCTCTGATTTCCCTTATTTGTTTCCGTATGCAGGGCTCTCCTGGGCCATGTAAAAACACATGTAGAATGTTTCTATTGTTAATAGGTGCCCTGTGCCTCCAGATCCTACCTAAATCTATGTAATTTACATCTATTATCCATAGAATAAAATCATGTTTTTCTCCTCTTTAAAGAAAATTACAGTTGTCCTCAAGTGTGGCCTCAGTTGAATAGCTCTGGAGAGTCAAGTGTCCCATGTATAAAACCAAGGAAGATATAAGCTTATTATTCCCCACTGGATATTATAGACACAACATTTTAAGTACAAATGTTTCCTGGATTGAAACATTTGGGAAAACTCAAATATTTCAGTGATGGAAAAATACTCTAATTAATTATGTAACTGGTAATTTGTTTCTATGCAGCTTACTTTTTTATATGTCCGTGTTATTTAAATGTGCTACTATTTACTAGGATTTTATGAAAAGTGAAATGTTTTTATTCAAACCACATATATTCTGTTGCATCCTAAAAAACAACAAAAACACCATCAAAAATAATAAAAGTAAAATAAAAACACTGACATACTGATATTATGCTGAAGGCTGGAAACTAGCATATGAGTCTGTGTTACATTATGGTACATCCTATGTCAGAAACCATTTGGTAAAGAAGAAAGTGGTGTAGTAGAGGGGTTTAGAGATGGGAGTCCCAGAGTCAACTGGTTGTATTGAAAACATCCGAAGTTCATGGGGCTTGGTGTCCTTGTTTACTGGCTTGGACTCCATGATGTCCAAAGTGCCACAATCATTGAAACAGATGAAGTAAGAATCAGCTATATGCCTTTCAAAACATCAATTTATATATTGATATTCATAGGTTTTCTACAATGAGGTCTAACTTACATTAAAACCTTTACTAGGAGAATGTGCCTACTTCAGAAAGCAAGTTCATACTCATCACACAGCTGATTCTCTGTTTCTCCTTGATAGTTTTGCAGATACTTGGAAACCCTTTAAAATATAATACAGTCATCCCTCAGTATCCATGGGGGATTGGTTCCAGAACCCCCAAGAATATCAAAATCCATGGCTGCTCAAGTCCCTAATATAAAATAATGTAGTATTTGCATATAACCCACACACATCCTCTAGTACACTTTAAATCACCTCTAGATTACTTATACTACCTAATACAATATAAATGCTATGTAAATAGTTGCCTGCACATGGCAAATTCAAGTTTTGATTTGGGGAACTTTCTAGAATTTTTTAAAAAATATTTTCCATCTGTGGTTGGTTGAATTCCTAGATGCTGAACCCATGGATATGGAGGGCTGACTGTATAGAAGTACATCTGTATATTTTCACCTTGTAAAATCAAATAATACCTTTATTCTTCAAACTTAGTGTTTAGCTAATCTTAACTATTAGTCATTTCTTGGTAAAAACTTTTTGCATTTTTTTACTTCATCTTTATCTTTTTCTCTCTTTATAGAATTAAAAAGGAAAAATCAAACAAAAGAGAAAATAAATGTTTGTGATACTTAGCACTGTAATATGATTAGCACTTTAATGTATTTTCTTCAGGTTTATTTTCCTTGGTACAAACATTACATTGTAGGCTTAAAATGATAGGAAAAAAAAAAAAAAACCAATTGTGTTCCGCTTTTGGTGATGGTGGAATGGTGTCAAAGGAGATTGGTAGAGCATATGGGGTTTAGGGGCTCCACTGCCTGGAGTTGAGACTTGGCTGCATTTTAGAAGCTGTGAAGCCTTATGTAACCTTGCAAAGATTGTCTTCTTGCTTATAAAATTGTGAGGATATATATACATATATATATATACAAGGGTGTTAGCACAATAAGTACTCTAAATATGAAAATATGATAGCTATTATTATTGTTATTTTTTCTTATTACATCATAATATTTCTATGTTATTAAACATGTTGAAAACACACATAAAACCTACAGAATAACCTATCAAGTGGTTAAAGCTATTTTATTAAGCAACCCTGACATGCCCTTGTATAGAATTTAAATTACATTTAGTCATCATTATTTTCAATAATTTTACATTAATAGACTTGCATTCATCTTTAATTATTACCTCAAGACAAAATGCTGAGCATTGTATCTGCTCAGTTATTATCTAGTCTCTTCCACTTTTTTAGTTGGGTCGGTTTTGGTTTCAGAGCTATAGTCTTTTAATTTCTATAGTGTTTAAAATGTTTTCAAAATATATATTCATCAGATTAGATTCTCTAACCTTATTCTTATTTTACAAATGTTTCTTGGCAATCT
Source organism: Balaenoptera borealis (assembly GCF_965194805.1). NCBI lineage: Eukaryota > Metazoa > Chordata > Mammalia > Artiodactyla > Balaenopteridae > Balaenoptera > Balaenoptera borealis. Next base: position 70,965,652 of record NC_138870.1, on the reverse strand, counting down.
TCCCATGAGGTTTTCCTAGTCTGATCTTATAATTATTTTATGTCCTCTGTATACATCCTGATTCTAATTGTCTTTAATTATATTTTCTCACTTCATTCATTTTCATTATTTTAGGACTTAATTTGTTGAAAGCATATTAACTGATGATCAGGAAGCAATATGCTATGCATCTTATATGCTATTTTGATAGTTTCTATGTTTATACAGATGTTTTACTGGGTTACAGTTATGTCTAGGATATTTGTTGATGGTTTTGATTTGATTGTGACCCATTAGAACATTTTTAATTTCAAATAGTGAGAAATAGGAACTTAACATCTTCCTGCAAAGTGACTGATTTTCAGGAATAGATTAAACAGGAGCTGCCTTAGTTATATCATCCAGTCATGAATTACTGTATTCACTGCTACACCCTAGTCCAAGGCATTCTCAACTCTGCCCTGAAGTAATGCAAGAGCATCCTGCTTCCAAACTTGCCCCTTTAGCTTGTTCTCAACCAAGCAGCCACAGTGATTGTTTTGAAATGTAAAATAAGTTAACTTACTCCTCTGCTCAAACACTACTTTGGCTTCCTATTTCACTTTAAGTAAAACCCAAAGTTATTGCTTAAGTCATCTGACCCCCTATGGTCCCTCTGACCTCATAATCTATTATTCTCAATATCCTCTCTCTGATGAAGCCAAGCTGTTTGTCAAACAGGCAAAGAACTCTCTTTACTTGGAGACTTTGTACTAGCTTTTCCCATTGTCTGGAGTGTAATTCCCTTATATATTCACTTACTTCCTCACTTCCATCAAGTTTATTCTCAAATGATGATCGAAGACTAAAGCTTTCCTTGTCCACCCAACATAAAGTAACACTCCTTTCACCAGCACTCCATGTATCCCTTCCCTGCCTTTATTTTAATCCATAACATTTATTACCATCTGAGTACATTTGCTTCTTGTCTGGTACCAGCACCCTTGGGACATATCACTTCCTCAGTGGGCTCCATGGTGCCTATTCCCTGAGCTCCTAAGATACTAGCAGTAGCAGAACATATGGTAGTAGTTGTCTGCTTATTTACTTATTGTTTACCTCTTCCCACTGGAATATAAGCTCCATGAGGGAGAGATTTGTTTTTCTTTACTGTTGTTTTCACTCTTAAAACTGAAAGCCTAGTAGAGAGACTAAAGTCAAGCACAAAGGATCTCAATAAGTGTGTTGAATAAGAAAATGCTATCTGATTATCATCAAAAACCCCCTTCCAAAATCCCCACCGTGTATATACAAAAGCACATACTTACTCAGTGCTCCCTTATGCACCATGATTGTTCCACTAGCTACTATGTTCTTAGGGAATACAAAATCAGTGATAAAATTAACTTCCATGATCAACTGAGAAGGTAAATCTACTGAGAGAAAAATACAACGTTATATTTTCAGAGCCTATTCAAGTAATTTGTTTCATTGTCTGTTGTTTGGATTAATTTTCCATCATTTTCATTTGCACAGATAATTAAAGCTGTGAATTTAATTGGTTTACTTGGGACAAGATTAAAGAAAATGAGTTGCTTTTGTAAACTAAAATTGGCATTTATATTATGTTAAAATATTGCATAATTTTAAAGGATTTTCTTAAATCTGTTGATAGAAGTTTAACTGCTTTTAGAACAAGTTTAAAATTAAATTACTGTCCATAAATATCTTTGAAACATATGACTTTATATGAAAAAATACGTATATAGAAATATATATTCACTATTCATAAAATACCCCTGACAAAGGGAAAAAAGTTAGGAGAAAGAATAAGTGAACTTCTAGTTTAAAATTTGCAATGCTTTATTCCATGATCACTTCAGGTTATACATAAGTACTAGATAAATAAAACTGAAGAAAAATATCTTAGTTTAAATTAATAGTTGTATATCAAAGTAAGCCATTGGTTTGCATTTTAAACTTGAGGTGGAGCAATTAATATCATATTAATTTAGCAGATGGGACATTCAAAAGTTAAATTTTACTAGCCAAGAAAGTATACTAAAAATTGGCTACATACTTAATAAAATCCAATGTCTGAGATGGCCTAAACTTGATAATTAATTAAAATAAGATATCAAACTTGAAGCTCAGGAAATTACTAGAGAAAAATAAGCAAAGCCTCAATAAACTGTTGGACAATATCAAGCAGTGTATTGTATACTTAGAATCCCAAAAGGAAAGGAATGGGATATTGACAAGTTTGTTTACATTGTTTAAAGATGTGTTAATTGATGGCTTACAAATTGTTTTAATTGGTATCTTGATTGGCTTGGCTACTTGACCACTGGATAGAGTTGCCAGATAAAAGAGAGAATACCTGTGAATTATTTTACACTAATTTATATACATATTTTTAAATTGTTGTTTTTCTGAAATTCAATTATAACTTGGATCCTATATTTTATTTGCTAATTCAGGCAACCCCACCAGGAGGGCATCAAAGACCCTACTTGAAATATTTGTCTAAATTCTCCTGAAACAAAGAATTCTCACACATATCTTGATAGATGATAATCCAGACACAAAGCTCCCTGAAGGAAGTGTCTTAGGACCCCAATTCTTGCCTGTACTTGCTTTTTATGTATTTTAAATCTATTAAAACCTTGTATAAATATGCTCTGTGGAGTCTTGGGAGTTCTTTCCATTATTCCAACCTGTGAATATTTTTTTTAATATTTTGGATAGAATATTAATGGAGAGAGAATATTAATGGGGTCAACTTGAAGAGGCGCTCACTGGGCAAAGATGCATACATAAATTCATGAAAGAAGTTAAGTGAAAAAACAAATGCATAGAAGAAATTGGAAAACACTTTCTTAGAGTAGAATTTCAACTAATAAGTATAGAAGGACTAATGTGGTTAGATAATCATTGTTAGAAGCTAAAAGGAATTGAATGTTTAGTGAGAAGCAAGATATTTATATAGTCTTAAAATATATCCCCATAAATTACTAATTAATTCCTAAGGAACACATATTATCTCCTCAGTGGAGAAATCTGGTAGACCTCACCTTAAATGGATGATCAAACCAACCATGTTCCATAACAGGACAGTCACTCATTGTGTGCCTCCTAATAACAATGCCCTGAGATGGATACATTACTTCAATACTACTCCTGACAAAGAAACCCAAATTGAAGACATTCTACAAAATAGCAGCTCTTTAAAAATATCAAAAGTAAGAAAGATAAAAGTTGACGTGTTACAAATTAAAGGAGACTAAAGGATCACAAAACTAAATAAAATGCATGATCCTGGATTTGATCCAAAACCTGGTTAAAAAAAAAATGTTATTGGGACATTTGACAACATTTGAATATGATCTGTAGATTACACTTATTTTACCGATGTTAGATAGATAGATATAGATAGATAATTTTCTCTTTATATATCTATCCATATAGATATTGGATATCTAACTATCTAATTATCTAGAGAGAGGGACAGAGAAAAGAGCAAGAGAAGGAGAGAGGGAAAGAAGGTGGAGAGAGAGAGAGAGAGAGAGGGAGAGAGATAGCATGCCAAATGTAAATAACTGGTGAATCTAGATAAAGGTCATGGGGAGGTTATCTATCATTTTTGTACCTTTTCTTCAAGTTTGGAATTATATTGAGCAAAGTGAAAAAAATTAACACTAGCAATTATCTACAGTTTTCAGGTTTTTTACAAGAAAAACACTCAGTGCAAACATCAAGATGGATTTAAGTTATACTGATTCTGTTTCTTATTCCTTTATTGAGATTAGAAATAATACAATTTCAATTAGGGAAAATCTGAATTAATATGAATTTAGCTACATGGAAGTTGGTCACCTCAAAAAAATCTTTGATTTAACATTGTTTTAATTCTATTATCTACTACAAATTTCACAAAAGTTAATGTAATTTTTTAAAGAATCCATTTTCTAAAACATGAGCTATTATGCCACTTATGAAAGGAAACAAAAGAAACAATTCAGTAAGTGCTAATTTAGAAAAGTGAGGGATGTCAATTTAGTTTAAAACAATAATTCCTCAGGTTCTAAATTGTTAACATTCGTGGACTTTGCTTGCTGGGGTTTCATATTAAATGATCTTCCAGTGTACTGCTCAAAAGAGACATGAATCTGAGGAAATTGTTTTCATAATTAATCATAAATTATACTTGCTACTCTAAAGGCAGTGACCTGTTAAAAATTAATTAAGAAATGAATAATGTCAATTCTCAATTCTGATGCAATGGCTCTTTGATTTATTTGTTCTATTGTATTTATTTAAATGAATGTCTTGGTGATATAATGGGAAAATATAGCGGTGGCCTCAAAGATTTAACTCTTTTTTTCAGCTCAGAATTTCTTACTGAGAATTTGGTAATGTCATATAATTATCAAGATCCCACATAACAAAATCTAGGCCTTACCAACTTCTCAGTATGGAAAAGAGGTTATCATACTATACTGGAAAACAATAATATTATTGCCACTTAACCCTAGTTTTTTGAAGTCCTGGCCTGTGTCTCAAGCTTAGTTTATTGCTGATGAACATAGCACAGAGCTCCATTCATAGTAAGTTTTGATAAATTCTTAATGAATGAATGAACTATGAGTATAAGGTTAACACAATGATCTTCATACAATGACAATTATTTGAGCATCTACTACAAAATACACATAAGCATCAGTGTTGGGAATATAGAGATGAATAATATATTTGATTAACTCAGAGATGTTGGGCAATATAAAGACTTGCCTTTCCACTTGACCTTATATTCAATCAGTACCCACATCGTCCTGATTGCTTGATTTCTTCTTTGTATCTTTTAGAGTTGTTCGTGACAGTTCACATGATGGGGAAGTTCAGGATGTAAAGAAGCACACTGCCACTGACCTATCTTGGAAAGCTGAAGGAATGTGACCTTGAGAAAGTGACATCTATGCTGAGATATAAAGATTGACTCTGGTTTTGCATACAACACATAGAGTGAGGAGAGCAGTATTAGAATGCTCAAGACAAAGGGAATAGAAAACATGAAAAAAGAATGTGAATGATATTTTCTGATTATTGAAAAACATTGAAGAGTACTGGAATGTAGAGGGAGGAGTACTAAGAGACAAGACAGGAGAATTAAATTGAGGCAACAGTTATAAAATGAGTCTTGTTCTTTAGCTTTAGAACAAAGGGAAATCATTAAAAGTTATTAAGCAGAGAATGACATGAACAAATTCAAATCTGCATTTTCAAAGGAGTGATTAGTGCAAATAAAATTGAGGTTGGTGAGACTAGACATTAAGAGAGCATCTAGAAGACAACTGTATCAATCCAAGCAGGAAGTAATGGCCTTCTGAAGCAGAGTGGTATTCGTAGGGAGGGAAGAAGGAAGAAGGAAGAAATGCAATAAGAGGAAGTATATAGAAGGAGTGTTCGACAGTATTTCATGTTTGATTTGAGAAACAAATCAAAAGATTTAACAATAAGAGAGTTACCACTCAAACCCACCTTATTTGAGAAGGTATTTGAGGTGATTTACAAAAATATGTGCAAATGTTAACATAAATATGGTGGTTAAGAGAGATAATTTCACAATGTGGGCCAAGATATACCTTTACTAAGTAGCTGAAGTATATTTTTTTCAATAAACAAGTCAATTAATAAATTTGTTTGTGTCAGCTGTTAGTTAATAGTCAGCTATAAATAGTTGAGCATTGTGGAAATTCACAATGATTCTTTTTTTTTTTTAACATCTTTATTGGAGTATAATTGCTTTACAATGGTGTGTTAGTTTCTGCTTTATAACAAAGTGAATCAGTTATACATATACATATGTTCCCATATCTCTTCCCTCTTGCGTCTCCCTCCCTCCCACCCTCCCTATCCCACCCCTCTAGGTGGTCACAAACCACCCAGCTGATCTCCCTGTGCTATGCGGCTGCTTCCCACTAGCTATCTATTTTATGTTTGGTAGTGTATATATGTCCATGCCACTCTCTCACTTTGTCACAGCTTACCCTTCCCCCTCCCCATATCCTCAAGTCCATTCTCTAGTAGGTCTGGGCACAATGATTCTTGCTCACAAGTCACTGACTGTAAAATTAAATGGTTAAAATAAGACCTATGAAAATTTGAGGTAACAATATAAGAAAGTAAATGATAGGTATAAAAGTCATTCATTTACTCAGTAGACATTTATTGAGTACCTACTAGATTCAGTGCAATTTTGTAGGGTCTGGGCTATAAAAATAAAAGTTAGTTGTAAAAATATATATATTTTAGTGAAAGTATGCACATATAAAGTGAAAAAAATCAATTTTGCCATCTGGAATTAGATAAATAACACTTCATTATTGGAATGCAGAAGAAGAAATAAGCTTAAAGTTTTTAATAATAACATTTGTACTTTCAAACTTAATTATATCCCTTATCCAAGTGATTTACCTTTTTTTTTTAATGTCCTAAATTCAGGTGGTCAAATGTGTTCCCGTTCATATTTAGAATTCTTCTGTTTGGACAATCATAGATTATTGCTTAAACTGAAATGATTAATATCTTCAAACTCACTGTCAGTCCCCTGCTGTTAGACTCATCTTAAATGCAAATATAAACTTTTTCTTTTTAATTCTGGGGATTGATGATTTACCACACTATCTGAGGACTTATGTATCTGAAAACTAAAATATTCAAAACCCTTAATCAAAAAATTTTTTAAATTCTGTGTCAAACTGGGTTACTCTAGAACCCAGATTCTAAGCAAAGACTTGAATGAAAGTAGCTTATTTAAGAGGTAATGGAAACACCGTTTGAGATGTTAGAAGTCAAGGAAGGGAAACAAAAATGAGTGCATTATCAAACCACTTGCCATTGGATTAAGTGCTTAAATGTTTTAAAAAAGAAAACAATAAAACAAAAAAATTTAGGAATATATATGGTACCTAGGATTTGGGAAGATCATTTTAATTAAGTCTGAAAGCAATACAAGAAAAGCCATCCTTACTTGAATATATAAACAAATTTTTAAAGTTCTGTAGTACAAGATACTAAATCAAAAGAAAATAAAGTTTGCACCACAGCTGGTGGATAATGTATTCATACTGATGTTACTCAAAGGCATCTGCATACTGAAAACTATAAAATAAATATCCCAATAGAAAAATGTACAAATTAACAATTCAAAAAGCTGCTTTCAATAACCTGTAAGTGTACCAGAAGATGTTGAAGCACTCTGTAAGTTGAGGACAAAACTGATTTAAGACAAAATTAAAGTAATAATGAAAGCTCACTTATTACCAATACAAAGGAATGATAATAGATTACAACACTGATGACTGGCATTAATAAGTGGAAAGATGGGGGGCTTCCCTGGTGGCGCAGTGGTTGAGAGTCTGCCTGCCAATGCAGGGGACACGGGTTCGAGCCCTGGTCTGGGAGGATCCCACATGCCGCGGAGCAACTGGGCCCGTGAGCCACAATTACTGAGCCTGCGCGTCTGGAGCCTGCGCTCTGCAACAAGAGAGGCCGCGACGGTGAGAGTCCCACGCGTCGCGATGAAGAGTGGCCCCCACTTGCCACAACTAGAGAAAACCCTCGCACAGAAACGAAGACCCAACACAGCCATAAAATAAATAAATAAAAATAAATAAATAAATAAATAAATAAATAAATAAAAAACAAAATAAAACACCACAGGGGGACCGCCAGGCAAAAAAAAAAAAAAAAAAAAAATAAGTGGAAAGATGAACTTTCATATATTGCTCATAGAAATTTAGTTCATTATCTCAAGTGAAACAATTTAGCAATATCAATTATAGTTAATTGTAGATAAAATAAGTACCTTCTTTACTCCAATACTCCCATTCATGAGCATGTATCTCAGAAAAATAAAACACCAATATGCACAGAAATGTAAAATGTAGTTTGTTGTAGAATTGCTTGTTGAAAAAAAAAAATTAGAAACAAAATGAATGCCCATCAATAGGGGAAGGGTTGAAAAAACACTGAAACTTTGTTGAGTAACATGGAATATTTCCCTATTAAAAATAATTACTTGTATCTATGCCATTGACTTGAAGAGATTTTCATAAGGTAATTTTAAAGTTAGGCAAAATGTTGCTTGAACAATATGTGATCTATTGCTGTTGAAAAACAATCACACTAAATCTTCTGTAAGTGTGTGTGTGTGACAATTTTTGTGTAGGATTATATATAGAAATGTGCAGAAGGAAACCCATTTAGTCGTTTCCTTTGGGGATGAATTAGGTTAAAGAAGCAAGTAGAAATGACTTTTTAAAAGTTCTCGATCATAAAAATAGCACAGATGATCTCCTACAAAGACATGCATTGAATGTGGACACAGAAAATCAGAACAATGCAATTAACTAAACAGCAGACTTTATTTGTATTCAAGGAGTTTTTGTTGTTGCTTTTCTTACTATTATTCTTTCTATTTTCCAGGACCCAATCAGGATCACAAATTGCATTTGGTCCTCATGTCCTTAGTCTCCTGCAGTTTGTGACAGTTCTTATTCTTTCCTTACCTTTCAAGACATTCACATTTTTTGAGAAATACTGGCCAGTTATCTTTGCAGAACATCCTCCTTTGGGATCGTCTGATATTTTCTCATAACTGAATTGAAGTTACACATTTTTGGCAAGAGTACTGCAGAGGTGATATGACCTTCTCAGTACATCCTATCAGGGATGCAGGACATCAATACGACTTATGAGAAGTGATACAGCCACTATGGAGAACAGTATGGAGGTTCCTTTAAAAACTAAAAATGGAACTACCATATGACCCAGCAATACACTACTGGGCATATACCTTGAGAAAACCATAATTCAAAAAGAGATATGTACCACAATGTTCATTGCAGCACTATTTACAATAGCCAGGACATGGAAGCAACCTAAGTGTCCATCAACAAATGAATGGATAAAGAAGATGTGGCACATATATACAATGGAATATTACTCAGCCATAAAAGGAAACAAAATTGAGCTATTTGTAGTGAGGTGTATGGACCTAGAGTCTGTCATACAGAGTGAAGTAAGTCAAAAAGAGAAAAACAAATACCGTATGCTAACATATATATATAGAATCTAAAAAAAAAAAAGGTTCTGATGAACCTAGGCGCAGGACAGGAATAAAGACGCAGACATAGAGAATGGACTTGAGGACACGGGGAAGGGAAAGGGTAAGCTGGGACAAAGTGAGAGAATGGCATGGACATATATACACTACCAAATGTAAAATCGGTAGCTAGTGGGAGGCAGCTGCATAGCTCAGGGAGATTAGGTCGGTGCTTTGTGACCACCTAGAGGGGTGGGATAGGGAGGGTGGGAGGGAGGCGCAAGGGGGAGGAGATATGGGGATATATGTATATGTATAGCTGATTCACTTTGTTATAAAGCAGAAACTAACATAGCATTGCAAAGCAATTATACTCCAATAAAGATGTTAAAATATATTTTTTTCATTTTCTTAAAATATTTCTTACATATATATATTTATAATAAACATGTACAAGTTATATAACCAATGAAAACAAGGGGCAGTAAATGAAAGTTCGGAGATGGTGCAGTAATTAAGCTACTAACTTTGTTTATAGCCCTAGATACTAAATAGGTTCCTGGTTTTGTGGGTTGTTTTTTCCTTTTTAATTTTCTTATTTGAATACCTATCTGAAGAGTGTTTATTCAGAACAGAATAGTGTTTACTAAAAATAAATAGAGACATGGCAAAAAGAAAAGGATTCCCATCACTTTTAAGCCTTCCAAATGAGTGAAATAAAATTTCTCTCTATACCCATATGAAGAAAAGTAGTTATTAAAAAAAAAATACAAACAGTACAATGATCTTTGTGTTTGTAAGAGGAAGGCCATCAATCTGATGCTCCAGTTAATGGGGTCTGTAAAAAGGCACCATTTTCATTTTCATTTTATAGTGTAATTATGAAGGATTTTTGGAAACCACATCCAAAAAGTTTTTAAATCCAAAGCATTTTTTTTAAAAGAAACTGACTAGTGTTTAGTGACCAACCTGGCACTCTTTCTTGATTTCAGACAAAACAAAATAGGCTGTCTTCCAATTAATTAAGAATATCTGATGCTAGCCAACTTTTTCCACTATTAAATGTGTTATAGTTCTCAATTATACGTCAAAGCTATGTTGTATAAATATTACAGTAATCAACAGTGACGGTCCCAGATGCATTGTGGAAGAGAAAGGGAAGCCTTTTATCAAAAGCCAGTTCCTGCTTCCTGAACAATGATACAGTTTCTTCAGTTTCTCTCTAGAGACAAATTTAGTTAATATTCATGGAATGGGAAAATGAAATTTTATAATACACGTGCACGCACACACACACACTGTATGCACTCAAACTTTTCAATGACCTGATGAGTATTTTTCTTTTGTAGATGTTTGTTTTAATGATTTATTGAGACAAATGTGCTTGTATTAGTGTTTGTATTAGACAACAATTTTTAATGTTCTTCAAGGAAGGAGAGCTATTACTTTTATTTTTCCTTTGTATGATTTTACCTTCTGCTGCTCATCTAAAATATAACGTGAACTTAGTATACTGACTAGATGTTATACTGATTTATCCAGACCATCTCTGGCCTGTCATTCAATTTACTACAAATTATTTCTCAAACAAAATTTACATTGTACATGTTGTCACATTAACTTTAGTTATTTAACCTGGAAGCTTAGGGCAATATCTTAAAAAAATTAGGTTTGTTATTACCATGCTAACAAGAAAACTCACACCATCACTTTATCATTATAATACTTTGTAGCAATCGGAAATGTACTTTACTACCTTAAATATATTTATTTGGTTTCAGGCCTCGGTACAAAACATATGTGTTTTTCTAAGTGTTCATTTCTCAGATATTTAATGCTCTCCTACAGTGTGTTAAGGATATAAGTATATAAAAAACATGGTCCCTGCCCTGGAAAAATCTCACTTTATTAGTTTGTGTGTACGATAACATAAGGATAAATGTTTTTCCTCCTTGGCTCTCTTTAGCATCAAAGCAACATTTTTATATTAATGTGTCTGCATGTGTGTATATTTGAGGACCTAGGAAGAACATTTTTATTTTGTTTTCAGACTGGTTTTGCTTTTGGATATAGACCATTAGGTCCAAGTTTAAGGTGAAGACGTTTTCCTATCAGTCTTTCCACCTTAGAGAGGCCCTGAGGTTGCACTGCTCTTTCCCTGCTACACCATCAAAGCCAAAAGTTTACATTTGGCTAGATATGTAAATGCCCATGTTTTCAGTCAGGTTCCCCAGGAAATGAACTCAGAGGTAGATTTTTCTTTTGTGGATTTATAGCAGAGTGCTCTTAGGATTACTATAGGTAAAAATATTAGAAAAGTAAGATACTACCTGGTGCCTTGGGAAGCTCTGAAGCTGCAATAGCAAAATGTTGACAAGAGAACCAGGGCTTGTGATCTACCCACATTGATCAGTCATTAGATAAGAGTTGTACCCACGGAAGGTATATCAGGCAAGGCAGCTCCTAGGAATAAGGTAGCCTAGATCATATATATGTATTTTGTATATGTATGATTGTATATATATGATTATATATGTGCATATGTATATGTGTTTTGGATATTTGTGCTTTTATTCATATCCTAAGTAATCCAAGTTTTTACATGATGAATACTTGATTAAAATAGCCACACATAAAAATACCCATAGAATAAAACATAAGAAAGTGTATATCCATATATGTAGGACCTTTTTGAAGATATCTTCCAAATAAAACTATTCTTGAATAAATATTATAAAGATGCTAGTTTACCATAAATCCCTGTATAAGTTTAAAAATTATAAAATAGTTTTAAAGGCGATTAAAGAATAGCTAAAAAATTAATCTAAAAAAGGTAGGGAGTATAAATACAGGGTTTTTATAAAATTCAAAGAATAATTTTAATATTGTGCTACACGGAGAAATATCCATAAAAAGGGAATAAAATGAATCTTTTAAAAATTAATCTAATGAAGAATTGTCTGAGGAAACAATTTCTATAATACTTTAAAATAGATAATGTAATCTTATTAAATAGAAGAGGAAAATACAAAGAAATAAAAAAGCATAAATTAAAGATTTAACGTATTATGAAGGTGACAGTACAAAACACTGGTAAAAAATTGTGGTGAAGGATTATTTAATAAACAAATTTAATTAGAAAAATTTAATTACAACTTTAGCATGTGCTATAGAAACTCACTGCAGCCAACTTAAGTAAAAAATAATTTTATTCAACAAATATGTGTTAACAAAAAAGAATTTTAAAAGAGTAAAGAAATCAGGTCTAAGGAAAGACAAGTTTAGAAAGGCTCTGCAATTGAGGTAGCAGAAAATAATTACAGTCACGTCAGGGTGCCCTTGCCAATTTGAATGGCTTCTACATTTTTTAGTGTTTGCATTTTCTGTTCCAAATTCAAAAATCCATCTATTATAAATACTCTTCATATGTTCAGTAAGGTAGAGGTAAAGATGAACATGATAAAGAGAAAAGTTGAAATATGAAAAATACCCAAATGGAACTTCTAGAGAATAAAAATATAATATCTAATATAAAAAATACACTAGGGGGATTTACATCTAGATACTGTAAAAGAAAATATCAGTAAATTTGAACATAGAGCAAAATAAATACACCAAAATAAACACAGAGAGGAAAAAAAATGAACAGGAAATCAGTGAGATATGGGACAGTACTATCGGGAAGCATACATAAAATTGGAGTTCTAGGAAGAGAAATGGGGAACAGAATATTTTAAATAATATTGGCTAAAAATTCCAAAATTTGATGAAAACTATAAACTTTAAACCCAAAGATTCAAGAAATTCAATGAATCTCAAGCAGAAAAAAATATTTTAAAAAAAAGAAGGCAAGAAAAATCGCAATGACATTGAAAAAATCCCATCACAGTAATAAAGGTAAAATCTTAAAAGCAACCGGGGGGAAAGATAGATTATATAGAAAGGAACAAAAGTAAGGATGAACTCAGACTTCTTGTCAGAAACTATCCAAGCCAAACAATGGTAGAAAGACGTCTTTTAAGTACTGACAGACAAAAACTGTCAACCAAGCATTCTTTATATAGTGAAAATATTTTTCCAAAATTAGCCAAATAAAGACTTTCAGGCAAAATAAAGGGAGTTTTGATTCATTACCAACAAATGTTCACTTCAACAAATATTAAAGGAAATTCTCTAAGCAGATGAAAATGATAACAGGTGGAAATCTGAGTCTACCCAAAGGAATGAAGAGCACCAGAATGGATAATATGCAGGTATAAACAGAATAGATATTTTTTCTGTTATTCTCCACCTCTTTAAAAGATGAGCAACTCTTCACAGCTCTTTAAAGTTAAAAAAAAAAGTGGTGAGTTCTGGACTTTATGTCATAAATAAAAGTGAAACAAATAAAGTATGGAAGGGGAAATGATATGTAATGTTGTAAGGGTCTACATCATGTGTGAAGTGGTATATTACTTGAAGGTAAACTGTGATAAATTGAAAATCTATACTGTAAACCCTAGAACAATCACTAAAAAAATAAGATTTATAGCTAATAACCCAATTGTGAAAATAAAACAGAGTAATAGAAATGCTCACCTAATACCAAAAGAAAATAGAGAAAGGGATAAAAAAGAGAAAATAAGAGAAAACAAATAACAATATGGAAGATTTAAAACCAACAATATCCATCACTACATTAAATGTAAAGGTCTAGACACTTGAATTAAATAACAAATACTCTTAGATTAGATAAAAAGACAATAGCCAACAATGTTCTGCCTGAAAGATACCACTTAAATAGGTTTTAATAATTAAAAATAAAAGTATGGCAAAAGTTATACCATGTAAACCCTAAGCAAAGGAAAGCTGGTGTGGCTATATTGATACCTGACATTTTATGGTAACAATTATAGTTGGAAATTTTGACACTTCACTCTCAATAATTGATAGCAAAAGTTTTGGCAGTAAATCAGTGGGGATACTGAAGACTGGAACAACACTATCAACTAACTTGACCTAATTAACATTTATAAAACACTCCATCTGATAACAAAATACACACTCTTTTCAAGGGCACCCAGAGCACTCAGTAAAATAGACATTATTATGAGCTGTAAAACAGTCTCAATAGATTTAAGAGAATTAATATTATGCAAAGTATATTCTATGACCAGCAGAGAATTAAACTAGAGCTCAGTAACAAAAATATCTGCAAAAATTTCCAAATATTTGGAAATTTACCCATGGATCAAAGAGAAAAATCACAAAAGATATTAGAAAATGTTTTGATCTGAATGAAAATAAAAATATCATATATCAAAATTTGTGGAATGCTACTAAAGCAGTGCTTAGTGCTTAAATGTTTGCATTAAAAAGAAGAAAGCTCTCAAGTCGATGATCTCAGCTTCCACCTTAGGATACTAGAAAAAGAAGAAAAAATTAAACCAAAAGTAAGCAGAAGAAAAATAAATCAATAAAAGCTATTTTTTAATGAACAGTTTAAAAAAATTCAAAATCCAAAGCAGAGGGCCCAGTTGTTCTAAATTTGGTCATGTGTCTTACTTGGGAGAAAACAAGACACCATAAATGAAGACAAGTGCAGAGTATCTAGTTTTCTTAAAATTAAAAAAAAAAAAAAAAATAGCTATAGCAATATTACCGCAAGAAGAGAAAATGAAAGCATCATTAGACAAAATAACAAATGTTCACCATTTTCTTATAAAATGAACATTCTCCCCCCTAGTAATACTCAAAACCATACTTATAAATAGGTCATAGAAATGTAAGTTATTACAATTATTTTCTAAAAGTATTTTAGTAGTTTCTAAGAGACATAAAAATATTCATATCTAATAACTTGATTGAGAATCTGTCATAAAGAATTAATCTACAACTTCAGCAAAAATTTATTCACAAAGAGTAAGAATAGACTCTTAAAATTTTTATTTCCGGTTTTAATCTCAGATCTGTCACTTACAAAACCATAGGACTTTGGCAAGATTTGGTTCCACCTATACAATAAGAATAAGTGCACTCATGTTATGGGGTAACTGTGAGGAGAGTGAGCTGTCAGTAAGTGGAAGCCAATTATGTTAAAGATATTTACTATCCTTATTTATATTAGAGAAAAATGTAAAGAATAAATTTAGTTAAGCAAATTATAATATGTTCATCAGATAGGATAAAATACAATCTTACACATTAAAAAAAGAGACAAAAAAAAAGATTGTAAGTAGATAGTCATTCCATGGGAAGGTGTATATGTTGTTAAGCAAAATAAAATATGCTAAATGTTTGTAATAACTGTCTCTTAGTTTTAATATTATGAGGATTTGGGATTTTCTTTCTCTTTACTTTTCAGTGCTATTTTATTGAAGTGGTACATTTCATTTTATCAAATAAAAATGTATTGGTTTCTTTCATTTGACGAAAGTAATTATGAAAAAAGAAAAAATAGACATAAAGATGTTACTACTAAACAACTAGAAATAGATAGTAGAATGGACAAATGAAAGGAGTGTGCCAACTTGCTTTTATTACAGGATAAAATAGTTATAACTTTTCAACAGTATTATCTTATTAAGTGGGAAGCTATGAAAATCATCTTGTTAAAATTTTGTATAATACCTCCTAAAACGTTATATTTAAAAACTACAATAAGTGAATTTGGCTTTACCAATCTTGAGCATTTTGTCCTACCTAAAGTATGAATGATTGATACAATTAAGCAGTATTATCTACAAGTTATTATATTACCATAGACATTTTTAATTAAAAGCTCCTTATTTTATTAAAAAAACTTCAAATATATCACTATTATTAATTTTACTGTCAAGATTTACTATAAATTCTGAACAGAATGTTGTTTACCCCATAACTAAATCTGTTGATGGAGTTTGATGGAGTTTTATCATGGCGGTAAAATAAAATCACAAATTTTGTCATGAATAAGTGAAGATAGTCTATGTATTTCATGAAAATAAGTTTTTTTAAAAATTTAACCATATGCTTAATTAACTGAAGAGAAATAAATATTATAAATGATGAATTGCATCCAGTAAATCATTTAAAAGTCTTGAAAATACCAATCTCAACATTTTTCTCAGCTTGTTTTAATAATGAGCAGATTTGCTAGAGGTACATTTTAAAACACTTCATATCAGTATGAGAAAAAGAAAGTATTTTAATGAAAAGCTATACAAATTAAGTTCTTGATACAAATAATAATCCAGTGAAGATGTTTTACAATGGGCAATAATTGTATTACTGTTAATCTGGACCAAATCTTATTAAATATTTATCCATAATTGTATTATAGTAGGTAGCAGTTGAGAACACAGCCTCTTGACAGCCATCTATTCTAGTGACACCCATGAAAATTTAAACACACATAATTCAAGTTGTATTAAGCCCTGGAATTTTCTTATGCATAGTAATTGTTCATTAATAGTTCCAAGGCTTAGTAGATAAAGCAGAAAGAATTGGGGAATTTTAATCCTAATTCTACTTATCCAATATATCAACTTTCTTTGTTGTTGCTTTTATAGAATTCCTTGATAATCTATAATGAAAGACCCTATTCCTAGAAAATGAACAAACATTTAAAATATTTAAGATATATAACCCATCACATAAATTTTCAAGAGGTCTTGAACTCACTTGGAACTAGTTATTATTCTTATGAAATTAAATGTGTGTATGAAAATAAAATATGCACCATAATTATCCAAATACATTTTTAAAAGCACATTTCATCAAAATGCTTAACTTAATACTTAGAACGTCAACCTCTTTTACAAATTATTATGGAAAAGATGTTGGTACAAAGAGGTTTATCATTGCATTATTTAGTATACGTTTTAAGTCAGTCAACTAGTGGGGAAAGACAACAAGTAATCCTGGAGGATTAAATAAATTCTTACTTCTAGTCCCTGTCATAACTACATTAAAACAGCAGGGAAGGAAATCTTTAAAAAAAAATGTTAACAAAGAAATGGTAGAAAAGATAATAGCAGAGGAGGGATGACAGCAAAACTGGGAAAGATAAATGGAGATGGAGAATTGACAGTTGACTTAGCAACTGTCAATTCCAGACTTAGGAATCTGGAACCTAAGTGCCTACAGCAGGACAAAGTCAGCAAGAAGCAAGTATATTTATGACTCAACACTCCAGGAAGGATGAATAACTGACTCAACAAGAACCTTTAGAGGATGGAGAGAACATTGAATTAAAATCAAAAAGGTTTGAAAATTTGTGTAAGGAGCAGTTAAGTATCTCAGATCTCTTCCATTAGCCCCTACAACAAGGAAAACTGTCCTTCTTGTCGACCTGCACTCTGCAGATGAAAAGAAGATTTAACTCTGGAGATAAATATAGGCTCGTTCAACAAAAGAACATTACCAGAATGCCAATTCACCTTTTCAATTCACTACATGGCCAATTCCACAACAATCAACTCATGGAAAACCAATTAATTGCTCCAGATGGCTAATTTACTAACTGGTAAGTTTGTGAAATGATTAATTGGCTAAATTTACACGCTGCTTTTAACGATTTCCTTTAAAAATATTTCATATAAATACACACAGCATATAATTATAGTATGAATTATTTGTATTAAGTGTATATTTGAGAATGCATTCATGAACATATTGTTCAAAATTTACTTCTAAGAATAATACATGCACAGAGTATATAGACTTCATGAAATTTATTTAATATTTATTTAATAGACTCTGGAAGCATATATATTTAGACTTATATTTCCAGCAATATAGTGAGCCAGATGTTCAGAGAAAACCTTTAACACAGCTATAAACACTGGATAAAATACAAAAATATATTTAAATATAGGGGCTTGTTTTTGTTTTCATAATCCGCTTTAGTTTTAAAATATAGTTTTAAACACGGTTTCTAGTCTCTAGCTATGTGGAGGTAAACAAAGAATATTTACTGAAGTCAAAAATGACAAGAAGGCACAAATCCATAGGATTAAGAAAACTTTGGAAACAGTGTCAGCCTGGGTGAATCTACCTATTTCTGGAGCACTAAAACCTGCCTTTGATTAACCAAATGAACCTAGTACAGGGTCAAAGCCTGGCACCTGAGGTATGTGTGTGGGGGGCGGGGGTCAGCAGGAAAAAGGGAGTTTCACACAAAATCACTTACAAAAAGTCAAGTTCTGTGAAGAACAGTTTTAGTGGGTACATTAGCAAGGAACTTGCTCCATAGAAAGGGGGCACACCCACCTAGAACTTGGCTCTGGGCAATTCCTAAAGATAGGACTAAGATACAAAAATGAATGGTTATCACATAAAATGCTTAACCCATGGGTAAACTAAATACTGATCATATAAAACAATAACAGTAATATTTAACTCAGTGTGTTTAAAAAGTTAAATTAGAATTGAAATAATCCTGGATTATTATGCTCGGCTCACATAATGCATGAGTGAAACAGGTAATCAAGTCGATAATTAGAAAATAAATGGAAAAGGTTCATAATAAAATTTTTAAAAGGCAATAATCTATATTTTCTTCTAAAGACTATTATGTTCAGTTTTTTTTTTTTTTTTTTTTTTTTTTGTGCTATTGATAGAAGCTTAAAGTTTCTAAGGTTTTAGAGGTAAGTTTTGAAAATCATTGTGGAGGCAAACCCAAACTTCTAAGCAAAACTCATGGATGGCAAAATGAATTCACACACAAAGCTTCAGCTCCATCTCTGTGAACCAAATCCTGTAAGTTTTGCTTTAGTTCAGACAAGGTTCAGATAAAATCTGAGCTCATGGTCTCCAGCCAAATTAAATAAAAGGCCAAAATTTTGACATTGTCAGAATACTCTTAATAATTTCAACATCTGTTGTTTCATACTCTTCTGTCTGCAAAATATGGAAGAATAATAAGTGATTTCTTACCAAAAGCATATTGCCTTTGGAACTACACTTATGCTTGCTATTCATAAACTATACCATAATTAATACTTGTTAACATTTTGGATGAAATGACTCAAAGAATCAAAATTAATATCTCCAATTCCACAATATTCTAGGGGAATTAATCTGGGTAATATCTGCTGGGTTCAAAATATTAAGGAAAAGCATATAGTTTTTAAATTACATCTTAGTTGAGGTTAGTTGCTTTGCTTTTGTTAGTCTATAAGGAAACAAAATGGAAACAGCTGACATTCTCACATTAGGATAGTTAGAAGAGAGTTTATGGATAAGAAATTAATTACACAGGTGTGAATAGAGTACAGAGGAAGTGAAAGGGATAGTACAGAAACACAGAGCTAGCAGCCATGGGCTGACATCACTCCTAGGCCCAAAGGGCAAGGGGAGAGAGATCACTGGAAACCAGAAGGAAGGAAGTCCATGTACAGCTGAACCTCACTGAGAGCAGAAGTGATCCTCCCTTTGAGAAAAGTCTGTCCTGGTGACCTCAAGGAAACAGGAAATAAATACAGTAGCCCCCCTCATCCGAGGTTTCAGTTACCCGAAGTCTACCACAGTCTGAAAATATTAAAAAGAAAATTCCAGAAATAATTCATACGTTTTAAATTGTGTAGTTACGTACCATTCTGAGTAGCATGATGAAATCTCGCGCTGTTCCCACCCAGGACGTGAATCATGCCTTTGTCCAGATTTTCCCCATTAGTCACTTAGTAGCCATCTTCGTTCTCAGATGGACTGCGGGGTCGCACAGTGCTTGTGTTCAAGTCTCCCTTTCTTTACTTAATAATGGTCGCGAAGCACAAGAGTAATGATGCCAGCAATTCAGAGGTGCCAAAGAGAAGCCCCATAAAGTGCTTCCTTTAAGTGAAAAGGTGAAAGTTGTTGACTTAATAAGGAAAGAAAAAAATTGTATGCTGCGGCCGCCAAGATCTACCATAAGAACAAATCTTCTATCCATGAAACTGTGAAGAAGGAAAAAAGAAATTTGTGCTACTTTTGCTGTCGCAACCCAAACTGCAAAAGTTATGGCCACAGTGAGAGGTAAGCGCTTAGTTAAGATGGAAAAAGTATTAAGTGTGTATGATAAGGTATTTTGAGAGAGAGAAAAAGAGAGACCATATACCCAGAGCTTTTATTACGTATATTATTATAATTGTTCTATTTTATTACTCATTATTGTTGCTAGTCTCTTATTATGCCTAATATATAAATTAAACTTTATCATATATATGTATCCATAGGGAAAAACATATTATATATAGGTTTTGGTACTATCCGTGGTTTCAGGCATCCCCTGCGGGTCTTGAAATGGATCTTCAGATGAAAGGGAGGGACTACCTGACTTCTCTCGCCTCCTTCCCAGGTGTTCTCATCACTGTCCTATTGACACAACTCAAACTGAAGGCAGATGGTACAGATTACAGTGATGTAATTTATAAATATCTACATCCTGGTTAGAGATCGGAGTGGGAAAAGGTGTAATGTAGATCTGGAGGGGCGATTGAAGAAACTCAACACACTTTAATGTTCTGAGCTCAGGAAGATACATTACAGGAGCAAAATAAAAATGAAATGTTAATTATATTACCAGAATTCTCTGATTTGAAAAATCACAATAACCAAAAACATCCCAAATTTCCACAATGCAATGTCAAATACCAATGAAAAACTGCAGTACAATAAGTTAGTTGAACCACTTCCTTCTGTGTATGTGTGTGTGTATATGTACATTCATATTTCATTTTTCTTTTGAAGTAAAGCTAATGAAATAATGTTTTAAAATGCTTTAGTTAATATCTGTGAAAATGTATGTATTATAACTCCAATATTATAAGCATTCTTCTATGATAATAATTCCATTATAATGAATATTTTCTAAACAAAGTGAAATATGCCATTTTTCCTAAATTAAGTTCGTAATAGCCCTCACATAATAGTTAATATTAAAACCTGGATATAAATTTTAAAGTTTCATTTCATTTAATCTTCATGAATCCAATGACATAAGATTATAAAACCTTATCTCCCTCATTTCAGAGCAAATCAGGACAACTTTTAAAATGGCATATTTTCTTGTAATTGCACTTAAGAAAGAAATATCTCATTCCTTTTTGTTAACTAAGAAGCACAATCAAAATGGGGGAATTTTGTTTCTTGATGACATACAGATATGTGGCACCATTCTTTACTTGTTTTTATTAATTTGGTGTGACTGTTAAGAATACTACCTGTGTAACCACATAGACCTTGGTTAAAATTCTGACTTGGGCAATGTTTTGCTATAAATGGGAAAGGTACTTAATTTCCATAAACTCTACCTCTTTATCTTTAAAATGGAAATGATAAGAATATTAATATTAACACTAATACTATCTACCTACTGCATGTTTTAAAAATGTAAAACCAAATAAGTAAAGTTACACCTCTACCCCATAACCCCAACAGCCATAGCAGATCCAAATATCTACAAGCTTCTAACAGGGAGATTTAAGCTGGTTTCTGCTAGGAAGAAAATTTCCTTAAAATCTCTGATTGAAATATGGTGCTAGAGCTAAAGTGCTAAGAGGGAATTATTTGTTCACACCCTAATTGAGAAAAGTAAGGCAGATATAGTCAGAATACATCAAGAGCTCACTGTCTCTCTGCTCATCTAATAATTTATTTTTAATTAAATATAAAGCATATCTGTATTTGTCAGGCTTCTCCAGAAACACATAACCAATAGGATACACACAGACACATACATACATACATACATATACACCCCATTGTCTGGCTGAACTTTTTAGTGCTAAACTTAGGGTATAGATTTAGTGAATAAACTTTCTTCTGTAAAATCACAATTGTTTATGTTTACTGAAACCACGTTTATATGAAAGGGTCCAGAGAAATGAGACAATTCTATAAATGAAACAAGGTAGCCCACAGAATGCTCCAGATTTTATTTTGTTGCAACGTAAGTCGTTTGCAAAACCTAATCATTTACTAAAACAAGGAAAATTTTACTTGCGTTTATAAATATCTCTCTCCAGAGTTATTATAATATATGTATAAATATAAATTTAAAGCGATGTGTCTTATTTTTAGTCTAGAAATTACATATTCGTTTATATTAGGTAAGAAAGAAACTATTTTTATTGCCCTCAATTGAGGTCATACCGTAGATCATTTAGAAATTGTACTGTAAGATATCAACTCTGTATATTGTGTGGCTCAAAACAAGATATGAATATGAATCATACATTACATGGAATAGTCCAAAAACTTTTTAATCTAAGAGCCTCTATCTTGTATTTTCCTGAATCCAAATATTCTGTCCAATAGTCCTTATTCATACATTTCTATATCTGATATTTGGTTTGGAAAATGTTGCCACCATATAGTGCTAAATATCTAGGGGTAATTGGTAAAGATTTAGGAATATTATTGTAAACTTTCTTTTTCTTTACATCCCACTCTCTCTCTTTTTATACTTATTTCTTCTCGGTTAAGTTATCCTTGTTTTGTGAATTTCAAATTGAATATATTTTGCCAAGTGTGCATATTCTGAGTATATTCCCTTCAATTAAAAGAATATTCTGAATATATTCCCTTCAATTAAAAGCATTTAGTCTATAAAATATTTTACAGTTAAATCTAGGCACTGAGTGGATTGCCTCTGATTCTTACTAAAATATAAAAATGTAAGGCAGAAAATAAGAGATTTTGCAAATAGCAAGTTATGTATGCATCAGCTTTTAACATCCTTTACACTGCAGAGTATAGATTTGTGAATATTGTAAATTAAGAAACATCACAATATTTCTTTATATTATTTCCTCTAGTATTTGATAGAACCTGAAAATCATAAGTAAGAAACTGCTAATTTTTACCATTAAGAAACTCAGAAAATCCTGAAATTCTAGACAATTTTAGATCTTTCTCCTCTGATGAGTATCACAAAGGTGCTGGCTTTTTGCCACAGTCTGTTTAACTTTTTCTTTTCTTCATGGGCACTGAATCAGTTAGCCTGTGCTATCTAACAATCCATGGCAGAGTTAATGGTTCAAATTAACAATCTTTTTTTTTCTTCGTGTTCCTAATTCTGTGAGTCAGCAATTTGTACTAGATTCAGCTGAGAAGTTTTTATGCGCCGGGCTTGGCTTACTAAGGCACCTGCGGTCAGCTGATAGACCTACTGGGGCTGGATGGCCTCACTCACATATCTGATGGTTGGCAGGCTATTGGCCAGGTTCTCCTCCATGTGGTCATTCCATCCACTTTAGATTGATTTCCAATCTTGGCAATATTTCAAGAGAGAAAGAGCAGAAACAGCAAGCTTTTTCAGTCGTAGGTTCAAAATGTGCACAAGTCACATCTGATCTTTTGGTTAAAGCAACTCATTTGGACAAGATCTGATTCAAGGTGTGGGGAAAAAAGACCCCCACTCCTTGGTGAGAGAGACTGCAGAAATGTGTAGACAGTTTTAGATCTAACATAGGTATATAATTAATTCTAGCTTTTCCACCCTCTAATCTATTTGAATATGGCCATATGACTGAGTTCCAGCCTGAGAAATATTAAGATGAAGTGATGGCCATCTTCAGACATAACCAAGAACACCTCCCATGGATGATTTGCCATGCTTTTTCCCTTCCAGTTCATTGAGATTACAATACCTAAGGTGGCATGAAACCAGGTAATGAAGATCAAACTTTCTTCAGCCTAAGTTTCTGAATAACTGTGTAAACAGAGCACGCCCATCTACCCCTTATCTCCACACCTATCCCGCCTTCCTGAAGCAATCCTAAACTGCACGTAAATTATAAACTTACTTTATATTAAACTATTACCTATTAGGGACTAATATTTAGTATAGCCTAAGTTATTTTAAATAATATGAGTTTACTTGTTTTTTTTGTATATTTGTCATAATATAATAAACTTCTTAAATACTAAAATTGCTTTTTTCTTAGCAGAAGTTTTTGAGAGTAAGAAGTCCATTCTTTAATGGAAACTTCTACAGTTTCACTGAAGGCATAATTTCTATGTGTAAACATGAAGTTTGTTGATAAAACTATTGCAGTTATGTGAAACAACTGCAAAATTTTCACATAAGTTATATAGTATTCTAAGGCCTTTATCAATCAAGATTCAGTGTATAGGATTTAATCTAATCCTTAATAAAGCTTAGGGGTGCCAAAAAATCCTATGTGATGTGTATAATATTGTTTTAACTTGGAAATTCAAAAATAACTGTTTCACGAAAACGATTAAATAATCTTTGAGTAAAATAGAATGCTCTGCGTACTCAAAATTGACTTCTTTCAGAAACTTTTAGTAATGCTGAGAATTAATCAGATTACTAAGAAGATTCCCCAAAACTCTAAGCAATAATATTTCCAGTAGCAATGAGTTTTTGAAAGAAAAACTCCAAAATACTCTAGTATTTTTTAATGTATAATGTCATCATGACACAGTAATGAAGATTATTTTTAATAAATGTATCTACAACTTTTTTCTTTTTAAAGTAATGCATAAGTATGTTAAAATCTACGTAGTAATGGAGATAAAGTGAAAATTAAATGCCTCTTTCTTCTGCACCATGACTTCAACTCGCCCCGCTGCTAAAAAGTAACCACCCTCCACAAGTTCTTTGATCCTTCAAGAAAATTTTATTAGGTTTCTTTTTCACATGATTCTGTACTTTGGGACTTTAACTTAATAATATAGCATAGAGATATTTCTATTTTAAAATGTACATAATTCTCTATTTTATGACTTTCTGATTTCAGACAAATTTTGTTGATTCCTCTAAAAAATTAAGGAAGTTGGTACACTTACGTAGTTCTGTCATTTCCCTTTTACCACCTCTTTCCAGATAGTCTCGCTTATTATTTTTATATTGTCAAGATTTAAGACATTTGCATTCTGCTCTGTACATAAAATTCCCAGAAATATTTAGTTATAGTTTTCTATTTAAATGCCTTTCATGTTCATTGTCATTCTTTTTACCACAGTTTCTCAAAAAATGAGGTATTATTATTATTATTTTGATATATCCCTAGTTGACTGAATTTTAACCACAAGGTTTTATTAATTTACATTTTAAATTGATAATAACTTGGCTGGGAATAAAACTATTCAGTCATACCTTATGTCTCAAACGCTTTTAGGTCTGGTAAATGTATCTTCTAGTATTGACCAATGAATCCTTTGTAAAAGTTTTGAACTCAGATTGTTATTTTTGTTGTTGTTGTTTTCACTAATAAGTGGTTGACTTTTTGTACTTAGAGACCATAGAATTTTTCTTTGCCTTTGAAATGGAAAAAAGCAATAAGAGATTATATCATCTTGTTGATCGTCCTGTACCAAGGTTTCTTGGAACTTGGTTTCCTTTCAGTCTAAAGATGCCAGTGGCAGCAAATGCTGTGTTTCACCTATATCATTTCAGTTCCCTTTATCATTTTCATGCACACCAACTCCCAGTGTGTTCTCACTCACAGCAGTGAGTACCAGGGTCTCTTTTGGAGGACTGTCCTCAGGCTACCAACCTCATTTCACCTGCTTTTGAAAAACTAAGGGTCCTGAGAATTTATATCCCCAGCTGGCCTGGGATTAGCTGTTAAACAATGACTGAAACATGCAAGGGTCTAAATAATGCAATTCCCTTGCCTCTGACTGGGACAACTCTCAGAAATGAGCTATACTGTCTCCTGAGCTGCCAAGTGGGATTGTGTTCATGTTTCCCCCTTCTGGTATTTTACTAGGTATCATACCACTGTTTAGCTTCCTTCCATTCCTGTGCCCATTTCTCCACTACCCTGCTGTTTTTATCTTGGAAACACTGATAATCCTTTGCATACATTCCTCATCTCAAAATCTGCTCCTGATATATTCCTTTATTTCAGGAAAGTTTTCTCCTTTTATATCAGAATAATTTTTAGTTCATTAGGAATTTGGTTAAGTTTATAATTCTTGGTGCCTTTTGCACTGCAAACAATATGGATATTGTTTTATTTTCTTCTTTTCAGTTAAAGTTATCCCAAACTCTACTTTTTTATCCTTTTGAAATGAGCTTATATTTCTAGCTGGATAGTTTCAGGGTTTTTTTTTTTTTTCCCCAGTGAAACTCAATAATGCCAGTATCATAAAAATTGTCAGGAGAGAGGGAAGAATTGTGTGAGAACTTTGTGCCCTCTTCTGTTCTTTGTTATTTGAGTTTTTGTTGAGCCTTAAGCGTGGGGCCTTCTCCTCCAGGTGGGAAGCTTAACCTGTTCTCTGAGGGATGGGAAATTCCACTTGGGTTTGGTTTGGTCTCTTGCTGAGGGATAACAACCAATTTTGTTAGGTTGGTTAGGTCTGTTGATGGTGACAGCCTTGCAGCTCATGGGCTGTGCTGTTTGTAGTTCAGCACATAATTTTCATTGCACGGACGCCTCTTTGCTGCAGGAGAAAAGCAGAATTGTGTGCACAGCTCACCCCTCCCAATCAGGAAACTGATTTGGGAGGAGAGAAAAACATACTAGCTGAGCAATTTCTTCTCTGAGGCTGCTTTCTCTGACAACTGCAGTGGAATAATTAGCTCCAAAAGAGAGGTTTACAGATCTTCATATAACCAACATATTCAACACATCTTCAGCTCTGTCCTGGCAATCTTGTTATTATTGTAGGAATCTTAAGAATTTATTTTCTTTTCCAATCCGCCATGACTCACTGTGCTTCTAAGCTGGGAAGTGTGATTCAATATGGAAATCTTGTTTTGGTTATGTCCACATTTAATATGTGGCAATTAATCTTGTATATGAGTAGATGTAAACGCGTGAAATTTTTCTTTTTTAATTATATTTTATTTGCTGAGTATATTTGTTGATTTCATGTTCTTTAGTATAAAATAAATGTCAAGTTTTTTCATTTTGGTTAAGATTTTACACTCTTAGGCAGACCATCTGAGTTCAAATCCTGGCTCTGTGATTTAGAATGGTTATTAAACTCTATATCTCAGTTTTTCCATCTTTTAAATGGGGATAATGATAGTAACTACTTTATGGTATTGTTTTGAAGATTAAATATGTCCATTCATATACTGAGTTTATTATAACAAGTACATAGTAAGAACTTAATAATTGTTGACTTTTTAGCTATCATGTTTTCTGGAATTCCCTGGCTCTGTTCTTTATCTACCTGATCGCATTCAGTCCTTCTAACAGTATTATACTTGATTATAAGTTACATTCTACACATGAGCAAACCAAGGTTCATAGAATTTAATTCACCTGCCCAAATCCCATTGACAGCAAGTGGTCAAACCAGCATTTGGAGCCAATTTTTCAAACGCCAAACATGTGTTTTCCACACGTGACAGTGCCTTTTGTAATATTCAAATGCATTGCAGAATATTTCTCCTTAGAGTCAATTATTACTTGAAATGTTCCCCCATACCATCTCATGCATATATAAGATTTAAGTATGGCAAAAGAGACACAAATGTTCTAGTAAACTTTGAAACAGCAAAAACGTTAATTTCAAATTTCTGAAAGTGGTGATATAAATAATTTAGGTTCAAAATCTAAAGCTATCATGTTGACTATATTTCTGCTTTGGTACTACAGCAATTTCAGTGAACTGCCTTATTTACTGATTTTTTTGGAGACTTGGTGAATTTCATGAGATGCCTCTGAAACAGTTTATAGTAATGTGTATGTGTGTGACAGAGAGAAAGGGAGACAGAGAGAAAGGAGTTGAATGAGGAAGATAGAGTGGGAAATTCTTTGCAAATGGAGACTTCTGTACTATAGTCTGTCTCTCAGTTTGCCACATTGTTCACACTCAGTCTTTTTCATGTTATTATGTCTTATTTTGTCGACCAGAAAAATGTACACTATTCACTTAGTTTTCTTATATTGTCCCTTATTTCCACAATGTACTTCCTCCATTGTAAACATTATTTTAGGCATTTCTTTAATATTACAGTTTTTTTTGAGAATTGAGACATCCCTAATGATCATAATTTATAGTTTTAAAAACAGAATAAAAGAAGTTACCCATGGAGTTCTGAAATCCGTGCAAATGAAAAGGATGCCAACTGAGTTAATTTAGGAATTAGTTTGAATTCCAAACACACTTAGAGGCAAATAGTCTGATTTTAATTTATTTTTAATTGATTTTATCACCCTACATTGGATTTATTACAAAACGTGAATTTTAAATTACCATCTATAATTTATCTCAGAGATGTCTGCTGCCTTATGTTAATTCACTGTACATTCTTTCAATAAACATTTGTAGTCAGAAAAACATTGGTTTGAATTCTCTATCTGTCATAATATCCCAGAACAAGAAATACAGTCTTGTTAGAGCTGGTTTCCTAATGTAAAATAAGGAAAATAATACCTAACTTAGAAGTTTTTGGTAAAAATTAAAATAGGTATATGTTAAGAATATACACTCTTGTCATATAGTAAATGCATTTCTTTCTTTCAGGAACAACACTGTAACAACTAACTGTGGGTGATAAAGATAAGGGAAGGAGGTGAATGTGACAGGAGGGGCAGTCTCTGATGAGATAGAAGGCTACTAAAAATAAATGCCAAAAAACTCAACTACCTAGAATAATATCCAGGATACATTGTTAAATTTGAAAAAAACAGAAGGAAACAGAATAAATATGTATAGTATGAATATTCTGTATAAAGAGAACAAACAAATATACATAATATTAGGCATTTCTTATTTGATCCTAAATGTCCGAAGGCTGACTTGAGCTTCCTGAAATAAGAGAAGGAGTTTTATTGAAAGCCTATTTGATTTTCTCATGTAATAACTAAACCAAAGGCAAGGCATGAATCTGCTTAGGTGCTATGGACATGTAGAACCAGATATTCAGTTCTCTCTCTCTCTCTTTTATCTGCTTCTATCTGCAAAACCACTCGATTCTTTCCTACTGAAGAGCACCTGTCACTGTTAGTTGATATCATGGTTGTCAACAAGTCTCTTGATCAACTCAGCCTTCAGCTAGAGCAATATGAGGTGACAGGCCAGCTTTGCTTTTCATTGAGGTGTAGCTGACATAGGACATTAGTTTCAGGTGTGCAACATGATGATTCGATGCCTGGGTATATCATGAAGGGACCTCCAAACTCAGTCTAGTTAATGTCCACCACCACACAGAATTAAAGTTTTTTTCTTGCGATGAGAACTTTTAAGATCCACTCTCTTAGCAACTTGTAGATATATAATACATTATTGTTAACTATAGTCCTATGCTGTACACAACACCCCCAGGACTTATTTATGGTCTAACCCAGGGGTCCCCAACCCCGGTACTGGTCCACAGCCTGTTAGGAACCCGGCCGCACAGCAGGAGGTGAGTGGCGGGCGAGCGAGGGAAGCTTCATCAGCCGCTCCCCATCACTCCCCATTGCTCACATTACCGCCTGAACCGTCCTCCTCATTGTTTGCCTTCCTGCCTGAACCATTGTTCTCATTACTGCCTGAACCATCCCCACACCTCCCCATGCCCAGGTCTGTGGAAAAATTGTCTTCCACGAAACCGGTCCCTGGTGCCATAAAGGTTGGGGACCGCTGCTCTAACTAGAAGTTTGTATCTTTTGACCCCTCTCACCCATTTCACCCACAGGCCCCACTCCTGCCTCTGGGAGCCACCAATCTGTTCTCCATGAGTTGGGTTTTCTGGATTCCATATAGAAGTGAGGTCATGCAGTATTTGTCTTTCTCGATATGATTTATTTCACTTGGCATGTTGCCCTTGAGATCCATCCATGTTGTTGCAGGTGGCAAGATTTCCTTCTTTTTTATGGCTCAGTAGTATTTCCACTGTGGGTATGTATTTATGTATGTGTATATGTGCTGCATCTTCTTTATCCATTCATCTGTTGATGGACATTTGGCTTGTTTCTGTGTCTTGACCATCGTAGGTGGTGATGTAGGTAGGCTGTTGTGAACGTTGGGGTGCATGTATCTTTTTGAATTAGCGTTTTTGTTTTCTTTGGGTAGATGCCCAGGAGTGGAATTGCTGGATCATACAGTGGTTCTATTTTTGATTTTTTGAGGAACATCCATGCTGTTTTCTGTGGTGGCTGCACCAGTTTGCTTTCCCACCAGCAGTACAGGGGGTTCCCTTTTCTCCACATCCTCACCAGTATTTGTTGTTTGTTGTCTTTTTGATGGTGGCTATTCTGATGGGTGTGAGGGTTATATCTCATTGTGGTTTTGATTTGCATTTCTCTGATGGTTGGTGATATTGAGCACCTTTTCGTGTGCCTGTTGGCCATCTGTGTGTCTGCTTTGGAGAGGTGTCTGTTCTGGTTCTCTGCCTGTTTTTTGATCGGATTGTTTGTTTTTTTGCTATTGAGGTGTATGAGCATCTCAATAAATCATTGAGAAAGATTGTGTTTCATTACTCTTTAGTTGGGAAATTGATTGTCTTTATGTTATCAAATCTGGATTTCCATCCTTTTTGCAAAAGCTAAAAAACAAAACAAAACAAAAAAATCATTAAAAACACCAACAGCTCTGTTTGCTTCAGAGCAAAAGTACTAAAAGATTCCAGGACTTGCTTTATATTTCCTCTTTCCAACCCCAAGTCTTGGCAGCCTGGAAGTCTCCCAATGCCTCTCACATGCTCCACTTAGGAAGGTAACGAACCTGTTACACCCAGGTCCAAAGCTTGCTTTTTTTAATCTCATATTTATTATGCTCAAGGTCTTTTACATTAGGAGGGTCATTCCCAAGGACTTTGTGGAACTTGAGTCAGTGAATCATAAAATATTAAGAGCAGGATTCTCCAACCTGACACTCAATTAATCCTGCTTCTAACAAATGAGCTGCAGAGCCCAGACTGGTAAAAGAGAGTGGCATTGTTCTTCTTTTCCAATGGTGACTCTTGGCTGCTTTTACTAAAAACTCATGTTGGGGAATACATGCAGTCTGATGTTTGGAAACCTCTGTGCTGGCCACTGTTCCTCCCTAGAGCAGAATTTAAATCCTCCCACCCAAAAAGAAAACCTCCAAATGTGACTTTCCCCCAGAGGGTAGGGAATGAAATCACATGGCAGATACACCAGAGAGAGGCCGGCCTTCTTTTCCAAATCCTGCCTTAAAAGTACTGGTCAAGAATCCCAAGAGTCTCAACTAAGTGAAGTGTTTACTCATGGATCACTGATTGTGCACAGAGAGGTGTGGTCAAGCAGTACAGACGTGGACACCGAGAGCCCCATCTTGTTTCAGAATGGTTCCAGAAAAGCATGAATCATGACTTTGGCAGCTACTCCAAAGATTATTTACTACATCATATCTATATGTAAATCTATATCCATGTCTACTTAGATATAAGTGTATGAAACAAAATAGGGGCAGGGGGTAGTATGGAAAAAGGTAAGGAAGATGGGGACCCTTATGACTATTAGGATATTTTTTGATACATAGCTTTAATAAATTATTTGTTGGTTGGCAAAAAGTTAAAGTATGCTTAGATTGTATAGGCTGCATTAATCGACATAGAGTCTTCAGGATAGTGAGAAAAAAATCTATTTTAATCCAGTGAGACCACATTTGAAATATATCACTTTAAGTGGGTATAGTCAAACTCTAGTAGATCTAATGAAGAGTAATTAGCAAGGTGAAGGAAAACTATCATGGGAAAAAGGAGTTCCCTATTAGGGGGAGTCAAAGCAAAAGCCAATTATCAAGTTTATTGTAGATGATATTCATGAATCAGAAGGAGGGCTGTTAAATCAATATTTTTAAACTCAGAGCTGAACTGAAAAGTTTCCATGATAGCAGCTATTCGTTTTGTCTGTTTGTTCACGTTTGACATAAGATAGCATTTTATCAAATGTACTTTAAAAGTTTATGAATTATAACATTAGATGACTCAGTTCTTTTCTGCTCTAGGATTTAGTTCCCCCTGCTTACAGCAATCATGCCTATAACCAATACATCTCAGTGCTAAGTAAAAATGACGAATAATAACTTGTCACTTTCTCATAGTTTTATATCAGTTTGTCTTTAGAGTTGTTATATTTACTCTAACATATGAGACTTTGAAGATATGTTATACAAAGTATATTCATGTGGCATGCACAAAGATTTGATTATGTAATTTACTTCTTTTCATTATAGTGGGCTCTTAAAATTATTAACAAGTTATCAATACCTGATAAGTATGACTTTCAACAAATGAAATAGTAAAATGTGAAAAGTGTTGTTTTCATCAGTTTCCATTTAGAAAAAAACATAAAATATAAATAGGAATAAGATACATGCAATATAGCAATTTTTCTAAAGGAAAATGCATCTATAAATGGGAGATTATACAGGCATTCTCAAATTTTGTGGCACTTTATGGTATATTAAACACAAAGTTGAAAGAAAAATTTGCCTACAGCTGAATAGGACATATTATTTTTCTGGGAACTATTTTGTAATTTACTCTGAGATTGTATTGTTTTATTCTGAAGAAAAGTCAGAAAGCAAAATGAGAACAATTTGTTGGAAAAGTTCTCTCTTTTTTCCATTGTGTTATTGGCAAGGTTTAAGGAAGCAATTTGATAGCACAGAGATAAATAACAATAGAAGACATAACAATTAAAAGTAAGTTATCAGGGCTTCCCTGGTGGCGCAGTGGTTGAGAATCAGCCTGCCAAGGCAGGGGACACGGGTTCGAGCCCCGGTCTGGGAAGATCCCACATGCCGCGGAGCAGCTAGGCCC
Organism: Balaenoptera borealis; assembly: GCF_965194805.1. Lineage (NCBI taxonomy): Eukaryota > Metazoa > Chordata > Mammalia > Artiodactyla > Balaenopteridae > Balaenoptera > Balaenoptera borealis. The sequence goes on along the minus strand of NC_138870.1, from coordinate 70,932,944 downwards.
GTGAGCCACAGTTACTGAGCCTGCGCGTCTGGAGCCTGTGCTCCGCAACGAGAGAGGCCGCGACAGTGAGAGGCCCGCGCACCGCGATGAAGAGTGGCCCCCGCTTGCCACAACTGGAGAAAGCCCTTGCACAGAAACGAAGACCCAACACAGCCAAAAATAAAAATAAATAAATAAATAAAGAAGTTTTCATTTAAAAAAAAAAAAAAAAAAGTAAGTTATCACTTCCTAGCTTTTATCAGAATTATTTTCTTATTTGCCACTAAATGGAAATGATAGAATAAATTGTATTTTTAAAAATTATCACCCACTTTCAAGATACATTCTTTGTCTCTATTTCAGTAGATGAGTCAAAAGACAGTTAAGTGGTTTCCTTTCCTGGAATTTATTTTTACACATGTTTGCCATTCTGTAATAACCTCCTATTCTCACTCAGCATTACCTTATTAAAAAAAGAAAGAATTTGTTTTTTCATCATGGCTGTATGTGAATTTGCCTAATGTGTTTAACGAGTGTCACATGCCTATAAATGCTATCTGAAATAAAGAATTGACTCTCAATTAAGACAATAACATTATAAAAATAACATTTTTTAGAAGCTTTGAAAATATTGACTTAAACTCTTGACTGAGTAAAGCCATAACAACATAAACAAAACAATAGAATAGAAAGAAGATAAATCAGACTCAACTAAGTCATAAGATCATTTATAAAATGAATAAAATAAAAATAAACATTTAAAAAACACAAAATATTTTTTTAAATGTATCTTCAAAATTTTTTCTTTTTATCTTTTTGGATAATTCAATGTGAAAAGACAACTCAAAAATCAAAACAAACATAAAATGATCACCATATAGGTTCATTCATCAACAAGTATTTTTAGCATACACTAGTTATTCCTAGGACAAGCGTCCTCGAGTTGGAGGTATTATAGGGTTGCATAAAAAGTAGAGGTAAGAGTGTCATCTAAGAAATGGAGCATGAATGTACAAACAGGAAGAGACTACTTGACATAAGTGAATTTATAAGAGACTTAGCATTGCTTTGTAGGATTGTCCAGCTATATCTAACTAGTCCAGAAAGAGCAGGTACAAAATAGAAATCTGAATAGAACCAGATTTGCAAGTAACAGGTTCAAAGGAGTTGAAGATGACTGCAGGAAGATTAATAAAATAAATGCCTATGATTTATTCTGGAAAGGAGGGAAATGTTCTGTAAAACTAGTGAAAAGTTGTAGGATTAATGGATTTTAGTTCTTGATGGAGTTGAAAAATTGTTCAAATTTGGGTACTAGAGAGAGTGAGCTGGAAATGTGGAAAGGTGGGTTTGAGATTGTGATGTTTAAACTGGAAAAATAAATGCACCTGCAACCCAGATAAATCCTCTTTATATAATGTGAGTTTTAAAAAGACACTAGTGTAGCTAACAGCGCAACTTACCATATTTATAGAAACACATGTCAAGGCATATGTTCTACTCGTGAAGGGCCAAGAACATGAAGAACAGCATGCTATGTCATTGCCAAAGGTGCTGAGAAAGCTTTAATTTCTCAGCCAGTAGCATCTTGAGCAGCAGAGATGTTGCTAATAATAACATCTTAAATATACTTTGCTTATTAAGAAACTCTTGGCAGCCACAGTAATGATAATCTCTTGTATATAATGGTATAGAAATTCAGGTCAGAGCTATGTTTTCCATCCAAGAGCCTTTTACTTTTAATAAAGGGTTTGCATTATATAATAAATATATATTCTTGAATTTAAAATTCAGATAGGGTGAATAAAAAAATGGAAGCAACCCTCCCATTCCTGTTATAAATCTTGATATTATCTTCTTAAGAGTATCCTACATATCCTTATGAAAATATTCAGAAAATCATTTAATTTAGCAGAAATTAAATTCCAAAACAAATTCCTAAAACAAAGAAAAATTACAGTTAAAATAATAAGAATGAGCTAGTTTGTTTTAGAAATGTTAGACTCTGACACTGATTTTTGTGCCAAGTTATAGAGATTAATCTTATTCCATTGTACTGCCATACTGTTCCAGTGCCTGGAGGGGAGGTGGGTTGGGGGCACTTTTGACTCCTAGAGCATTTCCTACATTATTAAATATTTTCATGTACTAATAATCTTATTTTGATAAATTCTATCTGAAGATGATATATTTCTTTTCACGAATGGGAAAAGTTTTATTGAAAGAAAAATGTGAAGTGATTTGTCTATAACAAGATGTTGGCTTAGACATCTTGGATAGAGCATCAAACTTTCACATACACCAAATTCAACCTGAAAATTATTTGAGGAGCTTTCTAAAATATACACTCTAATCTTAGGAAAATGAAGAGACTATATTCACCAACAAACATATCCTTGTGTTTGATACAAATTACTGATTTTTTCCCTATGCAAACAGCTTTGAACTCCTATTTTCAGCCTGCTTGTTAAGCCGAACTTCAGCCATATATAAATTTTGAAATATTATTACGCTACCTATAGAATGAAATAAGCACATAGGCAGAGACACAAACTATTTTGTTTAAAAAGAACTATTGTTCACCATTAGCTGATTAAAAATAAAAGACCTAAAGAAGTACTCAGAGAAGAAAAGGACCCCTTACTACTTCTACCCCACCACCACTCTGATTCCATTACTGCTAAAGTAACTTCCACTGCCACTATCACATTAAGGAAGGAAGGTTCAAGACAAAGGCCCTACAACTTTTACCTTTACACTTCTTCTGCTGGAACATATATCACCACATCCACTTCAGCATAATATAATTAGTTGGAGATCTAAATAATTTCTTTCTTTACTTGAGTCTTAGAGGTTCTGGGGTATAAATGAGAGGTAATAATGAGGTGATAAATGAGAGGTAATCTGGGGTATAGATGAGAGGTAATAGTAGTTAAAAACTTGGTGTCAGGCATTATGGCTCAGGAAACTTTCCTCTTCCACATAGTAAGTTTCTAACCTTGGGTAACCCCAGTGATTCCATTGGCCTCCTTTTACTCATCTACAAAATGCATGTATTATTTGCCTATGTCATAGGCTTGTTTTAAGTATTTTAAAAAATAATTCACAGAACTTTGCACAATGTTGCATAATGAGCACTCAACAGATGTCATCTTTTCTTATTATTCAGGCTGGTATATTCCTACAGCCACTCTTCACAGGTACTTTTTTCCAACCTTCAGACAAAATCTGTGATTCCCTGTATCACTGGAAGAGGAACAACACCAAAGAACTCCCCAAGTTCTAGGGACACTGTGATGAGAACTTGCCTCAGAGTGATCCATAAAAGGTGTTATGTTGTAAAAATTGTTTATTTCCCTCCCATAGTATTTCTTTTGCCCTCCTCCCCATTATACACCACTTATTCTTTAATCTTATTTATACTTCTCTGTTCTAATGCACTAATTAAATTTATTTTTTTCTGCTTATTGATTACCACTTCTTAAACCGACTTGAATAGGAATTCCATGAGGTCAGGAATCTGCCCTCTTGGTTCATTTGTTCACTGATTTTCCTCTTTCATTCACTGGTGAATCTCAAAAGACGCTCAATAAATGTTTTTGAAATAACTAATAAGTCCAAGGGAGGTTCTGTCTCAAGCCCAAGATAGAATAGGGGTACAATTCAAAAATTAAAATTGCTGGATTTTCCACTTAACTATTTCAGTCTAAATCTTCCTCTGAGTATAGTTTATACGTAATTTTAAATTTAAGTTTGTCTTTATTTTCTCCATGTATGGTTTATTCTATTCCTCAAATAATTTATTTTATAAAATTGAATAAAATACAGAAATAAATAAATAATAGATAAAATCAAGACAGGACCTCCTCCTGGTGCTGCACAGAGAATGTCATACACAATCTGGTCAGCCACATGATATGGCAGTGGAAGGTAACTACAAGTTAGAATTGAAAGTCAGTGGAGGGGAGATTAAAATTCAGTGACTTAGAAATTCACCCCCATAATCTGTGAAATTCTTTGTATCTGCCAGTCTTCACAATCAGACTATACACTTCTGATGGTAAGAAGTATACAGTACACATTTTAGTTTTATAGTGACTTTTTGATAGTCAAGGAATTAATATAGCATGTTATGAAGAAATACTTTTTACTATTTGTAAGAAGTGCTAGCTAGCTCTGTCAGTTACTTACTGTGTGACTTCTTTCAAATTAGGTTGACAATAATGCTAAACCTTCCTTTAGTGAGATTCAGGAGAGAATTACAGTAGTTAAGAACCAGAACTCTGAAATCAAACAGTACTGAAACTACATCTTGGTTGTGGAATTTACTACAGGAGTCAGACAGTTTATTCATCAACTGATAGGCTTAGTTTCCTCCAAAATAGTTGATGATAGTACCAACCTTGTGGGATTACTGCAAGGATTAAATGAAATATTGGACATAAAGCATTTGGCACAGTGTCAAGATCTTAATACACACACACACACTCTTATTAGGAATTTTTAAGTTACAAACTCAGAGGGTTGTAGATATTAAGTAAGATAACATGTGCCAGTCACCAACGTAGAGAAAGTGTTCAGCAAATGGCAATACAAGATTCATGTGAAATATTCTACATTAAATAATACATGCTACTATAAATAAAGAGGAGATGGGGAGAGAGAGAAGGGGAAAGATTAGAGGAGAGGAAAGGAAGCGATAGAGGGAGGGAGTAAAAGGAGAGGAGACAGAGGAAAGGGGTTTATCATCACATTTCAAGGATGGGAAAAATGTGATTTTAACACTGAAACTTTGTTTTACTCTCATTTTGCTAACTTTTAATTTTTTCCCCTTTATCATCTTTTGTAATTTGCTGGCCAATGACTTCAAGTAAGAGTATTCCTTTGTCGTTGTGACCCTTAAAGATCCTAGAATTTAATAAATTTCAAAGCAGAATAAGAAATAGAAAAATCAAAATCAAAGGCAGAATTAAAACTTAGAATTATATTTTGATAAACCCATCATCAAAACAGGACTAGATACTCTTGGGTCATGTACCTACAGTTATGATATTTCAATATGCAAAGTCAACTACTGAAGCAGTGGTGGCACAATATTGGCCTAAAAGTTAGATGACTTATTTTTTCAACATGGCTTTTTCTTTATATATAAAGAAACATTATTTTCTTCCAGTTTTATTGAGGTATAATTGACATACAGCACTATACAAGTTTAAGGTGTACAGCATAATGTCAAACAACTTACATACATCGTGAAATGATTACCACAATAAGTTTAGTAAACATCTATCCTCTCATATAGATATAGCATTAAAGAAAAGAAAAAATAATTTTTGCTTGTGATGAGAATTAATGATTTACTCTCTTTTAATAACTTTCAGATATACCATAGAGCAGTGTTAGTTATATTTATCATGTTGTACATTGTCTTTTTGATGCCATTCTGACGGGTGTGAGATGATATCTCATTGTGGTTTTGACTTGTATTTCCCTGATGATTAGTGATTTTGAGCAACTTTGCATGTGAATGTTGCCCATGTGTGTGTCTTCTTTGGAAAAATGTCTATTTGGACCTTCTGCCTACTTTTTAATTAGGTTGTTTGTTTATTTTGATGTTGAGTTATATGTACTCTTTCTGTATTTTGAATATTAATCCCTTATTGGTGATATCATTTGCAAATAATTTCTCCCATTCAGTGGGTTGTCTTTTTGTTTTATCGATGGTTTTCTTTGCTGTGCAAAAGCTTTTAAATTTAATTAGGTCCCATTTGCTTATTTATGCTTTTATTTCCTTAGCCTTAGAAGACATATCCAAAAATATATTGCTACAATCGACATCAAAGAGTGTTCTGCCTGTTTTCCTCCAGGAGCTTTATGGTTTCCAGTCTATATGTAGGTCTTTAATCCGTTTTGAGTTTATTTTTTTATATGGGGTGAGAAAATGTTCTCATTACATTGTTTTACATGAAGCTGTCTAGTTTTCCCAGCACTACTTATTGAAGAGATTGTCATTTCCCCATTATATTCTTGCCTCCTTTGTTGTAGATTAATTGGCTATAAGTGTGTGGTTTTATTTCTGGGCTCTCTATTCCATTCCGTTGATCTACGTGTCTGCTTTTGTGCCAGTAACATACTGTTTTGACTAATGTACCTCTGTTTTATAGTCTGAAGTCAGGAAGCATGATACCTCCAGCTCCATTCTTCTCTCTCAAGATGACTTTGGCTATTCGGGGTTATTGTGTTTCCATATATATTTTAGAATTATTTGTTCTAGCTTTGTGAAAGATACCATTGGTATTTTGATAGGAATTGCATTGAATCTGTAGAGTGCCTTGGGTAGTATGGTCATTTTAACAATATTAATTTTTCCAAACCATGAATGCTGTATATATTTCCATCTGTTTGTGTCATCTTCAGTTCTTTCATCAGTGTCTTATATTTTTTGGAGTACCGGTCTTTTGCCTCCTTAGGTAGATTTATTCCTAGATATTTTATTCTTTTTGATGTGGTAGTAAATGGGATTGTTTCCTTAATTTTTCTTTCTGATACTTCATTGGTAGTGTATAGAAATGCAGCAGATTTCTGTATATAGTTTTGTATCCTGCAACTTTACCGAATTGATTAATGAGCTCTAGTAGTTTTTTGGTGGCAACTTTAGGATCTTCTATGTATAGTATCATGTCATCTGTAAATGGTGATAGTTTTACTTCTTACTTTCCAATTTATATTCCTTTTATTTATTTTTCTTTTCTGATTGCTGTGGCTAACACTTCCAATACAGTGCTGCATAAAACTGCTGTGAGTAGGCATCCTTGTCTTGGCCCTGATCTTAGAGAAAATGCTTTCAGCTTTTCAGTCTTGAGTATATTTTAGCTGTAGGCTTCTCATATATAGCTTTTATTATGTTGAGATATGTTCCCCCTATACATACTTTGTTGAGAGTTCTTATCATAGATTAATGTTGAATTTTGTCAAAAGTTTTTTCTGCATCTATTGAGATGATCATATTTTTATTCTTCAATTTATTAATGTGTTGTTACATATTGATTGATTTATGAATATTGTACCATCCTTGCATACCTGGTCTAAATCCCACTTGATCATGGTGTTTGATCCTATTAATGTATTTTTGAATTCAGTTTACTAATATTCTGTTGAGGATTTTGGCATCTATGTTCATCAGTGGTATTGGTCTATAACTTTCTTTTTTGTGATATATTTGTTTTTGGTATCAAGGTGATTACTGGCCTTGTAGAAGGAATTCAGAAGCATTCCCTACTCTGCAATATTTTGGAATAGTTTGAAAAGGTTAGATATTAACTCTTAACTCTTCTCTAAATGTTTGGTGGGAGTCACCTGTGAAACCATCTGGTCCTGGAGTTTTGTTTGTTGAGAATTTTTCTTTTTTTTAAATTACTACTTCTATTTCATTATTGGTAATTGGTCTGTTCACATTTTCTATTTCTGCCTGATTCAGTCTTGGGAGATTGTACATTTCTAAGAATTTGTACATTTTTTCTATGTTATCCATTTTATTGGTATAAAATTGTTTGTAGTAATATCTTATGATCCTTTGTATTTCTGTGGTGTCAGTTGTAACTTCTTTTTCACTTCTGATTTTATTGATTTGGGCCCTCTTTTTTTCTTGATGAGTCTGGCTAAAGATTTATCAACTTTATTTATCTTTTCAAAGAACCAACTCTTAGTTTCATTGATCTTTTCTATTTATTTTGTCTCTATCTTATTTATTTCTGCTCTGATCTTTATGATTTCTTTCCTTCTCTAAAATTGGGTTTTGCTTGTTCTTTTTTTAATTCCTTTAGGTTAAAGGTTAGGTTGTTTAATTGAGATTTTTCTTCTTTCTTGAGTTAGGCTTGTATCCCTATAAACTTCCCTCCTAGAGCTGCTTTTGCTGCACCCGAAAGATTTTGGATTGTTGTTTTTGTTTGCATTGCTCCCCAAGTATTTTTTTATCTCTATTTTGATTTCTTCAGTGATCCATTGGTTGTTTAGTAGCATATTGTTAAGCCTCCACGTGTTTGTGCTTTTGCAATTTTTTTTCTTATAGTTGATTTCTAGTCTTATAGGGTTGTAGTCAGAAAAGATGCTTGATATGTTTCAATTTCTTAAATTTACAGAGACTTGTTTTGTGGCCTAGCATGTGATCTATCCTGGAGAATATTTCATGTGCACTTGAGAAGAATGTATATTCTGCTGCTTTGGGGTGGAATGTGCCATATATATATATATGGAACATTTGATCTAATGTGTCATTTAAGGCCAGTGTTTCCTTCCTGATTTTCTATCTGGATAATCTGTCCATTGTTGTAAGTGAGATGTTAAAGTCCCTATATGGTTGGTGTTACTGTCGATTTCTACCTTTAGGTCTATTAATGTTTGCATCATGTATTTAGGTGCTCCTATGTTGGGTTCATATATATTTACAATTGCTATATCTTAGGTTGGTCCTTGATCATTATGTAATATCTTTGTCTTTTGTTACAGTCTTTGTTTTAACATCTATTTTGTGTGATATAAGTATTGCTATCCTGGCTTTCTTCTGATTTTTATTTGCATGGAATACCTTTTTCCATCTCTTCTCTTTCAGTCTGTGTGTGTCTTTAGATATAAAATGAGTCTTGTAGGCAGCATATATATGGAACTTGCTTTTGTATCCATTCAGCCCACTCTATGTCTTTTGATTGGAGCATTTAGTACATTTAGATTTAAAGTAATTATTGGCAGGTATGTACTTATTGCCAGTTTTTAAATTGTTTTGGGGTTGTTTGTGTAGTTCTTTTTTGTTCCTTTCTTCTTCTTTTGTTCGCTTCCCTTGTGATTTGATGACTATCGTTAGTTTATGTTTAGATTACTTTCTCTTTTGTATTTGTGTATCTATAATAGATTTTTGGTTTGTGATTACCATGAGGTTTATATACAAATATATGTGTGTGTGTGTGTGTGTGTGTGATTATTTTAGTTGATGATCTCTTAATTTCAAATGCATTTTAACAGCCCTACATTTTTTACTCCTCTCCCCTCATAAATACTGTTTTTAACATCATATTTTACATCTTTTTGTTTTGAGTATCTTTTAACGATTAATTGTGGAATTAGATCATTTTACTATTTTTGTCTCTTAACCTTCCTGCTAGCTTTGTACATGGTTGATTTCTTCCTTTACTGTATACTTGCCTTTACCAATGAGATTTTTCCTTTTGTAATTTTTATATTTCTAGTTGTGGCCTTTTCTTTTCCACTTAGAAAAGTCCCTTTAAAATTTCTTGTAAAGCTGATTTTTGTGGTGCTGACCGTTTTTAGCTTTTGCCTCTCTGTAAAACTTTTGATCTCTCCATCAAATCTGAATGAAAGCCTTTCTGGGTAGAGCATTCTTGGCTGTAGGTTTTCCCCTTTCTTCACTTTAAATATATAGTGCCACTCCCTTCTGGCCTGCAGAGTATCTGCTGAATAGTCAGCCAATAGCCTTATGGGAGTTCCCTTGTATGTAACTTGTTGCTTTTCCCTTGCTGCTTTTAATATTCTCTCTTTATCTTTAATTTATGCCATTTTAATTACAATGTGTCTTCGTGTGGTCTTCTTTGGGTTCATCCTGTTTAGGACTTTGTGTGTTCCCTGGACCTGGAGGAAAGGTTTCAGCTATTATTATCTTCAAATATGATCTCTGCCCTATTCTTTTTCTCTTCATTTTCTGGGACTCCTATAATGCAAGTGTTAGTACAGCTGATGTTGTCACAGAGGTCTTTTAAATTTCCTCATTTTTAAAATTTATTGTTTCTTTTTCTCTGTTCATCTTGAGTGATTTCCTCTATTCAGTCTCAGTTCGCTTCACAGTTCCTCTGTATCACCTTATCTACTGTTGACTCCTTCTAGTGTAGTTTTTATTTCAGTTATTATATTCTTCAGCTCTGTTTGGTTCTTCTTTATATTTTCTAATTCCCTGTTAAATTTCTCACTGTGTTCATCCATTCTTCTCCTGAGTTCTTTGAGCATCTTTATGATCATTACCTTGAACTCTTTATGGGATAGCTTGCTTATCTCCACTTCCCTTAGTTCTTCTTTTGGGGTTTTATCTTGTTCCTTTGTTTGAACACGTTTTGCCTAATTTGTTGTTTTTATTTCTACGTATTTGGTAGGGTGTTTATGTTTCCTGATCTTGGAGAAGTTTCCTTTTTTAGGAGACATCCTATGGGGCCCAGCAGCACACTGCCCTCTGGTTACCAGAGCTACATGCTCTAGGCATGCCCTCTATGTGGGCTACATGTGTCCTTCTGTTGTGTGGGCTCACTACTGTGGGCATGCTGTTAGGTGTGGCTGGCTCCCGGTCCTGTTGGTTGCCAGGCCCTGCCTACTGGTGGGCAGAGCCAGGTCATGAGGCAACTGGCTGTGGAGCCCCTGAATTTCCTGGGAATAGTTCTGGCCCACTGGTAGGTGGAAGCAGATCCTGGGTGATGGGCTTCAGGTCCAGGTGTCCTGGAGCTCGTTCCAGCTTACTAGTGTGTCTTGCCTGGTCTTGACATGGATTACTGTGTGGCTGAGATGGTTTTGGAGCTACTGTTGGCCCATTGGTAGGTGGAACCAGTGCCCAGGGGGTCCCCAGGGCTGGTGCCTGCCCACTAATGTCTGAGGCTGGGTTCCTGGACTAGTGCTGATCTGCTGGTAGGCAGGTCCATGTCCTGGATCTGCTTGTGCCTAGGAGGTCCGACAGCAGCTGGCTTGCTGTGGGTGAGGCTGTTTCCTGCCTAGCTAACAACTTGGCCTGGGGTGACTCAGGACTGGTGCTGCCTGGCTGGTGGGCGTGTCTGCGTCCCATCACTAATAAGGTAGACGGAGGATTTCCAAAATGCACTTGCCAGCAGCAGTGTCCCCATAGTGGGCTGAGCTCCCCCAAATGGCTGCTGCCAGTGTCTATGTCCCTGGGATGAGTCGCTACTGCCTCCTGCCTCTCCAGGAGGTTCTCTAAGATCACAGGTGGGTCTGAGCCAGGCACCTTTGAAATTATTGTTTCTGCCCTGGGTCCTGGAGCATTTGCAATATTGCATGTGCCCTTTAAGAGTGGTGTGTCTATTTACCACAGTCATCTGGGCCTCTGAAAAGTAAGCGCCACTGTCCTGGAAAGCCAAACATTCTGGGGCTCATCTTCCTGGTGCAGGATCCTGGGGCTGGGGAGCCTGAGGTGGGCTTGGAGCCCTTGTTTCTTTAAAAGAAACTCTTTAATAGCTACTCCATAAATACTTGTAATTTTGGTGTGCCCATGGGAGAAGGTGAGCTCAAGGTCTTCTTCATCTGCCATTGCAGCCAATGATCTAGAGTGATCTAAGTTAAAAAATAAAATGAAACTGTATTTAAAGCATTCTAGTTAACAATCCAAATTTGTGTGTAAACCATTCCAAAATTTTGTCACATAAAAGGACAACTATTTTACTCTCATTATGGATTCTCTGTATTAGGATTTAGACAAAATACAGAAGAGATGGTTTATCTCTGATTCACGATGTCTAGGGCATCAGCTGCCATTTCTCAGATAGCTAGAGGAGACTCTCACAGCTGGAGAATCATCTGTAGGTTTCTTAATTCACATGTCTGGTGCCTCGGCTGGGAATACTTGAAGGCTAGACTTAGCTGGAACTATTAACTGAAATGCCTACATATGGTTTCTTCTTATGGCTTAGGCTTCCTCACAGCCTCAGAATAGTTGTATTGTACATTGATTTTTACTTAGATATAATAGATATAACATTGTAGTAGTTTAGGTGTCCAATATGATGACTCAATATATGTATATATTGCAAAATGATTGCCACAATAAAGTTAATTAACATCCATCATCACATATAGTCATACTTTTTTTCTTGTGATGAGAACTTTTAAGATCTACTCTGTTAGCAACTTTCAAATATATAATACAGCATTGTTAAGTACAGTCACCATGCTGTACCTTACATCCCAGGACTTTCTAGTTATATAACTGAAGGTTAAGGAGGTCATTAAGATTAAATGAAGTCCTAAGAGTGGGACTGTAATCTGATAGGATTGGTCTCCTTTTAAGAAGAGGAAAGGACACCAAAGATCTCTCATGCACACACAGAGGGAAGTCCATATGAGGACAAAATGAGAAGGTGACCTTCAGCAAGCCAAGAAGAAAGGTTTCACCAGAAACCAGTGCTGCCAGAATTCTTCTTGGACATTCAGCCGCCAGAACTATGAGAAAATAAATTTCTGTTGTTTAAGCCACCCAGTCTGTAATATTCTGTTGGCAGCCCCACAAACTAATACAGTAGGGAAATATTGGAAGATTTTAAGTAGGGAATTGACAGATTTACATTTTAAAGTGGTCACTGTGTCATATGAAAATTGGAGAGTGAAAGCAGAGAAAATTTTAAGGGTTTGGAAAAATGATAAGAATAAAAATTGGTACAATCATTTTGGAAGGCGGTTTGGCAGTGCATATAAAATGTTTATAAATGCATAAAAATTGTTGAAGAAATTCCATTTTAACTTCTTTACAGATGAAGTCGCACAATTATCCAAAGAAATTTATAGCAAGATGTTCATTGAAGCATTATTTATAATGCAAAACTGGGTTTATCTAAAACTCTAAGAAAGCAGTTAAACCAATTATTGTATAACCATAGGGTACAATAAAATACAGTAAATGAAAATGATTATATGATTTTTATTCCTCTAAATATACATATATACATATATAAGTCAAAGTCTAGATAAGATATTGTTAGCAGTTGTTACCTATGGGAGATGGAAATGGTTAGGTGTGTGAGTATAGTGAATCAAGAAATTGACTATTGCTTTTCCTTTAATGCACATCCACACTCTCTTAATTTCTTATGAATATGTATTTCCATTAAATAAATTGATCTACTTTAAACAATGAAATATTAAAATTATATATCAACCTTTTCTGTGTAGTTAGGGTCCTTAAATATCTGGGTTTGTATGCATTAACTACATAATGATTTGGTTTCAATTTTGCTGTGTACAATACAACAACAAAAAAACCCCATATTTATGGAGAAATTTGTTAGCCAGACAGCTGGTAAATAGGAATGCTTGAATACATAATGAATATGATTTTAAATTGACAATGCAAACAATGAAGCAGGTGGAAAACACCATATCATTTTCATAAATTTTTAAAAGACTATATAGTTACTTTTTATCAGAGGACCTTAAATAGGATGCCTGTGTGACTAATTGCCTCGTTAATCACTAGGATATTACCTGTGATCTTTATTAGGGACTTTTTGTACTGCTTTATCGTCTTAAATGGAACATGTTTCTTAATTTCTCAAGACAATTACTTAATTTAAAAAAGACAACTGTGTTTAAGACAGTAAAACTTCTACCACGTATTTGAAGCACTATATCCAATGTGGTTAAATACATCTGTATCATTAAATCATTCTTAGTGATCATACCATGATGTAGCAATTTATTAATTTAATAAGCTGAATGATTACTTACTCATTAATCTTCATTTGCTGTTATCTATTAATATAGCTTCAATATTGTCAACCTAAGTCGTAGTGATATGGGTCATCACTATTTTAGAATAAGATGATGCTTCAAATTATATTGTTCTCCTGTTTCATGTCTACTCTCATTTTCTTTGTGATAGCACGTTTTTCTATACCTACGTTGTTCATTTTATTGTTCAATTTCTCTTGCATTGCCTCATTTTAAAGACCCTACCTTATGTGTGTATAGTAAATCTCCAAACCATCTTCAGTAATCTTCTATGAGCCATCTGTGCAGTAAAATACATTTGCCATACGATATTATATTGTGCTCATATTTTATCTGAAAAATTTTTCTGGCTATTGAACATTTGTTAACATTTGATGGTAAATAGACCAGACATTGTTTCTTTCTTTTCTATCTTTATCATTCTAGTAGAAGACAGTATAATTGGATATTTGAGAGTTCCTTACGGATGGAAACACATGCCCCCTTATTCTGCCTTTCTTCCTGAGAGATTGTATTATTTCAAAATCATAGTATTTTTAGTAATTTTGATGTAGATTGGGAAGTCATTAAGCTGTCTACTTGTCTTGGTACTCATGCTTTAAAGTGTAATAAAAATTGTAATTTTGCCTATGTCTATAAAAACTCCACCTATGTACACATTGACAGGAGGCTTTAATATACAGTAAAAATGCACCCAACCA